>NC_138770.1:252654111-252956611 GCF_965119305.1 Pelophylax lessonae | reverse complement strand
CACTCGCCAGCCCGCCGGCACCACCACCAACACTAGCACCACAGCCGCTTCACTTGATCCGTCAGAGGAGTTTTTTTCACATCAGTTGGAAGAAATAAGTGATGCGCAACTATTAGTGCCAGAGGATGTAGATAACAGGGATATGTCTCAGTCAGGCAGCATTATACACATGGACGTACATTGTGATGATGATGATGTTGTACCTGCTGCTGCTGCCTTTGCTGAGTTGTCAAGTGAAGCGGCTGATGATGACGATGTGTCTGTGGATGTCACCTGGGTGCTTGCTCGAAGAGCAGAAGAAGAGGGGGAAAGTTCAGATGGGGAGACAGAGAGGAGGAGGAGACGAGTTGGAAGCAGGGGGAGGAGGTCATCGCAAGGAGCTAGTGGCGCAGTCAGACAGCATGTAGATTCGGCACCCGGGGTCAGCCAGACAGCACGCCAATCAACGCAAGCTGTTGCCACCACCAGAATGCCGTCCTTGCAAAGCTCAGCAGTGTGGCATTTTTTTTGTGTGTCTGCCTCTGATATCAGCGATGCCATTTGTAACCTGTGCCAAAAGAAACTGAGTCGTGGGAAGTCCAACACCCACCTAGGTACAACTGCTTTGCGAAGGCACATGATCTCACATCACAAACGCCTATGGGATCAACACATGAGTAAAAGCAGCACACAAACTGAAAGCCACCATCCTCCTCCTGGTCCAGCATCTTCAGCCACGTCAACCACTGCTGTCCTCCATGCCCCCTATCAACAACCCGCCCCTCCGCCTCTCACCTTCAGCAGTTCCTGCTCGTCACCTGCCCACAGTCAGGTGTCTGTCAAGGAAATGTTTGAGCGTAAAAAGCCAATCTCGCAGAGTCACCCCCTTGCCAGGCGTCTGACAGCTGGCTTGTCGGAACTCTTAGCCCGCCAGCTTTTACCATACAAGCTGGTGGAGTCTGAGGCCTTCAAAAAATTTGTCGCTATTGGGACACCGCAGTGGAAGGTACCCGGCCGAAATTATTTTTCACAAAAGGCAATCCCCAACCTGTACTCTATTGTGGAAAAGGAAATCATGTCACGTCTGGCACACAGTGTTGGGGCAAGGGTCCATCTGACCACTGATAGCTGGTCTGCAAAGCACGGTCAGGGCAGGTATATAACGTACACTGCGCATTGGGTAAACCTGCTGGCGGCTGCCAAGCATGGAATGCGTGGCTCTGCTGCAGAGGAGTTGGTGACACCGCCACGACTTGCAGGCAGGCCTGCTGCCACCTCCTCTACTCCTCCTACTCCATCCTCTTTGCTAACCTCCTCGGCTGAGTCCTCTTCTGCTGTTGCGTCTTGCTCCACACCAACTGCACCCCCCCAGCTCCCCAGGGGCTATTCCACATGCCGGATACGACAGTGTCACGCTGTCTTGGGGTTGACTTGCCTGAAAGCAGAGAGTCACACCGGACCAGCACTACTGTCCGCCCTGAACGCACAGGTGGATCAGTGGCTGACCCCGCACCAACTGGAGATCGGCAAAGTGGTGTGTGACAACGGGAGCAATTTGTTGGCGGCATTGAATTTGGGCAAGTTGACACATGTGCCGTGCATGGCACATGTGTTGAATCTGATTGTGCAACGTTTTGTGCAGAAGTACCCAGGCTTACAGGACGTCCTCAAGCAGGCCAGGAAGGTGTGTGGCCATTTCAGGCGTTCCTACACGGCCATGGCGCACTTTGCAGATATTCAGCGGCGAAACAACATGCCAGTGAGGCGCTTGATTTGCGACAGCCCGACACGTTGGAATTCAACACTGCTAATGTTCGACCGCCTGCTCCAACAAGAAAAAGCGGTCAACGAGTATTTGTATGACCGGGGTGCTAGGACAGCCTCTGCGGAGCTGGGTATTTTTTTGCCACGTTACTGGACGCTCATGCGCAATGCCTGTAGGCTCATGCGTCCTTTTGAGGAGGTGACAAACCTAGTGAGTCGCACTGAAGGCACCATCAGCGACATCATCCCATATGTTTTTTTCCTGGAGCGTGCCCTGCGAAGAGTGCTGGATCAGGCCGTAGATGAGCGTGAAGAGGAAGAGGAAGAGTTGTGGTCACCATCACCACCACCAGAAACAGCCTTACCATCGATTGCTGGACCTGCGGCAACACTGGAAGAGGAGTGTGAGGAAGAGGAGTCAGAGGAGGAATGTGGCTTTGAGGAGGAGGAACACCAACCACAGCAGGCATCCCAGGGTGCTCGTTGTCACCTATCTGGTACCCGTGGTGTTGTACGTGGCTGGGGGGAAGAACACACCTTCAATGACATCAGTGAGGACGAGGAATTGGACATGAGTAGCTTGGCATCCAACCTTGTGCAAATGGGGTCTTTCATGCTGTCATGCCTGTTGAGAGACCCTCGTATAAAAAGGCTGAAGGAGAACGACCTGTACTGGGTGGCCACGCTACTAGACCCCCGGTATAAGCAGAAAGTCTGTGATATGTTACCCAATTACCGGCAGTCGCAAAAGATGCAGCAGCTACAAAATAAGTTAAAAACTATGCTTTACACAGCGTATAAGGGTGATGTCACAGCACAACGGGAATCCAACAGGGGAAGAGGTGAAAGTAATCCTCCTCCTACCACCACAACCACGCCGGCAAGGACAGGACGCTTTACAGACGTCTTGTTGATGGAGGACATGCGGAGCTTTTTTAGTCCTATGCATCGCCACAGCCCTTCGGGGTCCACCCTCAGAGAACGACTCGACCGACAGGTAGCAGACTACCTTGCCTTAACTGCAGATATCGACACTCTGAGGAGCGATGAACCCCTTGACTACTGGGTGTGCAGGCTTGACCTGTGGCCTGAGCTATCCCAATTTGCCTGCCCCGCTTCAAGTGTGCTGTCAGAAAGGACCTTCAGCGCAGCAGGAGGTATTGTCACTGAGAAGAGAAGTCGCCTAGGTCAAAAAAGTCTTGATTACCTCACGTTTATTAAGATGAATGAGGCATGGATCCCGAAGGGACTGACAGTGGGGGATGCATTTGACTAAAAAAGGCCTGGTGATGACTGAGATGCCTTGGCCTAAAAATGGTCCACACGCTGCTGTATATAATCATTCTCTGCATGCCGGATGACTTACGTGACGTCTCCGCCACCAACTACGGTTCAAGCCGCAATGTTTTAGTGCACTTTCTGCCTTAAAACCTCAATTTTTCAGGCCGCTGCTACAGCAGCGGCTGCAACAATACCTACTTTTTCATGCATGTGTACATGCCTAATTTTTCTGGCCTCTGGTGCTACACTGTGGCTGCAAAAAAACAAAAAACAAAAAAAAAGGCACATACATGTGTCAATTCCCCTTCGTGATCGTTACCTTGTCGTGGTGAAGGGGCTTGCGTATCACAATGAAGCGATCACCTCTAGGATTGTGTTGGCACACCCCAGATGATAAGGTCGTTGCTTCATTGTGTACAGACCAAAAGCGATCCGCAGGATAATTTTTCATAAAAAAAAACATTCATTTTCTTTCATTCTTTCTGCGGAGCTGGGTATTTTTTGGCCGCGTTACTGAATGCTCATGAACAATGGCTGTAGGCTCATGCGTCCTTTTGCGGAGATGACAACCCTGGTGGTCAGTCGAACCCAAGGCAACATCATCGACCTCATCCCATATGCGTTTTTTCTGGAGCGTGCCCTGCGAAGAGTACTGGATCAGGCTGTAGATGAGCATGAAGAGGAAGAGTTGTGGTCCTCATCACCACCAGAAGCAGCCTTGTCGTTGTCAATTGCTGGACCTGTGGCAACGCAGAGAGAGGAGTCTGAAGAAGAGAAGTCAGAGGAGGAAGGTGGCTTTGAGGAGGTGGAATACCAGCCACAGCAGGCGTCCCAGGGGGCTTGTTCTCACCTTTCGGGGACCCTTGGTGTTGTATGTGGCTGGGTGGAGGAAGAGACCTTCAATGATGTCAGTGAGGACAAGGAACGGGACATGGCTAGCTTGGTATCCAACCTTGTGCAAATGGGGAGTTTGCGGTTGTGCAAATGGACTGACTGACTGTTAAACGGGGAGTTTGGTCTGTCAGAGTTTGGTCTGTCACTGTGAAGCGGGCGACGGGCGTAACCCTTACACTACTTGACCGATAAAACATCATACCTGATCGTATTCACACACTGGATGTTTTAGTGCTGGTTTACACTGCCGCTACCACTAAAGTAGCGTCGCTTCCAGTGCGACTTTGGCGCGACTTAGCGCGACTTTGGCGCGACCTCATCGCGAGGCGACTTTTTATTTGGCCAATCACAATATCATGTTTTGTGACCGTCACCTAATTTCCTTTTCCTGTTTTTTGTTTTACATATTTCCCCATGTGTGCAGTGTTGTCTGTGTCATAGCTCAACTGATAGGCATGTTTGCCTTGGCATATCATATTTCAGCTTGCCAGAAAGAAAAAAAGACAGCTGGAAAGACACTGCATTAGTTTTCTACTAAAAATCATAAGAAAAATGCTGTTTTTTTTGGGTTGTGGACATACTACAGAGCTGAAACTTGACAGGTACACTTTTTAGACCCCCCAGACACTAAATACAAAAAATGACATGCCTGCCTAAAAAAATGCCCGCTAAATGCCTGCAAGAAAAAAAGCCAGCCGCAGAGAAGCCATATTCCTGAAAATATAAGAAAAATGCTGTTTTTTAGGGGTTCTGGACATGCTACAGAGCTGAAACTTGACAGGTACACTTTTTAGACCCCCCAGACACTAAATACAAAAAATGACATGCCTGCCTAAAAAAATGCCCGATAAATGCCTGCAAGAGAAAAAGCCAGCCGCAGAGAAGCCGTATTCCTGAAAATATAATAAAAATGCTGTTTTTTAGGGGTTCTGGACATGCTACAGAGCTGAAACTTGACAGGTACACTTTTTAGACCCCCCAGACACTAAATACAAAAAATGACATGCCTGCCTAAAAAAATGCCTGATAAATGCCTGCAAGAGAAAAAGCCAGCTGCAGAGAAGCCGTATTACTGAAAATATAATAAAAATGCTGTTTTTTAGGGGTTCTGGACATGCTACAGAGCTGAAACTTGACAGGTACACTTTTTAGACCCCCCAGACACTAAATACAAAAAATGACATGCCTGCCTAAAAAAATGCCCGATAAATGCCTGCAAGAGAAAAAGCCAGCCACAGAGAAGCCGTATTACTGAAAATATAATAAAAATGCTGTTTTTTAGGGGTTCTGGACATGCTACAGAGCTGAAACTTGACAGGTACACTTTTTAGACCCCCCAGACACTGAATACAAAAAATGACATGCCTGCCTAAAAAAATGCCCGCTAAATGCCTGCAAGAAAAAAAGCCAGCCGCAGAGAAGCCATATTCCTGAAAATATAAGAAAAATGCTGTTTTTTAGGGGTTCTGGACATGCTACAGAGCTGAAACTTGACAGGTACACTTTTTAGACCCCCCAGACACTAAATACAAAAAATTACATGCCTGCCTAAAAAAATGCCCGCTAAATGCCTGCAAGAGAAAAAGCCAGCCGCAGAGAAGCCATATTCCTGAAAATATAAGAAAAATGCTGTTTCTTAGGGGTTCTGGACATGCTACAGAGCTGAAACTTGACAGGTACACTTTTTAGACCCCCCAGACACTAAATACAAAAAATGACATGCCTGCCTAAAAAAATGCCCGATAAATGCCTGCAAGAGAAAAAGCCAGCCGCAGAGAAGCCATATTCCTGAAAATATAAGACAAATGCTGTTTTTTAGGGGTTCTGGACATGCTACAGAGCTGAAACTTCACAGGTACACTTTTTAGACCCCCCAGATGCTAAATCCAAAGAAATTTTTTATTTTTATTTTTTTTTAATTTTTCCAATAATTGGCTCTCTATCAAAA
Organism: Pelophylax lessonae; assembly: GCF_965119305.1. NCBI lineage: Eukaryota > Metazoa > Chordata > Amphibia > Anura > Ranidae > Pelophylax > Pelophylax lessonae. The sequence continues at coordinate 252,950,745 of NC_138770.1, read as the reverse complement.
AATTATAATTTTTAAGAACTTTTTTTTGCGTGATCCCTCTCCGGCATGCCACAGTCCAGGTGTTAGTCCCCTTGAAACAACTTTTCCATCACTATTGTGGCCAGAAAGAGTCCCTGTGTGTTTTAAAATTCGCCTGCCTATTGAAGTCTATGGCGGTTCGCCCGGTTCGCCGGTTCGCGAACATTTGCCGATGTTCGCGTTCACCGTTCGCGAACGGCGAATTTTAGGTTTGCGACATCACTAGTGATAACTAGGGTTTTAGTTTTTAAAAAAAAATAGAATTGTTAATACGACATAGTGTTTTAGCAAACCAATAGTTATTGAGTTAGCATATACTGTATATCTATATTAAGCACAGGTGCATTGCCCACTGGCAGTCTGCAAAACAACTGCAGATGGACTGTCTGGGTGGCTTCTTAGAATTAATAAATATTTAATCCCTGTCCAATATAAAGTATTGATGTAAATATAGAGTATATAAAAACAGCCTAACAAAATCCCTATACTAAAGACAGAGCTTACTGCTTTCCTTGAAGAAAGCTGTTCAGTCGTCCTTGACTCCAAGGAATCAGAACCACTGACTTTCTGTACATTCCAATTGTATTGTTTCTATAAGGATTACTCTCATGTTGTTTATTGGGACCTCTGTGTGCTGTTGACAAGCAGCAAAAAAAAAAAAAAAAAACCTTGTATACAGTTTTTTAGTAAAATGTAGCGTGTATTAATAATCCTGCACTAACCTACATACAAAAAAATTGTGTTAATCCTAATCCGTGAAAAATAATCATGAGTACATGACACAGGCACTGAATGTGACAAATGTGTCAAAACAACAGTATTACTTCTTCTTTATTATTATTATTATTTATAGATTTTTTTTTCATTAAGGTCTGAGATTACATTTTAAGTCAGCTACCTTATTTTTACTTAAAATAATTTTGGCAGACATTATAACATGCTCATAGAAGTGTTGTTATAAGACACCAGTCTGTGTGACCATTGTGCTAGTGTTCTTTTGTTGATAAGAGCCACACTTTATTTTTATTTTTTTAATAAAATAAAACATAATTATATAATTTAATTTTAATTAAATAAAATAAAAATGCAGATGGGCAAACCTAAACTCTGCAAACAGCATCATAAGTGTTGATTGGATAATCAGCCAGCCAAGCAATAATTAGTTCATCTGTAATATTAACTTTAAATTATATTATTTAACTCCATTACTATTTTATTATAGTTTATAACAAGTTACCGCTAAACCCTAGGCAAACAGCTAAATACGCAGTTGATATACTGTACATATATCTGTACTATGTTACCTACTAACAAATTTGCATTTCTGGGCATTCAATCCTTGTTTTTACACATTCCTGTTAGACAGCACAGCTATATGTAATCAAACAGTTTTTTTCCCCAGCATATTATCCCTAGAATTCCTGGCCACGCTATTGTGTGTATTATTTATCACAAAAAAAAAATGTCAGTGCAATGTAGCTAGCACACTAATTATCAACCCTAAAGCTGTTCAGTGCTGTTGCAGTCCCACAAATTGTGACAATATTCTGTCACACCAAAACTGTGCTCTTTCTCTGCTCCCAATATTTGCATACCACACTCACCAGAAGCCATTGACTCCTTTAATTAAAAAGGAGGTCAAATGAACTTCATTCATAAATTGATATCTCTCCATAGACTCCAGACAATCTCCAATACTCCGTCTGGTTTATCCTGCATGCATGAATAAGAATATCACCACTGTACCTTTTAACGTCTTTAGAAGACTCAATGTTGCACCCAGTATTACATATATGGAAAGATGGGGAAGCTTCTGGAACATTGTCACAAGTCATCGGCTTCAGTGCATTTGACTTCCTATTTAATGAAAGGTGTCAACGGCTTCTCGTGATCACAGTGTGCAAGCATTGTGAACAGTAGAACAGCACAGTTGTGGTGTCACAGAATAATGTCACACATTGTGCGACAGCTACAGCACTGAGCTCCTTTATGATTGATAATAGTGCACAATTAGTACATAATTAGTGCAGACATATTTTATTTAATAATTGTTTGGTTATATGGTTTAATTTAGTTGCACAAAAAAAAAAAAAAAACATTATTACACACGAGAGCACAGTCAGGTATCCTAGGTATAATATCATGGGGGATACTTTTTGATTACATATAGTGGGACTGTTAAGCTCTGATGACAAGCAGCTCTCTTTACATAATAAAAGAAAAGACAACAAGGGGCCTCTAGATGTAGACTGTAGACAATTTATTTAACACAACACGTAGTAAAGCGCTCACAAGTTCCAAGAGTTTAAGAGCCTGAAAATGGTGGGGCAATCAAAACATTCCAGCTTGGGAAAGGAGCGCGCTAGTAGGCCAGGGCCATAAGGCGCATGTTCCAAAATGCGTCGCAGGTCGTTGACGTCACTGGCGCATGATTGAGGTTCACTGTACGGTACGGCCCTCCATTTCATCTCTGCTCCCCGGAAGCCGGCCGGCACATTCACGGAGGAAGCTAGAGTGAAATGGACCACCAGATCTGCTGCAGGTACAAGAACTTTACTGCCCAGGACGCTATAGAGTGACTGATTGCCCCACCATATTAAGGCTCTTGAACTCTTGGAACACATGAGTGCTTTACTACGTGTTGTGTTAAATAAATTGTCTACAGTCTACATTTAGAGGCACCTTGTTGTCTTCTTTTCTTTCATTACATATCTGGAAAATTTCTTCAGTCTTTCCCCCATCTGCCAATGGCTGCCCAGAGACTTGTGGACTCTTCTCCTTATGGTGCCCCAAAATTTCACAGGACACCGTAAGTTCCATCACCGACTTGATAACATTCAGAAATAGTGCTGATCCATTTTATATTGTCTCTTCACATAATAATTGTTTATATATGCAAATTCTTATATATATATATATATATATATATATATATATATATATATATATATATATATATATATATATATATATATATATATATATATATTTATATCATTTATTCATTGGTTTGGGGTTTTTGTTGCAACTGTTTGTGTGGGTGTATAGTTCAAGAGATAGCCCAGCTAGGTTGGTAACCTTACTTCTCTTGACTGCAGTCATAAAATACAGCTAGATATCCATCCTGGCCCCAGCCTGTGATGGAATAATAAGGGATCAGCAGTAGAGCGATTATTTCATCTGCTCTTTACCTCTCCCTCTTCCTCTTCTAATTTATTTTGCACTTTTAGGCAGGTGCAGTCTACTCTCTCCACTGCAGGTGGTGCTCTTGAGCAGCAGCACTGCAGTTGGAGAGGAAGTCAGAAGGAATATGGTTCCTCTATGGTTTCCTGGGTCACTGGGGAAGCTATTCTATTGGATACTGCTGCCCCATGTGACTCTAGCAGCCATTATCTTGGATCAGGCAGAGACTTTTTAGGACCCTGGCTCCCAAGTTTGGTACGTATTCTGCGAGTGGGTAGAGTAGGGACAGGTTCCCTGCCTACAAGGGACAAAACTAATGGCAGGAAAAGGTTCCTAACGAAGAGAGAAAGTGTAGGGCTCACAACTTCTCCGTCTGTCTCCCTACTTGGGCACAAGAAGGCCAGGCTACATTCTGCCCCTTTCAACAGGCACTATCAGTTAGGCTGAACCCTGCTCTCTACACACTGTTGGAGCTGTGAGGAGCCATTCCCACAGGGTTATTGGTAACTGTCTTTTATCGCACTTGGACTGCGTGTGTTATTGCCACCACATCTACACACTGGAAATTACAAAACACTAATATCAATGCAAAGTATTTTATTTTACCACTTGAAGACTGCTTACTGCATATATACTGTGGCAGTGTGGCTCTCTCAGGCAAACCGACGTAGGTATATGTTGGTCGCCTGGTGATCATCAGCGGGGAAGCTGATGTCGCCTGACACCCATGATCATTCCCCACTAAGAGAGAAGGACGGTCGGCTGTTGTAAACACAGCCAACTGTCCTTCTCCCTGGTATGATCATAGAGCCCATGTGATCCTGCTATATAGGAACACATGTCTCTATGGCCATTTCAGAAGCCACGCCAACCCACAGTTAGAATCACTCCCCTAGGCTCACATTTAACCCCTTGATCACTCACAGAATTAACCCCTTCCCTGCCAATGGCATTATTGCAGTAACAGTGCATATTTTTAGCACTGATTACTGTAGTAATGTCACTGGTACCCCCAAAAGTGTCAAAAATGTCAGTTAGGGGTCCGATCTGTCCACCGCAATGTCGCAGTCCCGCAAATGATTGCAGATCGCCGCCATTACTAGTAAAAAAAAAACAATAAAAATTACGTACATAAACCTTTCCCGTAGTTAGTAGACGCGATAACTTTTGCGCAAATCAATCAAAATACGCTTATTGCAAACTTTTTTTTACCAAAAATATGTAGCAGAAAACAAATTGGCCTAAAATGTTAAAAAAAAATTATTTTGAAAATTTTTTTTGAGAATGTTATATAGCAGAATGTGAAAAATATAGATTAGGTGTTGGCCCCAATGTTGGCACTTCTGCGCCAAAGAGGCATATCGATCCTTGGTTACCTAGACGATCTTCTGCTTCATGCAGAGTCTCCTCAGACCTTGCTACAAAACATAGAAATTACTATGATTTCTTTACAGGAATTCGGGTGGCTGGTGAACCAGCAAAAGTCATTTCTGGTTCCCACCCAGAGGCTCGAATATCTGGGTCTAATTTTAGACACAGTCAGAAAGATTCAATCAGCAGTCCAGTTGTTACTGTCCAACAGCTGGTCTTCCCTTCGGACTTGCATGAGGGTTCTGGGGTTGATGGTGGCTTCGTTCGAAGCAGTCCCATTTGCCCAGTCCCATACCCGAATTCTTCAGCAAGAGATTCTTCTCAGATGGAATCGGAATCCGGAATCCCTGGACAATCAGATCCGATTGAGCAAACAGACCAGAGAGTCTCTGGTCTGGTGGCTTCGGTCTCCAATGCTCAGCCAGGGAAAGTCATTTCTGCCAATATATTGGACGATAGTGACCACGGATGCCAGTCTATCCGGATGGGGAGGAATTCTCGGTCAGTTATCTGTCCAGGGACTTTGGTCCCCGGAAGAATCCAGGTTACCGATAAATGTATTGGAACTGAGAGCGATCAGACTTTGTCTGATTCACTGGACCGAGCAGCTCCAGGGCAGCCCGGTTCGGATCCAGTCGGACAATGCCACGGCCGTGGCTTATGTCAATCACCAGGGGGGCACCAAGAGTGTCCGAGCGGCCAAAGAAGTGGCTTGCATTCTTCGCTGGGCGGAACGATTTGTTCCAGCAATCTCTGCGGTGTTCATTCCGGGGGTGGAGAATTGGCAGGCAGATTATCTCAGCCGTCAGACTCTGGATCAGGGGGAATGGTCCCTCCATCCAGACGTTTTCCACCAGTTGTGCCTACGGTGGGGCACCCCGGATGTGGATCTGTTGGCATCACGATTCAACAGGAAAGTTCAGAGATTCGTGGCTCGCTCCCGCGATCCTCTAGCAGAAACCGAAGACGCACTGATCGCCCCGTGGGGGCAATACCAGCTAATATATGCCTTCCCTCCTCTCGCGTTACTGCCAAGACTTCTTCGCAGGATAGAGGAGGAAGGAATTCCAGTAATTCTGGTAGCTCCGGACTGGCCTCGTCGAGCTTGGTACGCCGACGTGGTCAGACTGGTGGCGGATGTCCCGTGGAGACTTCCTCTCAGGGAGGACCTACTGTCTCAGGGACCGATCTTCCATCCTGCTTTACGATCGCTGGCTTTAACGGCCTGGCTATTGAGACCCAGGTGCTGAAGGACAAAGGTTTGTCAGCTTCAGTTATTCCTACTCTAGTTGAAGCAAGGAAAGCGACTTCCAGAAAGATTTATCATCGCACATGGAAGTCCTACATTGCATGGTGTGAACCGTTGGGGTTCCGTCCTCGGTCTTATTTGATTAGTCGAATATTAGCCTTTCTGCAACAAGGGGTTGAGCAGAAACTGGCCTTGAGTACTATCAAGGGTCAGGTCTCAGCGTTAGCTATCTTCTTTCAGAAGCCTTTGGCTACTCATTCCTTGGTGCGGAATTTCATCCAGGGGGTGCGACATCTGGCTCCGCCAGTGCACGTGCCGTTACCCCCCTGGGATCTTAATTTAGTGTTGTCGGTTCTTCAGAAACCTCCCTTTGAAGATATTAGGGAGATTCCTCTACCTACGTTGTCCCAGAAGGTGGCCTTCTTGGTGGCTATTACTTCTGCATGCAGGGTGTCAGAACTGGCCGCATTATCTTGTCGTTCACCATATCTGGTGGTTCATAGAGATAAGGTGGTTCTTCGTCCGAATCCATCCTTCCTACCAAAAGTGGTTTCAGAATTTCATCTGAATGAAGAAATTGTGTTACCTTCCCTGTGTCCTAAGCCCAGTCATCCTCGGGAGTTTGTTTTACACTCCTTGGATGTGGTCCGGGCGATCAGGGTATACTTGAAAACGACAGACTCGTTTCGCAAGACGGATTCACTTTTTGTGATCCCGGATGGACCCAAAAAGGGGTTGCCTGCATCTGCCGCGACCATTTCCAAATGGATCAGACAGACGGTGGTACAGGCTTATTCTATTAAGGGTCGGGAGCCCCCGTTCCCTGTTAAGGCGCACTCCACTCGGGCACTTAGTGCGTCATGGGCCTTTCGCCATCAGGCGTCAGTGGTCCAGGTGTGCAAGGCGGCTACCTGGTCGTCGGTGCATACCTTTACAAAACATTATAAAGTTGATGTAATGGCATCATCTGATGCCTCGTTTGGCCGCAAGGTTTTGCAGGCCGCAATTTGAGGAGACCAGCGGTCTACCTCGAGGGTTTTTTTCCGTTGGAAAATTTTTCTTTAGTCTCATTCTTTGTTTATAATGAGCCTTTAAAACTTCTAGTTTGGCACCGGTTGGGCCTTCTAGATTGGATTTGATTTTGTCAATCCCACCCCTCATTTGTGGCACTGCTTCTGGATGTCCCAGCTCTTGAGAATCAAGAAGACTACGTCTGTCAATGAGCGATAGAGAAAAATGGATTTTTGTAAGATCTTACCGTAAAATCCTTTTCTCTTAAGCTCATTGACAGACGTAGTACCCGCCCCTCTATCATTGAGTTGGGTTGGGTTAAATTCTCTGTACTACTTTAAAACAGAACTGATTCCCTGTAGCAGAGAGAGGGAGGATATACCCTCAGGGACTGCCCCTAAGGTGGAGCCAGAACGTTTTGTCTTTCTGCCTAGTCCTACTCCTGCGGAGACAACATAACCCGGTAATATATTCTTTTTGGGATCTAAAAATATGTAGCAGAATACCTATTGGCCTAAATGTATGAAGAAATTAGATTTTTTTTACATTTTTTAATGGATTTCTTTTATAGTAGAAAGTAAAAAATATTGTTTTTTTTTGTGATTTTTCCACATTTGTCTGTCTTTTTTTGTTTATAGCCCAAAAAAACAAAGTAGTGATCAAATACCACCAAAGGAAAGCTCTATTTGTCTATTTGTGGGGAAAAAAAGGCATACATTTAATTTATGTACAGCTTTGTATGACTGTGCGTCAGTTAAAATAACGCAGTGTTGTGTTGCAAAATTTGGCCTGGTCAAGTGGTTGGTTAACCACTTTAAGACTGGAAGGATTTGCGCCCTTCCTGACCAGGCCCTTTTTCGCGAATCGGCACTGCATTATTTTAACGGACAATTGCGTGGTCGTGCGACCCTGTACCCAAACAAAATTTACGTCCCTTTTTTCCCACAAATAGAGCTTTCTTTTGGTGGTATTTGATCACCTCTGCGATTTTTATTTTTTGCGCTATAATAAAAAAAATCGACAATTCAAAAAAAATCTATATTTCCTTTGGTGGTATTTGATCACTACTTTGTTTTTTTGGGCTATAAACAAAAAAAGACAGACAAATGTGGAAAAATCACAAAAAAAAACAATATTTTTTACTTTCTACTATAAAAGAAATCCATTAAAAAATGTAAAAAAAATCTAATTTCTTCATACATTTAGGCCAATAGGTATTCTGCTACATATTTTTAGATCCCAAAAAGAATATATTACCGGTAATTGTTTTATGCAAAAGTTATAGTGTCTGCACTATATATTATTTTCTAGTAATGGAGGCGATCAGTGACTTATAACGGGACTGCAATATTGCGGTGTGCAATCGGACACTAACTGACACTTTTTGGGAACCAGTAAAGCTAATACAAATATAGTGATCAGTGCTAAAAATATGCACTGTCACTGTACTTATGACACTGGCTGGGGGCTAAACATCTTGGTTGATCAAAAGGTTAAATGTGTGCCTAACCAGTTTTTTGGTGTACTGTATATGGTGCTTTTATTAAGGGAAGTCATGGATTTTATTCCCTGCTTTCAAAATCAAAGAGGAAAAGATGAAGACTGTGTTACCCAAAACATGGTCTCCAAAAATTGGGGAGAAAAAGGGACTGCAAATGATTTGGACTTTCTTGGTACCTCAGATATAATTGGCATGTACAACAACCAAGTATTATAAAAATACAAAATTTATTTAATACGCAGTATAGTTAAAAATCATGATAGACAAAGAAAGAGCATTCATTCTCAAAAAAGCATAGAATTCATATTATACAAGGCTGAGTTAGACCAAACACCGGTCAGTACTTATTGCGCTTGAAACAGGGGTTTCCAATATCGTACACTCCTTGGATTATAACCATGATCTGAAAGGGGATCAATGTGGGTCTGTGTTTCCTATACTAAAAAATGTCCCTGCTGACTTATGAATTGCAAACAGCAAAGCTGCTCTGTGTTTTCTCACTCATTACTATCACACAGCTGAACTCCAACTAAAAAGAAAATGTAAGTAGCCCATTAACCACTTAAGCCCCGGAAGATTTTACCCCCTTCCTGACCAGGGGGTATTTTGCGATTCGGCACTGCGTGATTTTAACGGACAATTGCGCTGTCGTGCGACGCTGTACCCAAACGAATTTGACGTCCTTTTTTTCACACAAACAGAGCTTTCTTTTGGTGGTATTTGATCACCTGTGCGATTTTTTGATCATGCGCTATAAACAAAAAAAGAGCGACAATTTTGCAAAAATAACAATATTTTTCACATTTTTTTATATGAAATCCCCCCCCCCCCAAAGAAATTTAAAAATAAAAATGTTCTTACATTTTTGGCCAATTTGTTTTCTGCTACATATTTTTGGTAAAAAAAATCACAATAAGCGTATTTTGATTGGTTTGCGCAAAAGTTATTGCGTTTACTAACTAAGGGAAAGATTTTTGTCATTTTTGTTGTTTTTTTTTTAACGCGTAATGGCGGCGATCTGCGATTTTTTTTGCGGCACTGCGACATTGCGGCGGACAGATCGGACCCTTGACTGACATTTTTGACACTTTTGGGGTTACCAGTGACACTACTACTGTAATCAGAGCTATACATATGCACTTTTACTGTAAAAATGAAACTGGGAGGGAAGGGGTTAACTTTATTGGAGAGGGAGGGGTTAAGTGTGTCCCTGGGGGCGTGTTTCTAACTGTCATTGGATGTGGCTAGTGGTGTAACAGCACAGATCAACGGTCCTACATAGCAGGACCGAGTGATCTGTGCTTTTACACAGGGGAGAATAACAGGCGGCTTTGTTTACATTAGCCGCCTGCCTTTCTCCCTCATCGGGTCCGCCGTTCATACGCGCCGGCTTCGTCGGGTACGAGCGGGGGCAGGAGCGCCCCTTCGGCGGCGCGCGCTCGCCTCCTATTCGTTCCCAGGCTAGTGATGTACCGATACGTCACTTTGCCTGGGAGGGGCTGACCGCCGCCGTATATAGTCGGGCGGCGGTCGGCAAGTGGTTAAACAAAATAATGTTGCAATACTTACCTTGGCCATTAGATGCCCTCCGTCTTCCAGGTAGACTGACAGTAATTACACCCACTTCCTCTAAAGCCAGGCTGTCATAGACCCACACCCTGCGGGCGACATTATCCAGTTCAATGTAATACTGCTCTGCATAGTGCTTACATGTACAGTAAAACCTTGCAATGCGAGGATATAAAGATCCCAAAAAGTGCTTGTAATCCAAAGAACTCATATATCAAAGCAAATTTCACCATATGTAATGATGGAAACTCAGATGATTCATTCCACGACCATTTATTCATAAGTCCTTCATAAGAGGATACTGTAAAAAAAAATTATAGCAATGTGACTTTGAGGCAACTTCAGGTAATGCCTGGTTAATCTTCCTGAAATGTCGGATCCAAATCACATCAATTAAGATGAGGATCCGAATTAGGGCTCACACACTGCAGCTCAAAAAAAGCTGCTTTTACAGGCATTTGACCTTTTTTTCCAGCTTATATAAGCTTGTGCTTTTTCTCCGCTCTTGTGCATTTTTTTTTAGCTTCTTCAAGCTTCTTTGAGCTCTGTTGAGCTCCTTTGAGCTTCTTGGAGCTTTTTTGAGCATAACCATTTTTTTTTTCTTCACAAGCCCTCCTTAAAGTCTATGGGTACAAGTCATATAGAAGTTGCCTTAAAGTAGCACAGGAAACTTTTCTAAAGTTGGAGCGACTTCAGTAGTGTTAATTAGGACAGCTCTCATTGACTAAAATGGGATGTGACCCTACTCGTATTGCAAGACCTGGCTGGTTTATCAGAGTAAAATTTATAAAAGAAAATGTGCTTGTCTTGTAAAACACTCGAGGACCAAGTTACTTGCAATTCAAGGTTTTACTGTAATTAGGTGGGTATCACCTAACCACTGCTACCAGAGGAGAAGAGGACTTGTTACACTGGACCAGCCAGAAGATCTGTGGAAAAAGGTATGTTAGGGCTGGGGTGGGTTTTTCCATAGAGGTCAACTTTAAAAAACATTAAAAATATGTATTTCTTATCCAAAAGCAATGACATCAGACTGGAATGAATTCAAGGCTAACTGATTAAAAGGTAGGTTCACACCTAAAATGCATACATTAACTTGCATTGCCACACTTTAATGTATGTGGCATTAAGCTTTTAAAGTGACCCTGTCACCAACTTAAACAATCCCAGCACAGAAAAGCACAGAAAACACAAGTATTTAAAATGCTGTCTTGCAGTGTTTTTCCTTTCCATTAAATGTTTTATATATCCACTTGCAATGTGGTTTTGAATTTGGTAGAACATTTGACCACTCCAGGAAGAACTAAATCCCCAGCACAGCTCGCCCCTTCTTGAAAGGTATAGACCTCTCTGCTTCCCGAGAGTCTTATTTACTCTCTGTGATGGCCCAGCTCCTCCACCACTTCCTTCAATGCATTAAAGTAGAAGTCCAGTCAGCTACTATCTAAGCTTTACACAATAACAAAGATCAATCAAATCTGGTGAAGGCTCAGAGGTCAAAGAGAAGCATGCAAGTTAACAAGCATTACAAACGAACCAGTAGAAACTTGGAGGGGGGGGGGAGAGAATAGGTGGGAAGGGGGTTAAGAAGGGAAGGGGAGGAGGAAGGGGAGGGAAGGGTAGTACCATCATTGAGCAAGTCTTATTGTTGGCCCTCCCCTAGTGGAGGAGGCCAAAAAGATTCCAGTTATGCAGGTATTCAACCGGGTAGGCATCAAAGTGGTCGAGGATATGCAAAAGGACAGGGGGAACAGAGTTCCGGGGGGTCTCAGTGGAATGGGGAATGATTAGCTGGGTGTAGAAGGGCAAGTCCGTAAGTGTTGGATGGAATTTGTCCACATAGAGGCCCCATTTCATATGGAAATTATAAATATTGGACATGTAAACAACTAAATCGAGTTCCTCTTTATGGAGGAGGGCGTCAAGATCAGATCTAACCTTGTAAATAGTGGGGGGCGTTGTGGAAGTCAATTTCCCGAGGATGACCCTCCTAGCAATCATGTAGCAGGTGAAGATCCAGGCCTTGTTGCGATGCACAATGTATAGTTGTGATTTAGTTTTGGAGGTAGGAGAGGCTAAAGGTGAACTGTCGAATAGGCCAAAGATTAAAGAGAAGGGATCCTTACTATCTAAGCTTTAACCTGCTCCCACCCCCATTATAAGCCCTATACTGACTACCCTGTAAGGAAAGCTGTCTATACTTTACTATTCTGAGTGCGCTCTTGTCCAGTCAGATGATTAGCTCCCTGTGCTGACTTCAATGTAGAGGAGGGACGCCCCAGAGTAAGCGTATGATTGGTGTCACCACCCAGGCATTCCAGCCACTTGTCTCTTCATTGAAGTCAGCTGTGATCAGGTGACAGGACCAGAGCGCCTTAATAATACATATGTATGGACATCTTTCCTTTACAGGGTAGTTAGTATAGGGCTTAGAATTGGGGTGGGAGCAGGTTTACGCTTAGATAGACTGGACTTCTACTTTAAGTAACTTTTTTTGTACAGTAGCTTGAGGTGGGAAGAGCTTAAGGAGAATAAAAATTAAAAAGTGTCACTTGAGTGTCAGCTCTGAGTTTGCTGGGACTGCAGATATTACATCTAAAATGGTAGCACCCAGCAGCAGTCTCACACCGTGGATGTCTAGACGAGGGAGGCTTTCACAGGTAAATACATTTAATTAAATACTGTATGCTAAAGTGATATTAAAGCCTATTTCTTTTTTTTAATTAACCGCCTACTGACCAGCTGCCATAGTTTTACAGCGGCAGGTCGGCTCTGTCCCATGAAATGACATACCTGTACGTCGCTTCGCAGGACCGCTAGTGGGGGCGTGCCCATTGGCCATAAGGGGAGCCAATCAGCAGGTCCGGCGTCCGGGATTGCCGCCAGGCATCCGCGATTGCTGCCTGTGGAGACAGAATGGCGGTCTGCTGTTCTAAACACGGCAGACCGCTGTTCTGTCAGTTATGAACACAGGGATCCTGTTTTCTCCCTATTTAGGAACTTAGTCTCTGTGTTCATGCAGCAAGCCCATCCCCAACACAGTTAGAAAGCACCCCCTAGGGACACATTTAACCCTTTGATCGCCACTGGTGTTAACCCCTTGCCTGCCAGTGTCATTAGTACAGTAACAGTTCAAATTTTTAACACTGATTACTGTAGTAGTGTCACTGGTCCCCCAAAAAGTGTCAAAAATGTCAGTTAGATGTCTGATCTGTCCGCCACAATGTCGCAGTCCCGCTAAAAATCGCTGATCGCAGAGGTGATCAAATACCACCAAAGGAAAGCTCTATTTGTGGGAAAAAAAGGACATCAGTTTTATTTGGGTACTGCGCACATGACCACGCAATTGTCAGTTAAAGTAACACAGTGCCTTATAGCAAAAAATGGCCTGGTCATTAAGGGGGTAAATCCTTCTGGTCCAGAAGTGGTTAAAATAACAAACATGTTATACTTACCTGTTCTGTGCAATGGTTTTGCACAGAGTAGCCCCGATCCTCTTCTTCTGGGGTCCCCCGCCGGCGCTCTAGCCCCCTCCTCTTCCGTGGGTGCCCCCACAGAAAGATGCTTTTCATGCGGGCACCCATGTGTGCTCGCTACTGAGCCCCGCTGTTGCGTCCATTGATACAGACAGCAGGACTCAGCCTGCCCCTGCTCCCGTGTCACAGCATTTGATTGACAGCAGCAGCAGCCAATGGTATTAATCTGCCCAATGAGAAGGGAGACAGTAGCTGGAGCCGCTGCTCACATGCACGTCACTGGATCAGATCAGGCTCAAGTAAGAAAAGGGGGGAAGCGGGTAGTCATCCAAGTTGGGGTTGAGTCCAGAAGCGGGTAGTCTGCAGGTGCCGGGTTGTCTGCCGATGTGGGGTCGAGAGCCAGGAGATTCGCCAGCCAAGCCAAGTCATACATGAAGGAACACGGAGAACAGAAGACTGCTAGCGGAGATGCGCATTGGAGCACAAACACAAGGGCCAGGACTGCAACCCATCAGGTGAAAGATATAGTCAGGTGTGCAGCAACATCACTGTGCGACACCCAGGCAGCAGGCAAGTGATTATGTAATCAGAGTTTATAAGAGGCAGCAGTCTGCACATGTCCAAGATGGCTGCCAACAGGAGGGAAATGTAAGACCTTGACATCCAGTTTGACTGATTGGTATAGTGTTTTTCAGAAGACGTTACAGATATCTTTAAGATGTGAATGGTCCTGATGAAGCAGGATATCCTGCAAAACATGTAGACCAACCACTGACTTCACTATATCCTCATTTGAAGACTATGTATTGTATTTTAATGTTTTGATTTATATACGCTAATTTTATTATGCTAATTTTAATGTGAATTATTGTAATAAGACACGGACTAAGTTTTATTAAACTTGATTGTAATCTATTCACTACTGAAGGTATAATTAAAGTCCCAGCCATTTATCTTTGGGGGATGACGCATGCTGGAGTGTAATGGCAGTATATGAATAACCTTAACACTCCACCAACATCGCTTTATGGTATTTGTATACCCTATAGAAGCTTTTTGTGCAAAAAGTATGATCCTATCTTTGTAAGGTTGAGAGAAAGTAATTTTTAAAAACTCTTCCTAGTGCTGTATTAAAGGGAGTTCTTATGGGGTCCCCATCTCTATTATAGGAAGGTTTTTGTTCAGATGAATTGTCTGGCACCAGGGCCACTTTAATTCAATTCACGTGAATAATGTAATGCAGGTCATCACACTCAAAATGTAGCAATGTAATGCAGTGTATTGGTGTGAAGAGGTCCTATTGATAACAAAGTAATGTCTTTTATTTAACCTGTTGCTGCTCATGTAGCATATATGTGTGGTGGCAAAAGGGCGTGCTTTAACGCCCACATGCCGCACATACTTTATAGTTTGGATCACTGAATATCCACAGTTTCTGTGCTGGGAGCGCTCTCACTGAGTGCTCCTAGCACAGAGACTGCACTGTTATTGACAGCTCTTGGTCCCCACTAATGATCGGTAGCTGGTGGGACTGGCTGCCAATCATGTGACCAATGTGACAGCCAATTCTTCCTGCCCCCAAATATTCAGAACTTTTTAAAGGGACACTAGGGCGGGTGGTTGTGGGGGTCTGCGGGCGGGGGATTTGCAGAATTTGGAAGCCCCCTTTAACAAGGGGGCCCCCAGATCCTGGTGCCCCCCTATGTGAATGAATATGGGATACCCCTACACATTAAACAAAAAAAAAACTTTATAGTATAAAAAAAGACAGAAGGCAATTTTTGACAAGTTATTTTTTGAAAAAGCAAACATCCATCATCAATCACGGTGCTTTCCACCACCACCGACCCAAAAAAACAAACAAAAAAAGCACTTATGAATCTGGCTCCCGCAGTCTCACAGTTCTTCAATAACTAAGGGGTGGTGCCACCCCGTGACATCACTGAGTGGCACCACTCCCTTGTAATGTCACCAAGCAGGGGCATGTTGAGTCAGTGATGTCACAAGGGGGCGGTGCCACCCGCTGTTCACTACACTCTTTTTTGGTGAATGAGTAGGGGTACTATCCTTATTCATTCACATGGAGGGGGCTTCCAGATTCTGATAAGCCTCCCCACCCACAGACCAACACAACCACCAGCCAGAGTTGTAGGGAAAAGGCCCTTGTCCCCTTCTGCCCAAAAGAATCCCCCCTGTTAAGGACACATGGCCTGGTATGGTTCAAGAGGGGGGATGATTGCTCATGCTCCCCCTTTCCTGACTTGCCGGGCTGCATGCTCTGATAAGGGTCTGGTAAAGATTTTGGGGGGACCCCAAGCCATTTTTTTTAAATTTTGGCATATGGGTTTCCCTCAAAATCCACAGCAAACAGCCTGGAATGGATGGGGGGGGGGGGGGCACGCAGTTTTTTTTTTTTTTACATTGCCGGCAATTCCTTTTTTTTACATTCAGTTGTCGGAGGGAAATCTTGCTGACAGCTGATGACTGATAAATACTGCATATATCACTACTTAATTACCGCATGCATTTCATTTGGTGAATTGAGTTTAACGCCTGTTCATGTGGTATTTACTGAGCGTTTTTAGCATTTTGAGGTAAATACTGCAGAACGGTATAGTGAACTGACAGTTTCAGGATCGCATGCGGGATTTAGGAAAAGTGTGTTTGGACACCTACATACTGCATGCGAGATGCTTTCTTGAATGCAATCCAGTATGATTTATGGTGATCCTATTATATTATAACCTGCCCTAGTAGAAGGACATCTAAGACTGATCGGTTGTTGTGGACAGCATCTTTCAGCAAAGAGATATCCCGTTGCAGGCAGCCACCTTCTAGCTCTCATTTCTCTAATAAAAAATGATTAGATGAAAAAGGAATACCTGCCTGATCGTGTTTGACTCCAGCGCTTTGCGATGTTCACTTTAAATTCGGTATATCAATAGTATTTCTGAGCACTCCTCCTCAGATCAGATTACAAGAATTTTTATTATCTCTATTTGTGAACATATCCTGCTCTCCTTGCTCCATTAAAAGAAAAAATGCCTGAAAGCTGTCATCGGTTTGACAAGAATCTCTGATAATGAACCAAACAGAGAACCAATATGCCAAAAATATTATGCTGCAGCTGAAGGATGTATTATGCAAAACCATTTTATTTGTATTAAACAAAATCCTGTTGTGTAACAATATGTCATTCCTTAAAACTGCATTTTTTTGCAGTGATCACAAATACCAATAGCAATGTTTTTTGTTTCCTCCTTTAAAAAAAACAAGTGTATTTATCTACGATAAATAAGAACGGTATAGGTTTCCAGAATTCGTCACAAAAAGTGGTTAGCTTCCAGATCAGTACATTTAATGTAACCCAAATTAGTTTAGCTGTAGCTCAGGAAACACTCTATTGTTTCAGGTTGTTAACCACAAATGTCTTATAAAATGAAGCATGTTTACTGTCATTTTGCAGAAGTCATATCTTCCCTTATGAATTTGGCAATGTAGAATTTTAAAGATACCAGTGTGGGATTGTTATCATGCACAAGCCAAAGCTGTCAGGCCTCATTACTTCCAAGACAAAAATCACAGAATAATGTATTAAGTGCCTCTGTAGAACCATGTACTGCGTTGATGCTATAGAGTGGTAACATAATGACACCAACAGACTCAGATGTGAACTGCAGTCCTCAGACTCGAGTTCTCCCGGCAAAGTGCTGTATATGTGAATGTACGAGTAAGACAGACTGTACACTGATCTTTTGCTGCGGCAACAAGGCATGAACCTATTCCAAGTATTAAATCTTCAATTTTATAATGTGTCATTCAATGGAGTTTTATGGCAGCACTATAATTATCTTACATTCAATTAAAATTCTGCATCGTGGTACATTTAAATAATTATTCTACATAAGGATCTCTTTGCAAATATGTAAATTTGACTTTTAGAATATATCAAGTTTTTAATAGATGGTTACATTTCTAAGTCGTTAAATCACTTTTGGCTGTTATGTAGACTAATTTGTTCAGTATTGTAAGACTCCGCTGATACTAAGTTTCTGAGTATAAATCACAAGGTAGCTTTTTTACTTTTTTTTAATTCAGCTGAAATATGTAAATCTATGCATTATATGAGAGATTGTGAGAGAAGTGAATGTTAATTCTAACTGATTTACGTGTGTTTTCTGAAGCACTGTGTATGAACGTGAGCCCTTTAAAGGCTAACTTTATCATATTTAGGGTGTAACATGGAACATGGTGTAAATGCACACCTCCTCCTGTGACAGGTTGCCATGGTCCTTCTCCCCCACAGCCGCTCTCACTTTTAAAAGCAGCACAGCTGTGTCATTCATTCATTCACTCACAGAGATCTGTGAATGAATAAACTACAAATCCTATCTCCACCACAGCAGCACACTCCTCCAGATCTTTAGCTGAAAGTCTGTATGGGAGGAAGAGTCTGCAGGGGCCTGACATTGCACCCAGGATCCACAGATTACAGGTGTGGTGTTGTGCAGGCTCCTATTAAAATAAAAAATGATAAAAGTACATTTTTTCCTGCAAAAATATGTGCACCTATTATCCTTTATTCGAAGGTGGACTTTGCTAAAAAAAAAAAAAAAAGAAAAAATGTTTTCCTCTTTTTTTTTTTTTTTACCATGCTTTAGTGCTGTGCTGAACTAAGAAATGCTTGGCATTTCTTAGGACAAACTTTCTGATAATGGCATCCACTTCTGGACCATAAGATTTTCCCCCCTTAATGACCAGGCCATATTTTGCGATTCAGCACTGCGTTACTTTAACGGACAATTGCGACGCTTTACCTAAATAAAATTTATGTCCTTTTTTTCCCACAAATAGAGCTTTCTTTTGGTGGTATTTGATCACCTGTGCGATTTTTATTTTTTGTGCCATAAACAAAAAAACAGCGACAATTCTGAACAAAAAAAAAACAATATTTTTCACATTCTGCTATATAACATTCTCAAAAAAATATTTAATATTTTAGGCCAATTTGTTTTCTGCTACATATTTTTGGTTGAAAAAAAAAATAAATCACAATAAGCGTATTTTGATTGATTTGTGCAAAAGTTATCGCATCTACTAACTACGGGAAAGATTTTTGTCATTTTTATTGTTTTTTTTTTTTACTAGTAATGGCGGCGATCTGCGATTTTTAGCGGGACTGCGACATTGCAGCGGACAGATCGGACCCCTACTTGACATCTTTTACACTTTTGGGGGAACCAGTGACATTACTACAGTAATCAGTGCTAAAAATATGCACTGTTACTGTAATAATGACACTGGCAGAGAAGGGGTTAACATTATGGGTGATCAAGGGGTTAAATGTGAGCCTAGGGGAGTGATTCTAACTGTGGGGGGGTGTGGCTTTTGAAATGACCATAGAGACATGTGAGCCTATATAGCAGAATCGCAGGGGCTCTGTGATCATTCCAGGGAGAAGAACGGTCAGCTGTGTTTACAACAGCCGACTGTCCTTCTCTCTCAGCGGGGAGCGATCACGGGTGTCAGGTGGCAATCGGATCCGCCTGACCCTTGCCTCCGCTTCCCCACTGCCGAGTGGGGGCGGGAGCGCCCTGGCGGCAGGTGCTAGCCCCCTAGCTGCCGGCGCGCGGCCGACGTAGGAGAGCCACACTGCCGCAGTAAAAAGGCGGCGTGTGGTCGGCAACCAGTTAAGAAATGACTACCTGTATTAAAACCAGAACTTTTTTTGTATTATTTTGGCTAGGGTAGTGAATGATTAGGGTCCCTGCCATGTTTTATTTTTGCTGCTTGTGTCCTGTCTAGGAGATTTTCCTTCACTTTTGGCTTTCACTGATTTTCCTTTACCTAATTTTGGATTTACCATCACTTTTCACACTGGTCACCAGGAGGGTCACAAGGGAGGGATGCAGATGGCAAAATAAACCTGACAGGAGTGCTAAACCTCCCCCACTGTATACAGAAATAAAAACAAAGTTTTAGCTTTTCATATTCTGTAACACAGTTATGTTGGTCTTGTTCAGATTATAAATTGGTAGGTGATAACAATGGTAATGGCGACAATTCACTGCCTTGAATTTTGAAGTGATATAACTGATTCGATCATCTTTTAAGATAATTGGTAGGCACAGAATTTAACAAGTGATAATGACCACTTTCACTAATTGGGAGTGCTCATTATCACTCAAAATATATTTCAAAAGCCTCTGTGATTTTTTATCAATTGCGCTCTTGACTCTGAAAAAAAATGGACCGATACTTTCAATACTAATGCCCTTAATGGTAGCATGGAGTGAATAAAAAAAAATCAACACATCCTTACAGAGCAGCAATCAAAACACAAACGCACCCAACCTGGTGGACCAATGGATTGTACAGGGTAAACACAGGATATTGCAGTTGTACAAACCTCTACACCAAGAACTCTATCAGGGGTCTGTGCACTCCATCGCTAAATCCTGGAATAAACTGCTCAACTCACCTAACGCCCAATCCAGGATCCTGAAGGGCTACCTAACCACTCGCCAACACGTAACCTGTAAATTCTGGAGGGAGCAACAGTTTTAAATTCTCCATGGAGCTTACTATCCTCACATCGGCTGGTCAAAAGACCCAGCACATCATCTCTGAACTCTCTGCAAAGAGCGTTATCCATCTCTACTGCATAAGTTGTGGCTTTGCCCTCAGATATCATCTTTTTGGGACAAAACATTACGCTATATTACTAGAATGACGGGGGTGTCCATCCCTAGAGATATCTACCCACTCGTGTTCAATTGCCTAGATGAGGAAAGTCTACTAATGCCAAAAGACTCCAGGAAGCACATATCACAATTCAAGCCATGGTTGGTCAACTGTCTGATGGGAGCCCGCAGGTTGATTCTGCGCCACTGGATGTTAGACACCGCCCCCACTATAGCTGAACTTTCCTCTGATCTCACCTCTTTAAGAAACACTGAACTAGTGGGACCCACATTGGATCCACGCCTATCCCGCACGACCATAGATCGCAAGTGGAACCTACCTACCCCCAATCTCTTACCTCTGACAGGGTCACTAACACTTCCTCTGAACTGAACTGAGACCCCAGTACTGACTTGGTGGACAGATGCACACACTCCTTTGGTTGCACTCTATTACACGTTAACCTACAATGCATATAGTGGTGTGCTAAGCAGATATGGTGCTTTAATTTCTGTGTATTATGGTGTAGAGGTAGAACTGTCAACTCTTTATAGGATAACTGTAGCTATTTTGCAGTTTTGGGCATTTTCACGGTGCCTTCCACCCCTCCCCCGAACCCGTAAACCCTTCTCACCTCCTCCCCCCCTCCCACCTGGTTGCCCTCCTCCCTCCTTCCCACCCCTATTCCCTTATGGCTGATGCTAGCGAAAACATTACTCATTATCCAGTTTATCCAAACCTGCTTCTATGGTCGTTGAAATTCCTCGACATTATGATTTGGTTATCTGAGCACGCTTTATTTACACTTTAAGTTTGTGGTTTGTATTCTATTGTTACTGCTCAACATTTGTTTTCCTCTGTACTGAGTTTGAATTTCAATAAAACATTGATTAAAGAAAAAAAAAAACACAAAAGCAGATCCCTGTCATTCTTGATGAGTTGCAAGCCAACCCCATCCACCCTGAACCTTTCAAGATTTTCATAAAATCTTATAGTTTTTTCAGTTATTAGGTGTGTTATGGGCCCAGAGTAGCCAGTTTACAATTGTCATTTCTGAAGTCAAGGTTTAAAAATAAAATTGGGCAACCAGAAATAGTCCTGTTAGCATAAGTTTTATCACACTCAGCCCCATAAGTTCAAATGGAACTAAACATGGTGCTGCGAGTGTTTCCCATCTGAAAGCCCACATTGCGAGGATTGAATAGTCACCACTGGATTTTTCATAAATCATACCATGCTTGCTTTCTGTCTACTCTTCACTTTGCTTCCCTCATGCAGCACAGCTCTCTCCCCCATCTGCATCTTCCTCTTCTGTTCTGAGCTCTGCTGTACAGGGACAACAATAGGATGATATCAAAGTTAATACTAAAGTCTAGTACACATTATTCGTTTTTTTTTTTTCGTTCAACCCAGCGGACTGAACGAAGAAAAACTGAAGAGCTTGGGGGCAGACACTGTACTAACTATGTTATGCAATGTTAACTATGCAATGTTAGTACAGCGACCTCCCCTTCTGAGCTATAGTGTTCTGACAGGGGGTGGCCCCCATTGGTTGAGAACGCCGATTGAATGCTAATCAGCAGATTTTTTCCGGTCATGCCCCTTCGACACAAGCCGGCCGAACTAATGTCGGACGGTTTCTATTGAACTGGATGATGCCGCCCAATATTCAGCCCATGTGAACTGCCCTAAATGCAGATTCAAGTAATTTAATTATTTGCTTTAAAAAATAAAGTTAATGACTTATACATATATTAATACAGATTTTCGTTTATGTGTGTCTTTTATATCTGCCTAGGGTTCAGTTACTATGCAATGCCATCAGTGGTGTATTTGGGTTTTGTGCTGCCCTAGGCAAGACTAAAATTGGGCACCCCTCCCCATGTAAATTTGCCCCACTCCTTTTTTTAACGGATGTGACTCCCTCCAAAATATAAGGACTACAAGTCCCAGCATGAACCCCTGAGATATCACGAGGGGGGGGGTGAGAGGGGGTGGAAGAAAGAGAGGGGTTGGGTGAGGGAGAGAGAGAGAGGGGGGTGGGTTAGGGAGGGGGAGAGAGAGGGGGTGGGTTAGGGAGGGGGGTGGGTGAGGGAGGGAGGGAGTTAGAGAGAGAGGGGTGGTGGGAGGGAGAGGGGGAATAAGAGAGAGTTTGGATCAAAGAGAGAGAGGGGGTGATGAGAGAGATAGAAGGGGGATGAGAGAGAGAGGGGGGATGAGAGAGAGTGGGGGCGAGGGGGGATGAGAGAGAGAGGGGGATGATAGAGAGAGAGGGGGCATGAGAGAGAGAGGGGGGGGGATGAGATGGGGGATGAGAGAGGGGGATGAGAGAGAAGGGGATGAGAGAGGGGGGATGAGAGGGAGAGGGGATGAGAGGGGGGATGAGAGAGAGGGGGGATGATAGAGAAAGAGAGGGGGTGAGACAGAGAGAGGGAGGTGAGAGAGAGGGAGAGAGGAGGGGTGAGAGGGAGAGAGAGAGATAGAAAGAGAAAGGGGGTGAGTGAGAGAGAGGGGGTGAGAGAGGTGGCTCTAGCAACCAGTGGCCAATAGAGTCTCAGGTGGAGAGGGGGTGGATTTTTTGCTGCCCCCCTGCAAAGTGCCGCCCTAGGCCTGGGCCTTGTTGGCCTAGGCCAAAATACAGCACTGAATGCCATCCCTACATTACATATACAGCTGTAAATTCCTGATGTTTTTGCTTTATTTATGTTTAATGAAATGAAACCACTCAAACTGGAGTATGTAAATGAATGCAAAATGAATTACTCCTTAAGACTAATCTAAACTGAATGTGAAGGCCATGCATTAGCACAATGATCAAGATCTATGCCCGTTCACACATACCATACTACTGAATGACGCAGTATACCTTTTAATATTTTCCATCTACACTCACCCAATGCAACCTCTGGTAACTTATACATACAGAGGGTACGATTGCATTTTTACCCAATAACAAAAGCCATGACATTGAAATCTCACGTCATGAGATGTTTATTTTTATTCTGATAATCAAAGCAATTCCTTGCATACTGTATTTCATTGAGTAACAAAAAAAATGTTCATGGCCTTTGCCATCTTTCTGTCATTGTGTGATGTTGTACATGGTTACTGTCTGCACAGTCACAACCTTACAAGAAACTTCCAGTGCTACTTTATTGTGCCTGAAGCACAAAAGGATAAAGCACTTGCGAAAATATGTCTCAAACAAGATTTACAAGTCAAGGTCTTCACTTTTAATAAGAAATCTTTTCTTCAGCTTCGCTTATCAAGATGTCTTATTTAAAATGAAAATTATAGAATGTTTAATGCAGACCATGTCATGGTTCACTTAAACTATATTCTGTGTGTTCTACATTTTAGCACATTATAATTAAGAATAATATTTCTGACATTTTTGTTCCTTTGTGCGGCTATACCTCATCAGTATGTCAGAACTTAGTAGGTCTGCAATAAGACAGAAGTATTACAGGTGAAGCAGTGGGGGTTTGCCTCTTGTACTGTTGCTGTTCAGTAGTCATCAAAATACACTTGGTCAAACTTACAGATTATAGGCTCAGTTTGCAAAGCTGTTTTTCTAGCTTGACCAAGTTTTTTTTTATTCCATGATCATATCTCTAAAAGCTCAAACTTCATAGGTGTATAACATGCTTTACCACATGTATATACAGTTAGTGATATCATTTTAAGATAAGTTAATGCTAAAGAGTGGAGTTAAAATAGCATTTTTTATATATATATATATATATATATATATATATATATATATATATATATATATATATATATATATATATATATATATATATATAAATATAAATATGTATAATAATTAGAAGACTTTCACGCTCTCACTTTATGTAATATATATATTATATAGTTCATATTCCTATCACACACCTTCCTGGTTTGTAGGCTTGTGTGTACTGGGTGCTGAAGCAATCACCAGTTGGCAACTGGATTAGTTACAAGTAGATACATATTCGCCAGCACACCAAGGATCTTGCAAAAGCAGTCCAAAAAACATTATTCAAGATAAGATCACATCAGAAAAATATAGTGCAACGTTTCAAAGCCGCACAGGACCCCTTCATCAGGCATGTCACATGCCTGACGAAGGGGTCCTGTGCGGCTCCGAAACGTTGCACTATATTTTTCTGATGTGATCTTATCTTGAATAAAGTTTTTTGGACTGCTTTTGCAAGATCCTTGGTGTGCTGGCGAATATGTATCTACTCACTATATGTAAGACCAATCAAATGGGATATGATGTAAACAATGTGTAAAAAAAACATGAATAAAAATGAGGGGTTGCTGCTGACACTTAAACGCTTATCTGCGGCGATAAAATTGAAAATTAGTGAGTGTAGCGCTACCCTAAGAAGGCAGCTGAAATATGTGACCTTGAAAAATATTCAACAGTGACCAATGAATGTGAAACATTTACAAAATTGTCATTACAGTGCAAACATATGAATAGTGCAAATATGGATGGCGATGGGATGTGCAATAGAAGGGTGATACAACAATGAAAATTACTTTAAATGATAGTAAGAAGAAGGTGGGGTGTCACTCAATGTCTAAAATAAAGTGCCACGTGCAAAAGAAATAAATACAAGATGACTGTGATCTTCAATAGCACAATTAAAAGTAGTCCATCAAAAAAAATATTTAAAAAAATAATCCTTAATATGTGCTCTCCTATGTCCCTTCACCAGTGTGATCAACTGGCACAAAAGTGCTCTCTAGCAGCTCACCTCAGTAATTCTTGGATAAGACTCGTAATAGAAATGTATTCATAAAGTGGTCATACTTCTGTTCCACCACTAGATGTCCTCGACATGTCTGTACCCAAGGTGAATTTGGTCAGCCCTATCACTGGCAGGTAATGTCCGGAATAATACGGATTGCTTGTCCTCATACGCTCATAAGGAGGGATGGAAAGGAAGCTCTCATAGTGTAACAAGTCAAATATTTTATTAAAGCAAACAGCATTAAAAGACTCACATTTAGGGAAAGATTCATGATGTAACGTGTAGGGCCTGGACAGAGAAACACCGGACGTGACGTTACGACCATCACGAGCAGATTAGCCTGAGCCACCGCCAGACTTTTTTATCCCTAAATGTGAGTCATTTATAGCTGTTTGCTTTACACCAAATTTAACACCAAATTTAACACACCTGCTCCCCATTCACACCTGAGACCTTGTAACACTAACGAGTCACGTGACATTGGGGAGGGAAAATGCCTAATTGGGCCCAATTTGGACATTTCCACTTAGGGGTATACTCACGTTTTTTGCCAGTGGTTTAGACATTAATGGCTGTGTGTTGAGTTATTTTGAGGGAACAGCAAATGTACACTGTTATACAAGCTGTACACTCACTACTTTACATTGTAGCAAAGTGTCATTTCTTCAGTGTTGTCACATGAAAATATATAATAAAATATTTACAAAAATGTTAGGGGTATACTCACTTTTGTGAGATACTGTATATATATATATATATTTTTTTTTTCTTGGTATTTGACCTATGTAGAATGTACTGCAGAAGAGCAGAGAAGTGATGTGTTAAGCTTCAAACTTTGATGGATTATGTCAGTTTATTGACATCATTGATTTATGAAACATGTGAAGTGCATTCACAGAGGTCATTAATAAATATATTATATGCAAGCCATGGGTAGTACTGTGATGCCTATTGACTACAATTCCAAATCTAAGCTTAAATTGTCATCTATTTTACTATAAAGATCCTAAGTGGACCAAAAAAGGTTCCTCACAAATATCTGAATGAAGAAAAAATGTAATTATTTTGCAGAGTGAGTAAATTGCTAAATATGACATGAATACAATGTAGAATAGAAATATGTCCATATTTCGCGCAATTCGAACATTTAACATTTCATGATCATACCCTTGGATGAGCTTCATTTTATCTCATATGAAAAAACGCTGACTGATATCAGGTGTTCATGTTGTGCCTATGAAGTAAGTACTGCAGATCCCAGGTTGTCAATAATAAATCCTGCCTTTAATTTAGAGAATATAAGAATAGTGGGTGAAAAATTCTGCCATTTCTAACTGCGAAACACACCAATGGATTTGGAAAAAATCAGAGTGTTTGTGTTGAAGACTACGGCAAGACAGACCCATTGAGAGGGAAAGTATTTGTTTAGAACTGAAGTTCAGCCACTAAAGATGTATGATTCAGTTTGCATCATGCTGAAGAAAATTTTGGAAAATTGCCCTAGCTGGTAGATGTTTTGGTAGATGATCTACAGGCAGATATAACATACACAATTGAAAGCAGCTCTGTATTTATTAATACATCATTTTAAATGCAAGACACGCAAGTACTTACATTTGACTTGATATTAGCCTCCTGTAATGCTTTGTACAACAGAGCTCTCAATGGGAGAGGGAGAAGTTCATGTACTTACAAGGGGCATGCTGTTAGGAAAGAGCAAAGAAAGATCTAGGTGAATTTCTAGATGAAAGAAAAAGAGAGGAGCTCATCTGTCATTCACAAATTCATCTATCAGGCCAGAGTGGGGACAAAAATCTGTATTTGTTCTTTAACTACAGCAGACAAAATACAGATCTGCACTGTCACATTAGGGTGAGACAGTTTCCAATCCTGTATAAACTCTGACTATAGTGACCTGAGGTTGACAAGGAACTTATCTTCCTCGCACCTAGAGGCTGAACTGAACAACTGGGAACTAAGGAGAAAGGTGAGTATGTTCTGCTGATGAGGATAGCATCATGCCAAATCTTCAGAAGTATGCTTTAAGATTGTAATTCCTCTCAGAATATCCAAATTTTAGGCCTCCTCATTTTTATACAAATGTCAGATCCAAGGTACAGGCTTTAAGGGAACTTTAATGTGGGACTAGCATGTCTTTGCAGAACGTTTACAAGGAGGTTGCCACTGGGTATACTTTTTTACCCTTAAGCTGGATACACACTATACAACTTTTGTTGGTAGATTCCCATTAGATTTACCTTCCATTATGTAGTGCAAGGGCCTGCCTGATTGCATACAAATGGAAAGTGTTTAGGTCTGACCTAATATTATATGGTTTTGGTAAGTCTAAAGGAAAAATTCTAAAGAAAATTGAATAGTGTGTATCCAGCTTTATAGTGTAGATCGTCACATCCCCAGCTTCACCTTGTTGAAAAAAATCCTGGGTGAGATGAGAATAAGTGTGGCATTGAAAAGTAATACATATAAGTCATAGTATAGCTAGTAGTAGTTGCCATATTCAACTGGACTTGTTCTGTAATGTTAAAGCAGAGTTCCGGGCACAAAATCGACCTAATCAATTTTGTGCCCATCCGCTTGCTCTTCTTCACCTGAAAAGGAATTGGATAGTTAGGATTATTTTTTTTTACTTACCTTGTAATTGTAGAAAGAAATACTCTTTTCCACTTCCTCCCTCTGTGGCCGCGGCCCGCGCTGTCACTTCCGGTTTGCAATGATTCCTGGGAGCTGAACGTCATCGCTCCCAGGAATCAATGCGACGGCACCGGCCCCGCTCGTCACGTCCGGAAGAGGACGCAGAAGAGGATCGCGCTGGCTTCAGCTGCCCACAACAGAGATGGCAATGCTGTAGAAGAAATTTTATAAGTGAGTATTTCTTCTTGCATGTAAGTGTGAACCGGGACAGATCAGAAGCTAGCCATTGTGGAATGTACTAGCCCTGACTGTCCCGGGGGTATGTTCATTGAAAAAATGTTTTTGTGCCCGGAACTCCGCTTTAAATATGTTTTATAGCTTCTCCAAGCCACTTCTTCCATTACAATGTAACGGAAGAAGTGGCTTGGAGCAATTCAGAAATGTATTCAAAATTACAGTTGAATGGTACTAATCACTACTAGCTACTAACACCTATCATGTTTCCT
The DNA here is from genome assembly GCF_965119305.1 of Pelophylax lessonae. Taxonomy (NCBI): domain Eukaryota; kingdom Metazoa; phylum Chordata; class Amphibia; order Anura; family Ranidae; genus Pelophylax; species Pelophylax lessonae. The sequence continues at coordinate 252,922,774 of NC_138770.1, read as the reverse complement.
TTTCCCAAATGTTGGTTGTTGCCAAGCAGGAACTGTAAACTGTTAATGGAGTGATTTTCATTCCTGCAGCCATGAGTTGCAGGAAAGAAAATGGCTTGGTTCTCTCATCAACACAGTGTTAAATGGGGGAATCCCTCCCGCTGAGCTATTGCGTTTCCGTGGCAGGAGGTAGGGGGCGATGTCCCAGCCGGGAGAACAGTGATTACTGCTAGCGGCTATAGCCCCTGGCAATAATTGCATAAATCCGACAGACTGTTTGCCGTCAGCCTGCCCATGCATTGTTTGGTTCCTGCTGAACCAGCCAGGATTCAAACTGTCTATGGCCAACTTAAATGCATGGAACAATGTGACTCTGCAGGCATGCTGCTGACAAATTGTTGGTAGATAGCAGTGAAATGGCAGACTGTGAATGATTTGATCCCATAGCAACAAGCAAGTTATAAAAATGTCACTCTAAATATGACACTTCAAACACCTATACAGATGCAGGAGAACCAAATAGGTTATTGATGCTATCTACGAGATTGAACATCCTTCATTATACTTACTATATCAAATGTGTAATGTAGAAGTAAGCTTTTAAATAAATGAATGCATGTATAGCATAAACATAATTTTTACATGGATCTAGATGAATTTCCATGATGCTGCTTGCTAATTATAGCACCTTGCCCACATTACTAGTAATGCTATCAAACCCGCCTGTCTCATAATAAATGCTTTCAGCTGCACAAGCACTTTCACAATGCATAACACATGCTTGTATAACTCCAAATGATCAAAGGCTTTAACATTTGCACTGTGTCAGTGGTATTAGTTGGGTCCATTATGATTCTAATTATTTCTGTGACAGTTTATCAAAACCCTGTAATCATTTTGGCCTCAGGTAGAATGCATGTTTGGCTGGTGGGTACAAAGAAAACAGAAAACAATAATAGGTTCATGAATATGATAATAATCCCTTTAGCACCAAAATGAGTTAGGCAAGACTCCATTGCTGCATTACTAGGAATTCCAAAGTGAATAAAGATCTGATTACTACTCCCTGTTTTCACTATGTGCTTGGCAAGGAAATATGTGGAGCTTGCCCTTTACTGTGTGCATGTATTCTAATAATAGTACAATCAGCAAGGTCATCTCTGTCAAATCCTCTGACACTGTAATATGTCATATTTGTCTTGTGGCTTGACCTTACAAAGGTATGATAGATTGTAATTAAAGTCAAATTGCAGTCAAACAAACTCTGAATTTAAAGTGGAACTCTAGCAATTTTTTTTTTTTTGAATTATCTTGGGAAGGAATACAAATCTAAAATCTCTCTAATTTTTAGGGGGGGGGGGGGGGGGTGCTGTCTGTTTTTAAAGCTGACATTCACCTTAAGCAAAGCATTAAAAAAATAAAGTCCCCAGCATTTAATGCAAAAAAGCATGTCCATTTGCAGTACTTACCATATCTCTGGCTTTGTCCTCCACAAATTCACTAATTCACCCATGATGTGCCCCAATAGGGATGTCGGGGTAAGCAGGGAAAAATGAAGAGGTAGGGGTTGTTTTAACACACTGAGCAGAGATGCCTCTTTTTTTTCAGTCATCTAATCGAAAGAAACAGTGAACGGTTTCCCACATCCACACATGCAGAGTGTGCCATTATATTGGGAAGGAATAAAAACTAAAATCTTTCTCATTTTTAAGGGGAATTGCAGTCGGTTTTAAAGCCCACATCCCCCTTGAGTAAAGCATTAAAAAAATCAGTCCCCAGCATCTAATGCAAAAAAGCAGGTCCAGTGGCAGTACTCTGGCTTTGTCCCCCACAAATTCACAGATCCACCCAGGTGTGCTCCAATGGGGAAGTAGGGGTGAGAAGGGAAAAATTAAGGGGGGGAGGGTTGTTTTAACACACTGACCAATCAGCTAATAAAAAAAAGAATGGATTTACCAATCCACACATGTACAGTGTGCCATTGTATTCTGACAGCGGGACTCATTCTCTATCACTGATTAACAGCTGTAGCCGGTTGGCTGCAGCCAACTGGAAGATACATTTTTTCCAACAGTTTCAGGAGGAACTGTCGAGTGGGAATGGCCATAGATGGACAATAACTCATCCAGTGCCTACTGAACCATGTGCTGAATACTCGGTGACCACTGATTTCCAAAAAAAATCACCAAAAATAGAAGACAGACAGCAATTAATAGTTTACAGACATTCTAGTACACACACCATTACTTTTGCTCTCCTTTTCTCTCTCTCTCTCTCTCTCTCTCTCTCTCTCTCCCTCTCCCTCTCTCTCTCCCTCTCTCTCTCTCCCTCCCTGTTTTTAAAGAGCTGGAGCCCTGCTGTTTTAAGTCTGTTAACTCAGACAGCATATGACTTTACAAAACTGAGATTAAGATAACTGAGATATTGGCCACACTTAGACAAAAGTTTAAAAGCCAAAAAAACAAGTGGACTTAATGGACCATTTTGTTCCCCCTGCATTCACTCTTTTATGTTTCCATAACAGTCCATTATTTGTGGCCTATAGTTGTTGTATAATGTACTCCAATGATATTGAATGTATTAAGGCTATATGAATAAATAATCAAGTCCCCAGAAATTCCCCTTTTGGGACTATCACTTTTTAGTATTATCATCTAGACTTATATTGCACCAGTCTACTCAGCTGCTATTCCAAGAGCTAAACTTGGCCTGCTACAGACTACACTCATAAATATTGTATTTTGTTAGCATAACCATGAATTCAACTTGACCTGCATACTGACTCTTTAATATCCTTAGAGCTGATGCACCAGAGACCTGCTATGATTTGCAGTCTCACCCAAATCTCAAAAATGTGCCATTGCATGCTTTACAGCCCAATTGTACATTGTAATGTACATTGATATGGGCTGGCATTGTATTGTATTTGCACATTCTGCACAGAGGTACATCCCCGAGCTTGCTGAGATGTACTGTAGCATGGACCTGCATTGCATGTGGAATGCTAGAATCCTTCTAACTGACACTGAATCCCAATATGTGGTATTGCAACACATTTAAATAGAAACAACCTTAGCAGAAGTATGTCTCTATACCTGCTAAGATGCCCTAAAGCAACAATCTTCACTGTGCGATTATATTATATTCAGTGTTCTCCAATAGAGATGTATTGGGGCTGATACATATGCTAACACACACCTGAGCATCAGGCAGTTTCAGAAGCCAAGATGTGTCTGAACATACTAGCAGCAATCACAGAGTAAATGTATGTTATTATAGTGGCTCTCAGTGTGTTGCATTTTTTATGTGTAGTATATTTGCTGACTGATGACAAAACATAAAATAATCTTGTACTAAACATATTTCCAAACTTTCCAAACTTTATACAAAAACTAGCAATCTGTGCCTTTTATATATACAGATAGTGAAAGAGTGGTTCTAATATGGCCAGGACTTAAAATAACCTAATAAGCATATATAAATAAATGTGTAATTCATATGTGTGTTTATTATGTGTATACCTATCACACACACCTTACTATATATTTATTTATAATCCCTTTTATCAAAACTTAACAGTGTATAAATTTAAAAAGTCCAGAAAAGGTCTTACCTGCTCTGTCTAATGATTTGCACAGAACAGACCTCGCTATAGAGCAGTGATGGCGAACCTTGGCACCCCACATGTTTTGTAACTACATTTCCCATGATGCACATGCACTTTGCAGTGTAGTTGAGCATCATGGGCAATGTAGTTCCAAAACATCTGGGGTGCCAAGGTTCGCCATCACTGCTATAGGGGCTCAAGAGCCGCTGTTCTGTGCGACCATTCACACATGGAGCATGGCTCTGGCCCCGAGTATAACAGTGTATAACTCAACACACAGCCATTAATGTCTAAACTGCTGGCAACAAAAGTGAGTATACTCCTAAGTGGAAATGTCCAAATTGGGCCCCAGGGGAAATATTTTGTGTGGCCACCATTATTTTCCAGCACTGCCTTAACCCTCTTGGGCATGGAGTCCTCTTCCACTCCTTGATGGCGACATCAGGGAGCTGGTGGATGTCAGGGACCTTACACTCCTCCACCTTCTGTTTGAAGATGCCGCACAGATGCACAATAGGGTTTAGGTCTTGAGACATGCTTGGCCAGTCCATCACCTTTACCCTCAGCTTCTTTAGCAAGGCAGTGGTCATCCTGGAGGTGTGTGTGGGGTCATTATTATGTTGGAATACTGCCCTGCTGCCCAGTCTCAGAAGGGAGGGGATCATGCTCTGCTTCAGTATGTCACAATACATGTTGGCATTCATGGCTCCCTCAATAAACTTTAGCTCCCCAGTGATGAACCATAACACTCCCACCACCATGCTTGACTGTAGGCAAGACACACTTGTCTTTGTACTCCTCACCTGGTTGCCGCCATATACGCTTGACACCATCTGAACCAAATAAGTTTATCTTAGTCTCATCAGACCACAGAACATGGTTCCAGTAATCCATGTCCTTAGAATGCTTGTCTTTAGCAAACTGTTTGCGGGCTTTCTTGTGCATCATCTTTAGAAGAGGCTTCCTTCTTGAATGACTTTTTTTCAGATCCTCAGGGAGTTGTTTGCCATGAGGTGCCATACTGAACTTCCAGTGACCAGTATGAGTGAGTGAGAGCGATAACACCAAATTTAACACACCTGCTCCCCATTCACACCTGAGACCTTGTAACACTAACGAGTCACATGACACTGGGGAGAGAAAATTGCTAATTGCGCCCAATTTGGACATATTCACTTAGGGGTGTACTCACTTTTGTTGCCAGCGGTTTAAACATTAATGGCTGTGTGTTGAGTTATTTTGAGGGGACAGCAAAGTTACACTGTTATACTCGGGGCCGAGCCATGCTACATGTGTGAATGGTCACACAGAACAGAGGACAGCAAATTTACAGTGAGGGGAAAGCAAATTTACACTGTTATACAAGCTGTACACTCACTACATTACATTGTAGCAAAGTGTAATATCTTCAGTGTTGTCACAAAAAAAGATATAATAAAATATTTACAAAACTGTAAGGGGTGTACTCACTTTTTTTTGAGATACTGTATAACACAAGAGAATATTTACTTAAAATGTGCAGTTTGACCATATTTACTAAATAAGGGGTCACCCCAGGTGTGGTGAATAAGCCTCTTTTCAAGAGTTGGGCACAGAGGTGTTCATTGTTTGGCCATGGAAGATGATTTGAACACAAGCAAACTAAAATTTAATGCAGAATTGGAAAGGACATTTTTATGACTTAATATCTGGAGCCTGTATAGTTATGATAATGTGGAATATATATGGGAGCACAGATGAATGTTTGAAATTTGTATTAAGGAATGTGTTAGGCATACACACAAATAACAGAGGACAAACATGTAAATAATACTTTTATTCACATATGTTTATTAAGTTATATTAAAACTGAACTCTGGGGAAACTGAAAGCCCTCTCTTCTAGACTAAATGAGCCAAGGGTTAATGGCTCATTTAGTGTAGAAGATTATGAAAGCAATTCTGCATACCTGATTCTCTGCTCCCTAAGGTTCCAGCAGTGGACTGTCCTACAGTATCCTAACATCCAATGCAGGGTTTGGTGCATCAATCCTGATGACCTCAGGACCTTAGACACCAGAACAAAGGGACTTCAGGGACTGGTCTGGCAGTGTGGAGGAGCCTGCAGGAGTGGACCTTTAGGTAAGTAAATCTTCTTTTCCATGCTCCGAAGACCAAAAGGAGCAGTTAAACCTTGCTGTGGGGATACAGACCCACTGCAAGGGAGAATATTCATGTTTACTGGAGTTCAGCTGGAGTTTAAGCACTAGGCATATTAAAAAAATACAAAAGTGTATTTTTCTTACCCATGCTGGCTTAGTAAGTTTGTAGTTAGTTAATTTTTACATATTTTATCTGTGTTTTACATAGGATAATGAATAAGTTCTTCTGGTTTATACAGCACTGCAACAATCAATTAACAACAAAGTGAAACATTTTTACTATCTTTATTTTGTATGTGTGCCTCCTGAGGGGTCTAGAGTTTAGCAAGGTTTTTTTTTCCACAGTTGGTAATACAAAGAGATCGTTTTTGTATGTATGTATTAAAAGGTACCTGCACTTTGAAATAAGAGCATGGTGTTTTATTTATCTAGTTTTCATAAAGCAGGGACAATGTTCGGTTCACAGATAGAACTTATCATTTGCAATCCCCTTTTTCACTATATATAGCATGTTGCAACAGAATGGCGTGTCAAAATAATCCACACCCTGTAACGCTATGCTCCAACTACAGTTGCTGCATGGTAAACTTCTCATGTACCCTTTACTTTTAATCTTAGCAATGGTTATTTGGCTGTCCTTCATATACATAAGTTTGCTGGATACATAAGGTTTGGATTACTAAAGCCAAATAGGCTATTCACTTTGCAAGGGAAGTTGCGCTTTGCATGGGTATTATCCCCAGACCTTAGTGAATGTGCTGACATTTCACTTTGCAATGAATACCCAATCAAATGACAGGAAAAGGTAAAAAAAAAATATGTATTTTTGCATGATTGGATGACGTGAGTCTCCACATACACTCAAGGGAAAATCGCCATACAATGTGCAACTTCCCTTGCAAAGTGAACAGCCTATTTGCCTTTCATTAAACCCAATAGAGACAAAACCCGTAAAAGACTTCTGAGTATACAAATGTGTAAACGCTGCTAATAAATTTTGATGCGAATGATGGTAAACCTTTCTTTCACTGTGTACCTGGTATCACTCATGTTTGGCTAGTTTAAAGCCCATTTTTGGCTGAGTTATAGATGTTGTGAAGGTGTTGCTACCCAGTTAGGACTGTGTTAATGCTTTGAATTTTTATAATGATCAAGGGTTTGTATGTGTACAAGAATGTGTTAAATTCTAACCATCTGTTTTTCCAGATTTCAAAGGCAGTTAAGGGAAAAAGCAAAGACATGTCTTTTCTCTTGGTTGAAAGACCATTATCTTTGAGGGTTAAATGTCTGGGCATTAGCACTCTAAATGTGTGCTGGAAAAATCTTCTTAGAAGAAAAAACTTCCATATTCAAATAGCAGGGCCTCCAATACCCATGTTGTTTTTGCATCCTCTACTATCAATAATTTGGCAAGTGGTCCCCTAGGTGAACGCAGTAGCTTAGATGAAATACAATTCTTGGGTGGCATGGTGCATTCTGTTTTTAGTGAATGTAGATAAATATACAGGGCTGTTTTGGTTTTGTGCATGTCAATCCTGTGGTTGAGAAGCTCCTAAGAGACATATATAAATATGTTGCCAAGTGCCCCTTTGGTTGTGAAACTGGCCTTGGATGACAAAACCTTAGTAGCTATAAATTCTATTTTCTGTGTCTTAATTAAACTGCTAATTAGTCGTACACTGCAAGCTGATACATTTGGTATTGCACATTATATACACATTTTAACAAAGCTGCATAGATAAATGTATTTAATGTCACACAATCCATGCTTATTATTTACACTGTGATAAAAGAGAATGTGTATATATAGCAGTCATAGCCCTTATTTGGCATGCAGCTGACTGCTAGAGGGATTTGTCTTGTAATATTGAACAAATGTCAGCGTTACCTTTTTATGAGTGTGTTTGCAGGCAACCTACAGATGAAATGTCCAAGGTATGAAGTCAGAATAATTGCCTAGCAAAATTCCATTGTGAAGAAGCTGCCTTCATTGTGTGGCTGATCTTAAACCCCTGAAAACTAGAAAATCAGACGCCCAGAGTAAATTGTATGACCTTTAAGCATTCAGCTACAGGTAACTTCATCTAATCACAAACTGATATATTTATCAATCAATATGGGAAAAGAGGAGGCGAGAGAAAGGTGATTGGTATATTAGCTGCAGCGAGTACCATGATTACGAGAGAGATTGTTGGGGATGTCAAAGTACACCGTGGGTTGTAAAATTCAATAATGCCAAACAGATCAACAGCAGTATTTATTTTGATGATTTGGCTGTATCTGTTGACATTCTTCTATGGAACATGAACAACCTTATTTAATAAAGTAGTACAAAGTGCAGTTACCCATGGCAACTAGTCTTTTTATTTTAGCCAGTTCAGAAAAGATTAATTCTTCCAATAATGTGCTGCTCTTTGACAAACTGAATACACCAGGGCAAAGCTGAGTTAGAAAACCTTGATGGAAAAAAATGATGCCTTTTTTATTGCACCAGTGCAATTCCAGTTGTCATTTATAGGTCTTAGGTTAGAAAACATACAATGAAAAATGCAAGCATCTGATTACTATGGACAAAATAAACAAAGATATTTCCTCTACATTCTCAGACCATTGTGTAGAAAAAAGTTACTCTGCTGCCAGTATATTTGTGTTTAGAATATTAGGATTTTGATGCACAGAATTCTAAAAGAGGTGCTTATGAAAACAAGTTTACATATGAGAGGGCAAGGGATATGGCTACAGGTAGATGGGGGGTCTGGGTGTCGTGTTAGGGTTGAATGGAGGATAAGAGTTAGCGTTAGGGTTATAGGGAGATGGATGCCTATTTTTGGGTTACAGGGAGGGTGAGAGTTCATGTTAAATTACAAGGAATGCAAAAGCACAGGTAAGAGTTCCTGCATTGCAGCTTATGTTAGGGCTACCGGGAGGTTAGGGCTGATGTTAGGGTTAAAGCAAAGTTAAGGGCTAATGTTAGGGTTACAGGATGAGCGAGGGTTAGTGTTAACATTTTAGGCAGGGTGAGGCTTCATGTTAAGGGTACAGGGAGGACAAGGGCTCTTATTAGGGTTGCAGGTAGGGTAATGGATAGAGCTGGGGTTACAGGTATAGTGAGAATTAGTTTTAGAGTTAGGGGGATCAGTGATAGCTTAGTTACAGAGTGGATGTGGGCTCATGTTAGGTTACAGGAAGGGTAAGGGTTCATATTAGGATTACAGGTAGGGTGAGGGTTAGTGTAAGGGTTTAAAAAGTAGAATTTGAAAAAGTGTAGTATAAAAAGCATGTGTTCACAGCAAAATTAGTTAAGACAAAATTAGACTTCTAAACTGTAAGCAACATTTTTAACTTCATGCATGAAAGTAATATTGATAATGAAACTGGGATACTGAGTGCTAGCAAGGCTGAAGGTTTTGCTCAGTACATAGTATGTGGCATGTTTACAATAATGGAAGAGGAGCTCCAGAATTAATACCACTGTGACAAATGTGAGCAGATTGCCCTTCTAAAGGCTCACTTCAGTGATTAAGTGGGTTACACACTTAGGGGAACTGAAAACCTTTTAACGAGTCTTTTGCTCACTGAACAGGTTGTTATTGAGGTTTAGAGATGAGCTGAACACCCCCCCCCCCCGGTTCGGTTAGCGCCAGAACTTTCAAACATCGCAAAAGTTCAGAACTGAATAACAAACCCCATTTAGGTCTATGAGATCTGAACTGGAACAATCAAAAGTGCCCATTTTTAGGGCTTATATGCAAGTAATTGGGCGTACAATTGTTTGGGGGTCCGGGTACTGCCCTGGGGAACATGTACCAATGAAAAAAGGTTTTTACAAAACATAATTTTTTAAATGAGCAGGGATTTACTAATGCCTAAATTGAAACAATAAAAATTATATTTTACATATAGTGCCTGGGGGGTTCCCTTAGTTTGCCTGTAAAGTGGCGCATCTGTACCATGAATAGAACCTGCTGCAGCAAAAATGACATTTATAAAGGCAAAAAAATGCTTTCTTTATTTTATAAACAATGGCTTGGGGAGCCAGTCTGTATGATGGGGCCACTATTTAGTGCACTTGGAACAAGACTAGAGGCTTTTAAAATAAATTCTGGTGTCTCTTTTGCAGGCTTTGGATAGAAGTAACAGGTAAGGAAAAATTGGGCTTCAGGTGTTGGTGGTGCCTTCACACCGTAACCCTACAAAAGTACTTTTTATGAATCAAGTAATGCATGTGCATCATCAAGGAGCAAGTGGCTGATGCTGTGTTCAAATAACTCAGCTGACTCCTCCATGCCTGATGCTGGGGCTATGGCAGGAGTAGCTGTGGACAAGAAGGCAGAATAAGCTGCTCTGGCAGCTGCGGTGGTCTACTCACTAATCTCTGCTTGGGTGAAGGAGGATGAGGATGGTTTACTATGCCAGTCCACCACCTCCTCTGCATGCTGTGGCAAGATAGCAAAGGCAACATCATTAAACAAAGGAAATGGTGCGCTGCCTAAGAACGGACCACTTCCACTTTTGCTTGTGGACACAGATGCTGCTGGCCCCCTCACAGCGCCATGGGAACGTCTGCCTCTCCTTGTTGGCCTCCCAGACATGGTTGGGGTGGGGCTTACAGTGGAGATCGAAAGTTTGGGCACCCCAGGTAAAAATTTGAATTAATGTGCATAAAGAAGCCAAGGAAAGATGGAAAAATCTCCAAAAGGCATCAAATTACAGATTAGACATTCTTATAATATGTCAAAAAAAGTTAGTTTTTATTTCCATCACTGACACTTTCAATATTGCAGAAAACAAAAAAATGGTGTCTGTAAAAGTTTGGGCACCCTGCAGAATTTATAGCATGCCCTTTGCAAGGCTGAGACCTGCCAGTGTCATGGATTGTTCTCAATCATTGTCTGGGAAGACCAGGTGATGTCTATCTCAAAGGATTTAAATGCCCATACTCATCTGACCTTGCCCCAACAATCAGCACCATGGGATCTTCTAAGCAGTCGTCTAGAAAACTCAAACTGAAAATAGTTGATGCTCACAAAGCTGGAGAAGGCTATAAGAAGATAGCAAAGCATTTTCAGATGTCAATATCCTCTGTTCGGAATGTAATTAAGAAATGGCAGTCATCAGGAACAGTGGAAGTTAAAGCAAGATCTGGAAGACCAAGAAAAATATCAGACAGAACAGCTCGCAGAATTGTGAGAAAAACAATTCAAAACCCACGTTTGACTGCACGATCCCTCCAGAAAGATCTGGCAGACACTGGAGTTGTGGTACACTATTCCACTATAAAGAGATACTTGTACAAATATGATCTTCGTGGAAGAGTCATCAGAAGAAAACCTCTTCTACGTCCTCACCACAAAAATCAGCGTTTGAACTTTGCAAATGAACATATGGACAAGCCTGATGCATTTTGGAAACACGTTCTTTGGACCGATGAGGTTACAACTGAGCTTTTTGTCCGGAATGAGCAAAGGTACGTTTGGAGAAGAAGGGGCACAGAATTTAATGAAAAGAACCTCTGTCCAACTGTTAAGCATGGGGGTGGATCAATCATGCTTTGGGGTTGTATTGCAGCCAGTGGCACAGGGAACATCTCACGAGTAGAAGGAAAAATGGATTCAATAAAATTTCAGCAAATTTTGGATGGTAACTTGATGCCATCTGTGAAAAAGCTGAAGTTAACCACTTGCCGACCGCCGCACGACTATCTACGTCGGCGGTCAGCCCCTCACAGGCAAACTAACGTAGGGCTACGTTGCTTGCTTGTGAGGGTCTAGGGAGCGAGCGCGCGCCCCCGGAGGCGCGCTCCCGCTCCCGCGTGGTCACGGACCCCCCCGCGCATGTGACCAGCGGAACCGATGTCCGCCGGCCACTCGGCGATCGGCGGGGGAGAGGGAGAATGTCAGGCAGCTTGTGTAAACAAGCTGTCTGTCATTCTCCTCGCTGTAAAGACACTGATCACATGGATCTACTATGTAGATCCGTTGATCAGTGTCCTTACAGCTCAAGCCACAGCCAATCACAGTAGAAAGCACGCCCCTAGGGACACACACAGCCCCTCCCTCCCAAATAAAGTTAACCCCTTCACTACCAGTGTATTTTTACAGTAACAGTGCATATATATAGCACTGATTACTGTAGAAATGTCACTGGTAACCCCAAAAGTGTCAAAAATGTCAGTCAAGGGTCCGATCTGTCCGCCGCAATGTCGCAGTACCGCAAAAAAAAAAAAAAATCGCAGATCGCCGCCATTACGCGTTAAAAAAAAAACAACAAAAATGACAAAAATCTTTCCCTTTGTTAGTAAACGCGATAACTTTTGCGCAAACCAATCAAAATACGCTTTTTGCGATTTTATTTACCAAACATAGGTAGCATAAAACAAATTGGCTGAAAATGTTAAAAAATTTTGATTTTTACTTTTTTTTTGGGGGGAATTTCATATAAAAAAATGTGAAAAATATTGCTATTTTTGCAAAATTGACGCTCTTTTTCTGTTTATAGCGCATGATCAAAAAATCGCACAGGTGATCAAATACCACCAAAAGAAAGCTCTGTTTGTGGGAAAAAAGGACACCAAATTCGTTTAGGTACAGCGTCGCACGACCGCGCAATTGTCAGTTAAAGTCACGCAGTGCCGAATCGCAAAATACCCCCTGGTCGGAATGGGGGTAAAATCTTCCGGGGCTTAAGTGGTTAAAGAGAGGATGGCTTCTACAAATGGATAATGATCCTAAACACAACTAGAAATCCACGGGGGATTACATCAAGAGACGTAAACTGGAGGTTTTGCCATGGCCTTCACAATCTCCTGACCTCAACATAATTGAAAATCTATGGATAGACCTTAAAAGAGCAGTGCGTGACAGACAGTCCCAGAAATCTCAAAGAACTGGAAGACTTTTGTAAGGAAGAATGGGCAAAGATACCTCAAACAAGAATTAAAAGACTCTTGGCTGGCTTCAAAAAGTGTTTACAAGCTGTGATACTTGCCAAAGGGGGCAGTACAAGATATTAACTCTGCAGGGTGCCCAAACTTTTGCAGACACCATTTTTTTGTTTTCTGTTATTTTGAAAGTGTAAATGATGGAAATAAAATCTAACTTTTGTTGACATATTATAAGAATGTCCAATCTGTATTTTGATGCCTTTTGGAGATTTTTCCATCTTTCCTTGGCTTCTTTATGCACATTAATACAAATTTTTACCTGGGGTGCCCAAACTTTCGATCCCCACTGTATATGTTTTTTTTCTGCAGAGACGCTGGAGAATAAAATGGCGGTCGTTGCAATATTTTATGTCACACTGTATTTGCGCAGCAGTCTTTCAAACCCAATTGGTTTTGGAAAAAATACACTTCACTGAATTAAAAAAAAAAAAAACTTAACAGTAGAGTTAGCCAATGTTTTTGTATATTGTGAAAGATGATGTTACACTGAGTAAATAGATACCTAATATGTTATGGTTTAAAATTGCGCACACGGAGGCGCATGCGCAGAGCTCCAGAGAATTGACGTGTGATCTCGGAGCTCCGTCCCTCTCTGGTCTTTATCACCCCATTGCCGCTATCAGACTGAGCGACCGGCTCCTCTTTGCTTCCCAGAGTTACCAGGGACCCCAGGGAACATCCTGATGGCAGTAGGCTCTGTCCGGAAGGACTTATCCTGGCAAACCAGATTCAGCCCCCAAGCCCTGGAGGAGGCCAAAGCGCCCAGCCAGCAGCATGCACAGGAAGACAGAGGAGAGGACATGGATGCGAGCCTGGAGTCAAGTCCACACACATGCAGGGGACATCACAGTGCGTAAGCTCCCTGTTTCACTACCATCCCCAGCCTCTACAGAGTCTCTCCTGGAGAGGACATTTGATGAATTATTGATGACCCTACTAAGGGAACTTGAGGCTTGAGGTATCCCAGGAAGATGTCATCTATGACAAAACGCGTCAAATCAGCATGCTGACGTCACTTCATCTACCCGGAAGGAATGGGCAGAGCATTTGAGCCGGCCAGCTTTGTGATCGATTATAGGCGCTGCTTATTCTGCATCTTGTAAGTGTTACTCTGTTATTTTACACAATAAATCTACTGTTTTACGCTATGGAGCCATCCTTCTTCTTTTATATGGGGCCTCTCGGGAGCTATATGGTAATTTAGAGGTGTATTAGAGACGATCCATCTGGGCCACATCTGAGGTGGTTTATCTGTATTTGTCCTGTGATACCAAAATCTGGAGTCTTCCTTGATGGCCGTGTTGCAGGACATCTTCTTCCATTAGCTTTTGGCTTCATTACATCTGCTATTTGGTGAGCAGAATTGAATGGTGTGGTGGTGGTTCACTGCGGTGGAAGATATTTGTCACAAGTTCACCTGTTTATTATTTTCACTCACTACTCATTTGGACTTTCTTATCTGGACTTTTTTGGGGGTTGTGGAATATAATTACATTTATAGTATATTTTATTTGTACACATGCTATTTGTACAGATTTATGTTTAATGACATAATTTATTTGCACCTTATTGTTGCACTGAATATTTTTTGTAAGAATATTTTTTGCATTTATTATGTTGATTGATTTCACATATTCATTTGGTCTATGCCCTTTTCCTGTGCTCCCTTTTTTTGGGGGGATTCCAGGTCTCCCCTTTGGTCTCTTAGACATTTGGGATGTTACCCATCCCCCTATATATATATATATATATATATATATATATATATATATATATATATATATATATATATATATATATATATACCTGACTAGAGGAATTTGCCTGCTAAAATGTTATTTCTGGTTGGGCTTTCTTTTTTTTTTTGGGATATCCCGATTGAACTCTGGTGGGGTTTCACTCTTATACTGATAGATGGGCTCCCCTTTTGGATGCCTCTGTGGGGATGGGGATCTCCTCGTTTTGGGGTGATTTCTCTTCCAGGTTGATGTGTTTGAGGGAAGAGTCACAGAGTTCTGGAGGGAGGCAGTATCCCCATTTCTTCTCCTTTTTGCTGGGGAGTGGGGGGGGGGGGCTTATACCAAAGTTTAATGTTTGGGTGGGGATTCTGGCCGGAGTGGTAGTTGTGCTCCCTTCTCCACCTCTTCACTATTGATGTACCTTGGTGTGGAGGTGGACAGGCAGGCCCTTCCCCTCCTTGGAGGACTTAGGGAGTCTAAGGGAGGGGTCACTTTCTTGTCTCCACAGGTCCTTCATTCTTCCTTGTCTTTATCTCTTCCTTTTGTGCTCTTTTTCCATCTTATTTTTCAGACGCCACAGGTTCTTCAGGAGTCCACAGTTCTATAATGCTTCCTTCTCTTCCCCTGAGCCTATGCTTCAGAAGGGCTTGTTCATAGGATGGGAGGTAATTATCTGCCATATGATGTGCTTTGCTCCCTCTCTGATCCATGATGGAGACTTAAGATCCCTCTCCACTCCTTCATGTTGCCTCTCACAATACACAGGGACCAAACCCTCCAGTTAAATGTCATAAATTCTTCCAATACTATCATTCCCAATGGATAGATGCGCTTCTCCTACAAGAGACACATTTTCCAAGAAGCTTCAATCCCGCTTTTTTCCACCAAAACTTCCCCCAATTTCATCTTGCTAATGCAGAGGACAAGACTAAGGGGGTTGGGATATTTTTCTCCAAACGTACTACTTTCTCTCCACTAAAAGAGGAAGTAAACTCAGCTATAAAAATCAATCTTTTAGAATGTATTAAAAGGACTTACAATATTAGTACATTACACATAAAATATTAAAATCATAACCTTCTTAAAATACCTTTTTTTTTAAGTTAAATTATTTCCTTCTTCCTGCTCTTGGCTGCGCCATGTCATCTCCTGCTTTCTGCTCCCACTGCGGATGTCATTTCCACCCTTACTGCTTTCTTTGGCTGAAATCTCTCAGTGTAATGCAGGCTCTCTGTGTAATTCTGCCGTTATTTCACTCCCCCTCCCCTTGTGTGACCTCTGTTGTTCACTCCCCCTGTGAGATACGGAAGCAGGAAGCTAGGAAGCAAGGCACAGCTAATCGCGAGACTTCATAGCTGGATCCATTATTGGGTACTGTGGACGGGTCCACATTTACATTTATTTCTTACTATGCCTTGAACCGATGCCAAGCACAGTTTTTTACTGCTATGCTAGACTTTCTCGCTCCTCACTTCGTGAATACTGTGATTTTGGGGGGAGACTCCAATGTAGCGTTAGACCAGATGCTGGACAGATCTGGGAGAGAGAAGTCTCGCCTCCTGCACCCACCTAAACAAAGTCTGCAGATAGCCAAACTCCTTTACTCCCATGGGTTGATGGATACATGGAGGGAATTCAACCCAAACGTAAAAGATTATACCCACTTCTCGCACCCTCATCAGACCTATGCAAGGATATATCACAGTTTAACAACTGCATCCTCTGTCACCAAGTCTTTCATTAGGGACTCCCCTTTATCAGACCACTCAATGGTTTGCATGCTATTAACAAAGCCTCTAGACCGCAATGGTCCCTTTTGTTGGCGACTAAATGAGTCACTACTAAGTGATCCAGTCCAGTGTTCAATTCTAGAAAAGGATCTCAGGAAATACTTCACAATGAATGACAATGGGGCAATCTCTCCTGAAACGCTTTGGGCTGCCCATAACAAAATTTATTCAACTCTCCAACTCTCAACTTAAACGGGAGAGATGGGCCGAGATTGACAACCTTGAATGGGAATTTTGTAAACTATCCAAAAGCCACAAGATAAATCCTATGATCGAGTGTCGTTCTTCGCTGGAATCAGCTCGCCTATCCCCTTTTTTTTTTTTTTAAAACATATTTTATTCAAATTTTGACGATTCAAACATATTGGAAAAGCAACAGAACAATCCAGGAAAGCAAGATACAGTCGATAACAGATAAAACCATGATCTTGTCAGTACTTGGGGGGGGGGGGGTGCAGGATGAGGAGAGGAAAGAGGGGGAGGACCTAGGATAGGTGGGGAGAAAGACAAGTAATAAGGGAGTAAGGGAGGTAAGGGAAGGAGGGGAAGGGAGGGGTAGGGGGAGGAAAGTTATAAAGTAAGAAGGCATCTGACCACTAGACGGAAAGAGAATCAAATATACATTAGTGAACAATTGTGAGTGTGAGTGTGCGTTCAGACCTTCTAAAGTGGAATAAAATGAAAATGAAGCAGGGGGCAAGTTGAAGATGCCAAGGAAGGAACAATTAGAAAACCATTGCAAAAAATCAAGGAAGGCGTCCAGACCAAAAAGGCATGCGTGGGCTCAAGGCAGATTTTGGTGGTAGTCAAAAGTATTGATGAGGGAATGGGAACAAAGGGTTGCAAAACATCATAAGGAAAAGTGAAAAGATGAAGTTAGGAAGTGGAGGATGAACCAGATGATGGGGAAATGACCACTGGGAGAGGGAATTTCTTATGAAGACGGGAAGAAAAGCTTGGAGAGAGTTGTAAATCCAGGAGGATGGCTCTTCTGGCTATCATAAGGCACGTAGAAATCCAAGCTTTATGTCTGCTGAGCAATTGAGATTGATCACTGGTGAGGCCTAAGGACGGACCTTCAAGGTATCCAAAGAGTAGGGGTAGTGGGTTGGCATGCAACTGTAGGCCAGTAACTTTGGCCACTAAAGTAGCAACTTGGATCCAGAAAACAGAGATTGGGCGGCAGAACCAAAGTCTGTGAGCCAGGGTAGGTTTGTGGTGGAGGCATCAGGCGCACAAGCTTGGAGCAGAGGATGTAGGGGAAGTTGAAAATGGGGAGTAGGCTCTATGCCCATTTGGTTCCCTCTGAAGACTAGTTCTACCCAACGGTCTTGGAGAATCATCAGTCCCCATGTATTATGACATTTGATTCCCTATGCCTAGTATAAAAACTATTTCTCCCCTCTCAAATGGCATGATCAACCTGTGGAACGACCTGTACTTCCCTCTTAATGTTTCCTGTTTATACAATGTTTTCTTCAATCATTTTTGTTATTGATCATTTCAAATAAGAACTTTTGAACAAATGATCAAAGTGGCAGTGTTGTTTCCCATCCGTTGACACAGATAGTCAAGGAAAGTTGATTAAAAGTTACAGGTAGAAGGCAAATGTATTAAATATGTTATTTTCCTCAGTATTCAATTTGGAAAAGGAGGGGCATAATAGACAAGACCACAGATTTCTCAACATAGCAAGCCATGTGCCCTTAAGACTTAATGTTAACAAATCACCAGGGCCAGATGGACTACACCCAAGAGTCCTAAAAGAACTAGGTCATTGCTAGACCTTTATTTCTAATCTTTAAGGACAGCTTACTGACTGGAATGGTACCAACAGACTAGCGAAGAGCTTAAGTGGTGCCAATATTCAAAGGAGAGAGGGCCAAGATACATACCTGGAAACTACAGGGCAGTTAGCCCTACATCGATTGTTTGTAAACTTTTGGAGGTGATGATAAGGGATCATATCCAAGAACTTGCTGATGAAAATAATATTATTAGTAGTAACCAGCATGGGTTTATGAAAGATTGTTCTTGCCAGACAAACCTTTTAACATTCTATTTGGAAGTGAGCTGTAATTTGGATAAAAAAAAGGCCTGTGGATGTAGCGGATCTAGATTTAGCCAAAGCATTTGACACAGTATTCCCTGAACGCTTAATTTACAAATTGAGGTCAGTTGGCATCAATGATAGTGATAAAAAGAAAAGAGAAGGCGCCTGGCCCTTTAAATAAAAGATTGTTGAACCTGCTGCCCTTTTAATTGTAATAAAACAATAAATAGGTATGTATCATAGGTAAAAAGGCGCTGGTAATCTTAATATATCACGTGTTATAAAAATTAATAGGTGATTTAAAGTGTAATATATGTGATTAAAAATTGCTACAAATATATATATGATCTACTATTGGTGCAATTAGCAAAGAAAAGTGCATACCAGTGCAATTTCAATTCAGAAGTGTTTGTGCTTCTCAAAGTAAATTAATCCACAAAGGTGTGGATCAGTGAACCAATAAATAGATATATAAAGAATTCCATACAAAAATCACATAAGAATATATAAAAATATAAATATATAAATGTGCTCCAAGTAGTGTTTAAAAGTCCAGGCAATAGCATGCAATCAAAATTGTGCTTGGTGGATTCTTATTAATCCCTTCACAGTGCTCCAGGTGCTGGGATGTGACAACCGTCAATTAAGAAGTGCTTGTGCTTCTCAAAGTAAATTAATCCACAAAGGTGTGGATCAGTGAACCAATAAATAAATATATAAAGAATTCCATACAAAAATCACATAAGGATATATAAAAAAATCACATAAGAATATATAAAAAAGTATAAATATATAAATGTGCTCCAAGTAGTGTTTAAAAGTCCAAGCAATAGCATGCAATCAAAATTGTGCTTGGTGAATTCTTATTAATCCATTCACAGTGCTCCAGGTGCTGGGATGTGACAACCGTGGCCTCTTACCAGCTAGCAGCAGGTCACAAGGACCCCCAACGCCTGTGATCCCTTTATTGGGTGGATCAGACCTCTCCTCGATTGCTTGGATCTCTGGCTCCTATATTACTCGAGTTGGACCATGTAGTCCCCCCATACACATAAAGATATAGAAGAACAAATAGCCTCCAATAGTGAAATACTGTTTTATTCTCCAAAAAACATACACTATAAGGTGACAATTAGCCTCTTACTATTTGTTGTGCCCTCCTGGCACTGGGCAATTCGGCAGTACAAAATCGTTTTTTTGGGTCTTAGGAAGATATTCTCCGGGGATCTGCAGCACCCTGTATCTCCTTTCCCCCTTTCTTTGTATTGCAGCGGTGGATGTGTATCCCAGCCTCTGTTCCGAATGCCTCTGTGTGTTACTTCCGGGTTAGCATTGACCACAATGCATTTCGCTTAACGAGCGTCCTCAGGCAGTCTATGCTGGCCCTGTCAGTCACATCTTAAGTATCGCTATCTCTATTATGATTGGCCGGTGTTTAATTTTGCTTTTGTAGCGCCATTCATTTATTTTTATTGACATTAAGTGCCGATCTGTATATTTAACAAGATGGTATCGATTTATTACGTGACCCTTTTATTTTATGTGTATTTGACATTTGCTGCAAATCGCCCGGGTATATTCCTATTCCCCGCATTATACAAACAGCAATTCACATCCAATAATTCTTAAAAACACATAATGTATTTCCCACAATTATAAAACTATTTATATCTAGTATTAAATCTTTATTAATAAAACATTATAAATTAAAATTGAAATTAGACATTATAAAATAAAAAAATATATATCTTTAATTGACGCCATCTAGTGGTCATCTAATTTTTCCTACATTCTTTTTAGTGTAATTCGGGACTATAACTCCATCTAGTGGCCATATATAGGAACAATTATTTTTTATTTTATCATTCTTATGGACATAGATATTAATTTATAGGGACATATGCGTATTAAAAGGTACAGTGTACATTAAAAATTTTTTTAAAATAATATTATCTATATAAAAATCCATAATTTGTATTAAAAAATATATATATAAAATGGATATATAAAATATAAATATGAGATATATTATCTAAAGGCAAGGGATATATTCAATTAAATTCCTAAAAATTATTTAAAAAGCAATTAAGGTCTATGTCTGCATTTAACCCCATGGGTTTTAATGTTTTTAGTCTATGGATCCATGCGGTTTCGTTCTGCGATATCATTTTTCGCATATCTGAGCCTCTCCAATGACTGAATATTTTGTCAATTCCACAGAACCAAAGGGGGGAGGGATCTTGGTTGTGGAAAATTCTGAAGTGATTGGACAGGCTGTGCTTTTTGAAGCCTTTCTTTATGTTATCGACATGTTCTCCTATCCTAATTGCTAAAGTGCGGGTCGTGCGTCCGATGTATTTTAATCCGCAAGGGCAAGTACACATGTATGTAACAAATCTAGTATCGCAGGTGATGAATTTTTTAATCTCAAATTCCCGATTATCCGCGGAGAAGAACTTGTGTTCAATCCTTTTCTTAAATCTGCTTGTCCTGCATGCTTTACATCTTCTGCACCTATAGAAGCCATTTTTTGCAAAAAACATTTGTGGTTTTTTTGGTGGGTCTGGAACATTTTTTGATAGGATATTCCGTAGTCCCGGGGCTCTTTTATAAATAAATGTTGGATTCTTTGGGAGGAGTGTTTTTAAAGTGTCATCCCTTAATAGGATGTGCCAATTTTTCTTTATGCATTTTTCAACCTCTTTGTATTGGGTGTTGAATCCCGTAATAAAAGCTAGTTCAAAGTTTGGGTTTTCTTTCTTCTTTTTCTTTAGGAGGTCTTCTCTCTTCAATTCGGATATTTTCTTTTGTGTGATTCTCAGGTCTTTCTCTTTGTATCCCTTTTCTCTGAATCTTTCTATTAATTTATCTGTCTGTGTATTGTAGTCTTTTAAATCTGTACAATTCCTTCTAATTCGGGTGAATTGCCCTTTTGGTATCGCTTGTATCCAAGCCGGGTGATGGCAACTCCTCTTAGAGATGTAGCCATTAGTATCCACCTTTTTAAAGAAGGTTCTGGTGTTTAAAGTGCCGTTGTGCTTAAAGATCTCCAAGTCGAGAAATTGCACTGTATTTTTGTCCATATTAATGTCAATAAAAATAAATGAATGGCGCTACAAAAGCAAAATTAAACACCGGCCAATCATAATAGAGATAGCGATACTTAAGATGTGACTGACAGGGCCAGCATAGACTGCCTGAGGACGCTCGTTAAGCGAAATGCATTGTGGTCAATGCTAACCCGGAAGTAACACACAGAGGCATTCGGAACAGAGGCTGGGATACACATCCACCGCTGCAATACAAAGAAAGGGGGAAAGGAGATACAGGGTGCTGCAGATCCCCGGAGAATATCTTCCTAAGACCCAAAAAAACGATTTTGTACTGCCGAATTGCCCAGTGCCAGGAGGGCACAACAAATAGTAAGAGGCTAATTGTCACCTTATAGTGTATGTTTTTTGGAGAATAAAACAGTATTTCACTATTGGAGGCTATTTGTTCTTCTATATCTTTATGTGTATGGGGGGACTACATGGTCCAACTCGAGTAATATAGGAGCCAGAGATCCAAGCAATCGAGGAGAGGTCTGATCCACCCAATAAAGGGATCACAGGCGTTGGGGGTCCTTGTGACCTGCTGCTAGCTGGTAAGAGGCCACGGTTGTCACATCCCAGCACCTGGAGCACTGTGAATGGATTAATAAGAATTCACCAAGCACAATTTTGATTGCATGCTATTGCTTGGACTTTTAAACACTACTTGGAGCACATTTATATATTTATACTTTTTTATATATTCTTATGTGATTTTTTTATATATCCTTATGTGATTTTTGTATGGAATTCTTTATATATTTATTTATTGGTTCACTGATCCACACCTTTGTGGATTAATTTACTTTGAGAAGCACAAGCACTTCTTAATTGACGGTTGTCACATCCCAGCACCTGGAGCACTGTGAAGGGATTAATAAGAATCCACCAAGCACAATTTTGATTGCATGCTATTGCCTGGACTTTTAAACACTACTTGGAGCACATTTATATATTTATATTTTTATATATTCTTATGTGATTTTTGTATGGAATTCTTTATATATCTATTTATTGGTTCACTGATCCACACCTTTGTGGATTAATTTACTTTGAGAAGCACAAACACTTCTGAATTGAAATTGCACTGGTATGCACTTTTCTTTGCTAATTGCACCAATAGTAGATCATATATATATTTGTAGCAATTTTTAATCACATATATTACCCTTTAAATCGCCCATTAATTTTTAAAACATGTGATATATTAAGATTACCAGCGCCTTTTTACCTATGATATATATCAATGATAGTGTATGTACTTGAATGGAAAATTGGTTACAGGGGCGCGTCCAAAGGGTGGTGATAAATAGTGTAGCTTCTGAATGGTCTGGAGTTGTGAAAGGGGTGCCCCAAGGCTCTTTCCTGGGACCAATTCTGTTTAACTTGTTCATAAATTATATAAAGGTTGGTATAAATAATTCAATCTCAGTATTTGCTGACAATCTGTTTTGACTCAGGTTGCTGAAGAGGACACGTGGTCACTCAATTAAGTTAGACAAGAAGTGGTTTAACCCTAAAATGCATATAAGGTTCTTTACTGTTAGAATGATAAGGATGTGGAACTCCTTTCAACACTTGGTAGTGTCAGCGGGAAGTGTTGACAATTTAAAAAAACCTTTAGATAGGCATCTTAATGTAACTAATAAGCAGGCATATGGGAAGTGTTAGAGACATAAATGCATACACACACCAACATGGGTTCAATCGGATGGACTGATGTCTTGATTCAACCTTACCAACTATATAACTACTGTTTATACAGTATATGCAATAATAGCACATATAATATCTTTTTTTTGGTAGTCAAATTAGTCTTGGTAATCATGGCAGTAAGCGTTTTTCCTGGGAACTTCCTTTCTAGGGTCGACAAGGCTAAATCACAGTTTTTCATTTAATGGAAACATTGTCATCCTTGCCTGCATGCTCCAAGTGAATATAACTTTTCGTCTTAGTGGTAAGTTTGAGGAAATGATTTTTTTCTCATTCAAACTGGACTTTCACCTAAAGCAGATCTTTACCCATAACAGTTTGTGAACAATTAATGTTCTTTAACAAAAGAACATACATTCCACATTATTAATTATGCTACCAAAATTAGTGTGTGCTGTGAATTGCCCCCAGCATTGCTTCTGTTTCTTCTTTCTGGAGGCTGCAATTTTTGAAGCCCAAAGCAGTTCCTATTGAAAAATGTCCCCCTCTCCTTGGTCTCAAAGACTATATGTCACTTTCTTCAATTAAAATATGTACATTTCCAACCTTGATTGTATGTCTTGACAAAGTTAGAGAGGAAAACTGACAGAAGTTCACATGCTGCCCAGAAAGGAGAAAATATTAGGGAGATAAGATACTATCCTTTTGTGTCCCCTTGGCAACAGAGTTTGTCCTGTCACCTCTCTATTAGGGTTGAGCGGACACCTAGATGTCCGTGTTCGACGGGTTCGGCCGAACTTTAAAAAAAAGTCCGTGTCCGTGTCCCGGACTTTTACCGAACTTTTCCCGGACACCGAACCCCATTGAAGTCAATGGGGACCCGAACTTTAAGGCACTAAAATGGCTCTAAAACACCAAAGGAAAGGGCTAGAGTGCTGCAAATGGCAGCAAAATGTAATTAAGAGCATGGCAAGTGCTCTGCAAACAAATGCGGATAGGGAAATAACTTAAAACAACAAAAAAAAAAACAGAAAAATAAAACAATGTTCTTCTTCATCTCTGAAGGACGAGGCCCATATGGAGTAGTAGGGAGGTTGAGGTGGTGGTGGATGTGGCGGTGACATAGGCATGCGCACAGGGTGTGCCGGGTAAGCCTGGGCACACCCTAATCACCTAGGGCACATAGCATTGCCAGTGAGGAGATGGGAAAGATCTCCCTCGGACCTGCTCTGCTCTATTTCTCTTTGCCTACAGGTACATGGCCCCGATACATTACTCTCCCTGCTGGCAAACACATGCATGTGTATTTCAACTTTGGGGTGCACACCTTAATGCAATAGGCTGCGCACACCTATGGGTGGTGTAGGTGGAAGCGGCGGTGGAGGAGGACCAGGGCCGGATTAAGAGCATCATGGGCTTGGTGCTGAGGATTTTGAAGGGCCTTAAGGGCCGTGCCTTGCCATGCACCCAGAGGAGGAAGGGTGCAGCCATGCATACCTAATTCAACATGGGATGCTGTCTCTGAAGCCCATAAACACAACCATGCATCGGCAACTGTCCCTCCTTGTCCGGCTTTCGCGCTGTGTGGGGAGGTTCTGAGGGTGCTGCCTGGGGAAGCGAGCATAGAAGCCAGACTTCTGTGTTTACAAGTGACAGAAGAGCGGTAACAGTGAATATGGCCAACCCGGGGCCTATATAAAAGGTAGGGGCCTGGAGCTGCAGCTCCAATAGCCCCTACATTAATCTGGCCCTGAGGAGGAGGACGAGGTAGCCAACACTGCTTCTTTTCACAAATTTTAAATGAGGGTACACCCCAAAAGAGTGAGAAAGAGCAAAAATGGAACAATGGGTGGGTAAGGTCGGTATCCATTGCTATTCTGCACAAGGTACGGAAAAGTCCCGTGGGATCCATGCCTGGTTCATTTTAATGAACGTGAGCTTGTCCACATTGTCTCTGGACAGGCGGCTGCGCTTGTCTGTTATAACGCCCCCAGCCGTGCTAAATACCCGTTCAGATAATACACTGGCTGCAGGGCACGCCAGCACCTCCAAGGTGTAAAGGGCAAGCTCAGGCCATGTGCCCAATTTGGAGACCCAGAAGTTGAAGGGGGCAGACCCCTCATTCACTACATGTAGGCGTGTGCACACATACTGCTCCACCATGTTGGTAAAATGCTGCCTCCTGCTAAGACATTCCATCTGAGCTGCTGGTGCTGCTGTTTGTTGTGGCGTGCTGACAAAGCTTTTCCACATTTTGGCCATGCTAACCCTGCCTTCTGAGGTGCTGGCGGTGCCCTGGTTGCGTTGGCGACCTCCTCCTCCTCCTCCTCTGCCTTGTGCTTCCACTGCGGCCCCGCTGTCAGATGGGAATGCCAGCAGCATGGCGTCTACCAGCGTGCGCTTGTACTCGCGCATCTTGCGATCGCGCTCCAGTGAGTGAATTAAGGACGGTACGTTGTCCTTGTAACGGGGATCCAGCAGCGTGGCCACCCAGTAATCAGCACAAGTTAGAATGTGGGCAACTCGGCGGTCGTTGTGGAGACACTGCAGCATGTAATCGCTCATGTGTGCCAGGCTGCCCAGAGGCAACGAAAGGCTGTCCTCTGTGGGAGGTGTATCGTCGGTGTCCTCTGTATCCCCCCAGCCACGCACCAGTGATGGCCATGAGCTGGCCTGGGTGCCACCCTGCTGTGAACATGGTTCCATCTCCTCCTCCAGCTCCTCCTCATCCTCCAGAACTGTGCCCCTGCTGGACAATTGTGTCCCTGGCGTTTGTGTGTGCAGGAACCCACCCTCGGAGCCCCTTGCGAATGACTGCCCTGAAAGCCTTGGAAATGTTACCTCTTCATCCTCCTCCTCCTCCTCATCCTGTGCCACATCCTCTTCCATCATCGCCCGAATTGTTTTTTCAAGGAGGCATAGAAGTGGGATAGTTAAGCTGAGAACGGCGTCATTGCCACTGGCCATGTTGGTGGAGTACTCAAAACAGCGCAACAAGGCACACAGGTCTCGCATGGAGGCCCAGTTATTGGTGGTGAAGTGGTGCTGTTCCGCAGAGCGACTCACGCGTGCGTGCTGCAGCTGAAACTCCACTATGGCCTGCTGCTGCTCGCACAGTCTTTCCAGCATGTGCAAGGTGGAGTTCCACCTTGTGGGCACGTCACATATGAGGCGGTGAGCGGGAAGGCCGAAGTTACGCTGCAGCGCTGCCAGGCGAGCAGCAGCAGGGTGAGAACGCCGAAAGTGCGCACAAACGGCCCGCACTTTCTGCAGCAGCTCTGACATATCGGGGTAGTTTTTAAGGAACCTCTGCACCACCAAATTCAGCACATGCGCCAGGCAAGGGATGTGCGTCAAACCGGCTAGGCCCAGAGCTGCTATGAGATTTCGCCCGTTATCGCACACCACCAGGCCGGGCTTGAGGCTCGCTGGCAGCAACCACTCATTTGTCTGCTGTTCCATGCTCCTCCACAACTCCTGCGCGGTGTGTGGTTTGTCCCCCAAACAGGCAAGTTGTAAAACTGCCTGCTGTCGTTTACCCCTGGCCGTGCTGAAGTTGGTGGTGAAGGTGTTACGCTGTCCGGATGAGGAGGCGGTAGAGGATGAGGAAGCGGAGTAGGAGGAGTTAGGAACAGGAGGCAAACTGAAGCGCCCTGCAATCCTCGGTGGTGGAAGGACATGCGCCAAATTGCTATCCGCCTCAGGCCCATCCGCCACTGCATTTACCCAGTGTGCCGTTAGGGAGATATAACGCCCCTGACCGTGCTTACTGGTCCACGTATCGGTAGTTAGGTGGACCTTGGCACAGATGGCGTTGCGCAGTGCACACCTGATTTTTTCCCCCACTTGGTTGTGCAGGGAAGGGATGGCTTGCCTGGAAAAGTAGTGGCGGCTGGGCATGACGTACTGTGGGACAGCCACCGACATAAGGTTTTTAAAACTGTGCGTCTCCACCAGACGGAATGACAGCATTTCAAAGGCCAATAATTTTGAAATGCTGGCATTCAGGGCCAGGGATCGCGGGTGGGTAGGGGGGTACTTCCTCTTCCTCTCAAGTGTTTGGGAGATGGAAAGCTGAACGCTTCCACGGGACATTGTGGAGATGGTTGTTGGTGACCCAGGTGGTGGTGTTGCTGACAGATCGTCTGTTTGCGGGGTGGCAGGTGCCGGTATCACTGCAGATGTGGCTGGAGCGGCCGAGACTGCAGCAGAAGAGGAAGCAGGATGAGCCAGAGACGTTTCTTGGTTTTGAAGGTGTGTACTCCACTGCAGCTCGTGCTTTGCACTTAAATGCCTGATCATGCAGGTTGTGCTCAGGTTGAGAAGGTTTATGCCTCGCTTCAAGCTCTGATTGCACAGGGTGCAAACCACTCGTGTCCTGTCATCAGCACATTTTCTAAAGAACTTCCATGCTAGAGAACTCCTTTGAGCTGACTTTGGTGCGCTCGTTCCCTTGCTGCGTTGGGCAGTAGCGCGCGTAGTGTCTAGGGCACGGCCGCTCCGCTTCTGCACCCTGCTCCCTCTTCTGCTGTGCTGGTGGCTCTGTGCGACCACCGCCTCTTCCTCCAAACTACTCAGGTCACCTGCATGACGTTCATTCCATGTGGGGTCGAGGACCTCATCGTCCTCCACATCATCTTGCACCCAGTCTTCACCCCTGCCCTCCTTGTCGGTCTCCACAATGCTGAACGCCGCAGCAGTTGGCACCTGCGTTTCGTCATCATCGGAGACGTGCTGCGATGATCCTTGCATGTACTCATCTTGAGAAATAAGTGGTTGGGCATCGCTGCACTCAATCTCTTCCACTTCTGGGGCAGGGCTAGGTGGATGGCCCTGGGAAACCCTGCTGACAGAGTCATCAAAAAGAAGAAGAGACTGCTGTATGGCTTGGGGCTCAGACTGCTTGCCTGATTTGCAAGGGGGTGAGGTGAAAGACGGTTGGACATCGGCTGCAGGTGCCAACTGTGACCTTTCTGCAGTAGACTGGGTGGGAGACAATGTGAAGGAACTGGAGGCACTGTCAGCAGCAAACCAATCTACTATCGCCTCCACTTGTTCTGGCCTCATCACTTCTAGGGGCGTATGATGCCCTACCAAATACTGATGCAGGTTCTGTCGCCTACTCACACTTGAGGAAGGTGTTTCACTTGTGCGTGTAGCTGGCACAGATCGACCACGTCCTCTCCTTGCAACAGGAGCTCTACCAGCAGCACCACGACCCAGGCCACGGCCCTTATTTGACGGTCTCCTCATATTTCTGTAATTTAAGATCTTGCCCTAGAAAGGTTTTTATTGAATAGCGGAATAGGAAATATGATCCAAAAAAGTGTATGTATCTCGCACGTACAAAACCACACTAGGCCCCAATTACTATTGTTTCTACCCCTAAAAGGATGGATGAGGAGTAGGAGGAGTATGGAACAGACAGCACCCTCAAATCTTCAGAAGTATGAGATGAACCTCAAAAACTTGGAAAGGTGGATCTCACACGTACCGACACAGACTATCCCGCAATTCAATTGATCCTCAAAGGTTTTTATTGAATAGCGGAATAGGAAATATGATCAAAAAAAGTGTATGTATCTCGCACGTACACCACCACACTAGGCCCCAATTACTATTGTTTGTACCCCTAAAAGGATGGTTGAGCAGTAGGAGGAGGAGTATGGAACAGGCAGCACCCTCAAATCTTCAGAAGTATGAGATGAACCTCAAAAACTTGGAAAGGTGGATCTCACACGTACCGACACAGACTATCCCGCAATTCAATTGATCCTCAAAGGTTTTTATTGAATAGCGGAATAGGAAATATGATCAAAAAAAGTGTATGTATCTCGCACGTACACCACCACACTAGGCCCCAATTACTATTGTTTGTACCCCTAAAAGGATGGTTGAGCAGTAGGAGGAGGAGTATGGAACAGGCAGCACCCTCAAATCTTCAGAAGTATGAGATGAACCCCAAAAACTTGGAAAGGTGGATCTCACACGTACCGACACAGACTATCACGCAATTTAATTGATCCCCAAAGGTTTTAATTGAATAGCGGAATAGAAAATATGATCAAAAAGAAAGTGTATGTATCTCCCACGTACACCACCACACTAGGCCCCAATTACTATTGTTTGTACCCCTAAAAGGATGGTTGAGCAGTAGGAGGAGGTGTATGGAACAGGCAGCACCCTCAAATCTTCAGAAGTATGAGATGAACCCCAAAAACTTGGAAAGGTGGATCTCACACGTACCGACACAGACTATCACGCAATTTAATTGATCCCCAAAGGTTTTAATTGAATAGCGGAATAGAAAATATGATCAAAAAGAAAGTGTATGTATCTCACACGTACACCACCACACTAGGCCCCAATTACTATTGTTTGTACCCCTAAAAGGATGGTTGAGCAGTAGGAGGAGGAGTATGGAACAGGCAGCACCCTCAAATCTTCAGAAGTATGAGATGAACCCCAAAAACTTGGAAAGGTGGATCTCACACGTACCGACACAGACTATCACGCAATTTAATTGATCCCCAAAGGTTTTAATTGAATAGCGGAATAGAAAATATGATCAAAAAGAAAGTGTATGTATCTCACACGTACACCACCACACTAGGCCCCAATTACTATTGTTTGTACCCCTAAAAGGATGGTTGAGCAGTAGGAGGAGGAGTATGGAACAAGCAGCACCCTCAAATCTTCAGAAGTATGAGATTGTGTTCACTGTACCCCACAAAGATTGTGTTCACTGCACCCCACAAAGATTGTGTTCACTGCACCTCAAAAAGGATTTTGTTCACTGCACCCCACAAAGATTGTGTTCACTGCACCCTAAAAGGATTTTGTTCACTGCACCCCAAAAAGATTGTGTTCACTGTACCCCCCAAAGATTGTGTTCACTGCACCCCACAAAGATTCTGTTCCCTGTACCCCACAAAGATTGTGTTCACTGCACCCCACAAAGGATTTTGTTCACTGCACCCCAAAAAGTTTGTGTTCACTGCACTCCAAAAAGGATGTTGTTCACTGCACCCCAAAAAGGATTTTGTTCACTGCACCCCAAAAAGATTGTGTTCACTGCACCCCACAAAGATTGTGTTCACTGCACCCCACAAAGGATTTTGTTCACTGCACCCCAAAAATATTGTGTTCACTGTACCCCCCAAAGATTGTGTTCACTGCACCCCACAAAGGATTTTGTTCACTGCACCCCAAAAAGATTGTGTTCACTGTACCCCCCAAAGATTGTGTTCACTGCACCCCACAAAGATTCTGTTCACTGTACCCCACAAAGATTGTGTTCACTGCACCCCACAAAGGATTTTGTTCACTGCACCCCAAAAAGATTGTGTTCACTGCACCCCAAAAAGGATGTTGTTCACTGCACCCCAAAAAGGATTTTGTTCACTGCACCCCAAAAAGATTGTGTTCACTGCACCCACAAAGATTGTGTTCACTGCACCCCACAAAAGATTTTGTTCACTGCACCCCAAAAAGATTGTGTTCACTGTACCCCCCAAAGATTGTGTTCACTGCACCCCACAAAGGATTTTGTTCACTGCACCCCAAAAAGATTGTGTTCACTGTACCCCCCAAAGATTGTGTTCACTGCACCCCACAAAGATTCTGTTCACTGTACCCCACAAAGATTGTGTTCACTGCACCCCACAAAGGATTTTGTTCACTGCACCCCACAAAGGATTTTGTTCACTGCACCCCAAAAAGATTGTGTTCACTGCACCCCAAAAAGATTGTGTTCACTGTACCCCCCAAAGATTGTGTTCACTGCACCCCAAAAAGGATTTTGTTCACTGCACCCCAAAAAGATTGTGTTCACTGTACCCCCCAAAGATTGTGTTCACTGCACCCCACAAAGATTCTGTTCACTGTACCCCACAAAGATTGTGTTCACTGCACCCCACAAAGGATTTTGTTCACTGCACCCCAAAAAGATTGTGTTCACTGCACCCCAAAAAGGATTTTGTTCACTGCACCCCAAAAAGGATGTTGTTCACTGCACCCCAAAAAGGATTTTGTTCACTGCACCCCAAAAAGATTGTGTTCACTGCACCCCACAAAGATTGTGTTCACTGCACCCCACAAAGGATTTTGTTCACTGCACCCCAAAAAGATTGTGTTCACTGCACCCCAAAAAGGATTTTGTTCACTGCACCCCAAAAAGGATGTTGTTCACTGCACCCCAAAAAGGATTTTGTTCACTCCACCCCAAAAAGATTGTGTTCACTGCACCCCACAAAGATTGTGTTCACTGCACCCCAAAAAGGATGTTGTTCACTGCACCCCAAAAAGATTGTGTTCACTGCACCCCACAAAGATTGTGTTCACTGCACCCCACAAAGGATTTTGTTCACTGCACCCCAAAAAGATTGTGTTCACTGCACCCCAAAAAGGATGTTGTTCACTGCACCCCAAAAAGGATTTTGTTCACTGCACCCCAAAAAGATTTTGTTCACTGCACCCCAAAAAGGACGTTGTTCACTGCACCCCAAAAAGATTGTGTTCACTGCAGCCCAAAAAGATTGTGTTCACTGCAGCTCACACACAGAAAAATGGATATGGATCACTGACACCTGCCTATCTCCTATCCCACACCACACAGCAATATCGATTGTAGTTTGTAGAACACAGTTTCCCTAAAATTCAGCAGCAGCCTCTCCCTAACAGGATTGAGAAGAGATCGTAGATCGGGACTAAGTGCAGACCCCACACAGCAATATCGATTGTAGTTTGTAGAACACTCTGACCCTAAAATTCAGCAGCAGCCTCTCCCAAACAGGATTGAGAAGAGATCTTAGATCAGGATTGAGTGCAGACCCCACCCCCCACACAGCAATATCGATTGTAGTTTGTAGAAGACACTGACCCTATAATTCAGCAGACTCTATCCCTAAAATGCCTACAACTCGCCCTGCCTAAACACTCCGACCTGTCCCTCAATTCTATCCGGACACAAATGTTTTTTTCCTGCCTGTCTTTCCCTAATCAGCAGCCAGCACGTTGATGTGTGCTCTGTCCCTGATCTAAGCAGCAGAATGAAGACGCTGCGGCTGCCTGGAACTTATAAAGACTTGGTCACATGCTTCAGACGGCCAATCACAGCTACTGAGACATTTGCAGGCATGGCTGGGATGGCTTAAGGCACACCAGTTAAACGATTGTTGATTGGCTGTTGAAAGCCCGCCATGAAAAGAGCGCCAAAGCAGTACAAAAAATCCAATTATTCGGTACGAACACGAATAATACAGTCCGTGTTCGCTCAACACTACTCTCTATCCTTTCTTTTCTCTCTCCCTAATTTGTGTTCTCTCAGCACAGTCTGTGTCATTCTTGTTGCATTCTTACCCCTTTAGCAACAGTAAACCTTAAAGCTGTCAGCTGCTCTGATCTAGTGGCTCTGATTTTAGGCACAATTCAGAGAATGGAGAGCAACTGAGCATGTGTAGAGCAATGTGTGATTTAAACAAGAAGGGCACCTATTTTTAAGGTTCCAAATAGCTATACCTCCAAAAGGAGTTAGCCAGAAGTGATCTAGCAGGATTGGGAACCTGTGTGTGTGTGTGTGTGTGTGTGTGGGTGTGTTCAGGCTGGTGAGCAAAATCAACTAGCCATTTTGTTCTATGGAAGGTTTCCATAGGCTGAACAAAAAGTATATTCTATAAAATGAACCATGGGTACTCTTTCATTTGTAGCATATTTTATTGAAATGGTATAGGAGACGTACCTAAAGGAAATGATTTATTATTAAATCTACCTGCCTCAGCCCCTCTTAATACTCTTGGGTCTTGGAAATTGGTGCTTAAACATTTTCAGACACTGTAATTGCAGGTCTTGGGGAGCGGGTAGCTATATAATGTCCAGCATGTGTTAGTGTCTGTAGATCCTGCTCTGATCAATGTCCCAATGGTGAAGTAGCTCTACTCAGGGCCACCCACCCAACATATAATATTAGTTCTGGCCCAGTGGGAAAATGGCCCCTACCCTCCAGCCTAGTCCTCCCCTGACCTAAACCATGAAATGACACAGTAAGGATTACGTTAAAGCACAAAAATAGAATCCCATACCTTTTAGTAAAAAGTAAATGCCCACTGAAGTGACTACCCTCAGCTGATACACAGTGATGAAGCAAAACCTACTACATAAGCTGTTCCTTTTTATCTGTGGCCCTCTCCCCTCCAAAGCCTTCCAAAGTACACAGTTCAGATGGTACTTCTCAGCTCCCAAGGGCCAGGGGGGCAGGGGACAGGGGGCAGGTGTGGGGATCTGATGCCACACACTGCACAGCACAGAACACAAAGCCAAGTGTAATCAGAGACCTAAGTGTAGGGAATGGACACACCACTCAGTGGCATCACTAGGGGGGCCAGAGGCCCCCCAACATTACACTGGGCCCCCCATGTGCACCCCCAATTCAAATGCTGTTTTAAAATATAGGCTGAGGCTCCATGCTGCCACGGGGAAAGGCTCCCTCACAGCGCCTATTCTATCAGGGATAGGCCAGCGTAGGGAGGGTGTACCTGTTGGAGGCGTGACGGGGGCTCGGCAGCATGACATCATGAGACGCGCCACGCGGCAGAGAGAGAGTGCGCGTGCCTGCGCTGTGACAGTCTGTGCAGTGAGTGCACCAACCACCAGCCAGCCCTGCAGAGCGCGAGCAACGGACAGCAGAGGAGCCAGAGCACAGGACACGAGGAGCAGGCCTGGGGCATCCATTTTAGAGGTGGCGGGTAAGTTGAGGAGTGAATTCACTGCACATTTACAGTCTCATACCACCCTCACACCCCTGTAAAGGACAATGTGAACTGACACTCTGACAGAATTTTACAGCTGAACATGGCAAACATGTCAGTAGGTTTGCTATGTCCAGCTGTAAAATTCTGTCAGGAATATTTCATGTTTATGCGTTTGATGCCCATTGTTTCCTGACAGTGGGCATCAAATGCATAAACATGAAATATTCCTAACAATGGGCATCAAACACATAATCAGGAAATATTCCTGACAATGGTCATCAAATGCATAAACATGAAATATTCCTGACACTGGGCATAAAACGCATAAAGAGGAAATAATCCTGACAATGAGCATTAAATGCATAAACATGAAATATTCCTAACAATGGGCATTAACCGCAAAAACATGAAATATTCCTGACAAATTTTTAGCAATATTTCATGTTTATGTGTTTGATGTCCTTTGTCAGGAATATTTCATGTTTATGCATTTGATGCCCATTGTCAGGAGTATTTCGTGTTTATGCGTTTGATGCCCATTGTCAGGAATATTTAATGTTTATGCGTTTGATGCAATGGACATAAAACACATAAACATGAAATATTGCTGACAATGGGGATCAAATGCATAAATATGAAATATTCCTGACAATGGGCATCAAACGCATAAACATTTCATGCTTATGCGTTTGATGCCCATTGTTTCTTAACAATGGGCATCAAACGCATAAGAATGAAATATTCCTAACAATGGGCATCAAACGCATAAACATAAAATATTCATAACAATGGGCATCAAAAGTATGAACATGAAATATTCCTA
Organism: Pelophylax lessonae; assembly: GCF_965119305.1. Lineage (NCBI taxonomy): Eukaryota > Metazoa > Chordata > Amphibia > Anura > Ranidae > Pelophylax > Pelophylax lessonae. Next base: position 252,888,207 of record NC_138770.1, on the reverse strand, counting down.
ACAATGGGAATCAAACGCATAAACATGAAATATTTGGGACGATGGGCATCAAACACATAAACATGAAATATTCCTGACAATGGGCATCAAACATATAAACATGAAATATTCCTGAGAAATGTTTAGGAATATTTCATGTTTATGCATTTGATGCTCATTGTCAGGTATATTTTCTGTTTATGCGTTTGATACCCATTGTCAGGAATATTTCATGTTTATGCATTTGATCCCCATTTTTAGGAATATTTAATGTTTATGCTTTTGATGCCCATTGTCAAAATATTTTATGTTTATGTGTTTGATGCCCATTGTCACCAATATTTTATGTTCATGCGTTTGATGCCCATTGTTAGGAGTATTTCATGTTTATGCGTTTGATGCAATGGGCATCAAACACATAAACATGAAATATTCCAGACAATGGACATCAAAGGCATAAACATGAAATCTTCCTAACAATGGGCATCTAACGCACAAACATGAAATATTCCTGACAAATTGTTTGGAATATTTCATGTTTATGCGTTTGATGCCCATTGTTGGACAAGGCTATGATGGATCCTCTGTAAGTGTGGGTGTAAGTGGATGGCTTAATTGCATTTTATTGTTGGCCCCCTACTTTTGTCCCTGTCCCCCCATGTGCCCCCCCCCTAAATATAAAAGCTGGAGACGGCACTGACTCCACTCTCTACACAGTTTCATTAGTCAGTCATTAGGAAGCATGACCATCTGAAGCTGTCAATCACACGCAAGAATTGGGGGACAGGCATTCACCATGGATTGCCTGGTGTCTGTGAAAACTGTCAGAAGTGACAGATGCACATAGCAGAAGAAGGAGAGAGCAGCCAGTATCCACAATAGGTGCTATAGATTGAGGCAAGTACACATAGTATGAGGATATGCTTTGTCCTGTCAAAGGTTTACAAGCGCTTCAAGAAAAACCTGTTGATCATGCCACAAATCTTGTAAGCTGATAGCTTCCTGTGCTCTTTGCCTTGGTTGACTATTATCAATTGCATTGTTTTTGGATTTCTATAAGAACTACAAAACCATGCTCCTCTGTAATGGAAAATAGGTTTCTCTAGTTTTTTCTTGTTTCTGTTGTGAATGAGAATTGTTATTATAGAACGGGAAATGTATTACCATCAAAATCTCCAAATGAAAACAAAGGTAAAAGAGCCTAAATTAATACTAATGCAGCTGCCACATCTAGGTGCATTTATGTTTTGGGGTTTAGATATGCTCTAAATTATAAGTGTTGTAAAAAGGGTGGGAAAAAGAGAGTTATATTTGGTAGTATAGCTCATAGATAGATGAGTACAAGGTTACTAAGGATATGTATCACCACTGCTTAACAGAGTGAAAATTACAAATGTTGGTGGCCTGTTGGTATGCTTCGTATTCAATCAGTGTTCAGTTCACAACTCTTCTATATCTACAAGGTGAATTGTTATGCACCCCTTTGTGTGTTCGTAAAGTCATTTTGATGCCATCATTAGTCAAAAAGATAATAGTGTAGCACAATAGAGGCTGCTGGAAAAATAATTTCACAGGACATGATGAATAGAAGTGTGTATTCATTTTTCACAGGATGCAAATATTTCACTTTAAGAGTGATTGACTCTACCAGAGCCAATTACACTGATAAATTGATTTATTTGTTTTTCTACCTATGTTATGTGACTTCCCTCTTAAGTAATGTCACTGTACTTAAAAACAACACAATTTCTATTCTATTGCCATCAATGATAAATATCAATATTTTTCAATGTTGAAGTTGACCTTTAAAGCAAAAAAAGAATTAAACCGTAAATGTTGAAAGGCATCAGTTAAATCAATACACCATTTGTTTTTAGAAAACCTCACAGATACTGTATATTACATTTTTTTAATTAGTCCTTCGTATTTTTTCATTGACGTATATTTAAATAAAATTTTGGCTACTATTGTTTTACAAGATGTTTCCAATTGTTATTCAGAATTTGTATGCACCTTGAATTTCGGTAAGGTTTCTGAAAAAATAACTATTATAGAGGTTAAAGAGGAGATGTTAAGATTAATTTCTCATTAAATTTGAGGTTATTTAATGTTACTAACCATTAAAGTCTTCACTCACATACACTTCAAAGTTACAGTAGATTGGCTTCTAAAACTTTTCATTTGAATTGATTCATATTTTCAAACTTCCTGGATATGTCAAAATGAAAAAAAATTGAATGACTTTAATTGACGACTTTAAAACAGTATTTCAAAACTGATATTTCTGTTTTGCGTTGTTCCTGAAAAGTTTTCTAACATGCTGACTTATTTGTAGGGTGTCTTCTCCAGAATGCATTTTTTCAACTCTTTCCATAGATGTTCAATGCTTCAGATTGCAGCTCATAGAAGGTCTTTTCAGAATATTCTAATGTTTTGTACTTCTTCTGTGCTTTTAGTTATTTGTTTTGGGTCATTATCCTGTTGGAAGACTTGTTACCTGCGACTGAGAAAGTGCTTTCTAATACTAGGCAGTAAAGTTTACTACACAATTTCTTTGATAGTCAAGATTTCATTGTAACTTGTATGGATTCAAGACACCCCATGCCAGGTGCAGCAAAGCAACCCCAAAACATATAAAAAAGCAATGGATGGTGCAATCAGAAACTGATGTACCTTGACCTTGGAGTTCAGCTTATACCTCTTTGGAAGTTTTTCTTGGCACCTTGTCTATCATTCACATTATCCTTCTGTTAATTTTCCACCTCCAATGCAATTTGCCACACTTCCATAAACCCTAAACTTCTTAATAATATTAGAAACTGTAATCACATGAACATCAAACTGCTTAGAAATCCTCTTATAGCTTTTACCTTTAACAAGCTGGTCAAATGTTTGTTTTCTGATTTCCTCAACTAACTCTCTCCTCTGACTCATGTTCAGTGTGCTGCACACAATGACACAAAATAGCAAAGGGGCAAATGCGTGAGATCCTCCTGGTCGGACATGTCCGTCTAGAGTTCCGCTTTGGGGAGAGACACAGAGCTGCCCAACTCCACTGACAGGCCACATTTAGAGTCACAGCGCCCCGCTTAGCCTCACACAAGTCCTGGGCACTGCAGGCATGGTCACTGGAGGTTCCCGGAACAAAACCAAGTCCAGGAATATCCACGAGGCCCTGGCGTGGGCTGCATCCAAGATGGCTCCACCGTCAGCTCCACATGCAGGCTCACCCCGGCCTTACAAACTAAAGCCATCGATGATCAGAGAGGAAGGTGAGTCAGATGCTGATCTCCCAGACACCCCACATTCCTCTCAATCCAGCATAGGGCAGCCTGACTTTCTGAAGCAATTTGAACCCAGATCTCAGACCAGATCACTGAACCCCCCTCCAGAGAAATCAGGGAATTAGGTCAATGCACATCAGACCTGGAACAGAAGGTAGATGACCCGGAAACCCTCTTTAGCAACCATGCAGATGACCTAGAAGCCTTGCATGAGGAAAATCAATCTGTCCAAGCACAGCTGGAAGATTATGAGAATAGAGCTAGGCGCTCCAATATGATCCGTGGGATCCCTGAGATTGTGCTAGACCCCCAGTCCACGGTTACAGCCCTATTTCAAGAACTATCCCCATCCATCCCCATTTAGCAGCTTGAGATTGACCGGGTGCATGGAGCCTTTGCTCCTCGCAAACCTGATGGGCCTCCATGCAACATGGTCGCCAAAATGTATTTCTTTTGCACAAAGGAGCAACTCCTCCAAGCTGCGCGTCAACGAGAGTCCCTTTAATTTCAAGTCCATGATTATCAGCTATTTGCTGACCTCTCCCAGACCACTAACTCTAAACGGAGAGTGCTGAAGCCACATCTACAAGTTCTAAAGCAGCACCATGTCACCTACTCATGGGGACTCCCCTTCTCCATCTGATTAACCTGTCAATTCCATAAACATTCATGCATGACACCTGAAGATCTTTGCTCCCTTCTACAAGATCTGCGCCTGACTCTCCCTCCATCATCTCCAGTCGCTCAGAGCCATCAACGTTGCTCTGCCTCCTGCTCACCAGAGAAAGCCTCCACCTCCTCTTCTCAACCAAGCATGGGAGATTTTTTTTTTCCATCTCAGGTTCAACCAGTCTCAATGAAATGATGTAATCTCCCCCACCTAAGTCCTTCACTCCTTCACATAGGGGTTTAGTTGCACCCTCTGCAGGGTCCACCTTTTCTAAGATTCCACTCTGTTAGGCCTTTAGTTGCCTGTTGTTTGATTCAGAGACCTTCCCACGCAGACTGAACATTTTGCTCTACTTGTTCTTACCTATCCTCTCCGATAAGGACTGCCACTAGGTCTCATGTTTAACCTCCATTGCTCTGCTCCCCTTTTTGTCTTTTAATATGTTCCACTGGTTTGCCTATTTGTTTGTTAATCGTTAAGGAACCCATGATCTCTCAGAGTACCTTATCCTGACCTTCACCCCACATCCTGCCCCTTCCCTGATCCTGTCCACACAAATCTTAACTTGGACCTAACAACTTCCTTTAACCTCCCCTCTCTCCCATCCCCTCCTTTAGTAACTCTTCTCTGAGAACTCATGGGCCCATCGAACCTCAGGTTATTTTTGCAGTGCTCTGAGGGTTTATGACACTGCATCTCTGCTGAGCTGGCCCTCACTACCCTCAGACCACTGGCAGGGTACACCCGATATCACTAGGTAAACGCAAGCTTTTGAGGTCCGGAAACAATCCCACACATAGATCTGTGGCAGTCACTCATAATCTGATGGGTCAACATCTCTTACAGTGGGGATCGCAAGTTTGGGCACCCCAGGTAAAAATTTGTATTAACGTGCATAAAGAAGCCAAGGAAAGATGGAAAAATCTCAAAAAGGCATCAAATTACAGATTAGACATTCTTACAATATGTCAACAAAAGTTAGATTTTATTTCCATCATTTACACTTTCAAAATAACAGAAAACAAATAAAATGGTGTCTGCAAAAGTTTGGGCACCCTGCAGAGTTAATATCTTGTACTGCCCCCTTTGGCAAGTATCACAGCTTGTAAACGCTTTTTGTAGCCAGCCAAGAGTCTTTTAATTCTTGTTTGAGGTATCTTTGCCCATTCTTCCTTACAAAAGTCTTCCAGTTCTTTGAGATTTCTGGGCTGTCTGTCAGGTCTTTTAAGGTCTATCCATAGATTTTCAATTATGTTGAGGTCAGGAGATTGTGAAGGCCATGGCAAAACCTTCAGTTTACGCCTCTTGATGTAATCCCCCATGGATTTCGAGGTGTGTTTAGGAGCATTATCCATTTGTAGAAGCCATCCTCTCTTTAACTTCAGCTTTTTCACAGATGGTATCAAGTTACCATCCAAAATTTGCTGAAATTTTATTAAATCCATTTTTCCTTCTACTCCTGAGATGTTCCATGTGCCACTGGCTGCAATACAACCCCAAAGCATGATTGATCCACCCCCATGCTTAACAGTTGGACAGAGGTTCTTTTGATTAAATTCTGTGCCCCTTCTTCTCCAAACGTACCTTTGCTCATTCCGGCCAAAAAGTAAAATTTTAACCTCATCGGTCCACAGAACTTGTTTCCAAAATGCATCAGGCTTGTCGATATGTTCATTTGCAAAGTTCAAACGCTGATTTTTGTGGTGAGGACGTAGAAGAGGTTTTCTTCTGATGACTCTTCCATGAAGACCATATTTGTACAAGTATCTCTTTATAGTGGAATAGTGTACCACAACTCCAGTGTCTGCCAGATCTTTCTGGAGGGATCGTGCAGTCAAACATGGGTTTTGAATTGTTTTTCTCACCATCCTGCGAGCTGTTTTGACTGATATTTTTCTTGGTCTGTGAGTGTCAACTATTTTCAGTTTCAGTTTTCTAGACAACTGCTTAGAAGATCCCATGGTGCTGATTGTTGGGGCAAGGTCAAATGAGTCTGGGCATTTAAAACCTTTGAGATTGACATCACCTGGTTTTCCCAGACAATGATTGAGAACAATCCATGACACTGGCAGGTCTAAGCCTTGCAAAGGGGGCAGTGCATGCTATAAGGTCTGGAGGGTGCCCAAACTTTTGCAGACGCCATTTTTTTGTTTTCTGTAATTTTGAAAGTGTCAATGATGGAAATAAAATCTAACTTTTGTTGACATATTGTAAGAATGTCTAATCTGTAATTTTATGCCTTTTGGAGATTTTTCAATCTTTCCTTGGCTTCTTTATGCACATTAATACAAATTTTTACCTGGGGTGCCCAAACTTTCGATCCCCACTGTATATCCAATTAAACTAGTTATTCTATTCTTCTCATTTTATCCTTAGTTGTATGGATCAAGCTTACACCTCACCCATGCACAGTCCTGCCTGAACAAGCACATTGAGTCATCATCTAATCACCTCAGTTGCCTCATCGCTTGCCCATGGGCATCACCCTTGCATTTCATTTACCCATCATGACCCAAAATCCTGACTCGTCTCAATGTCAGTGGCCTGGCTATATTCATTGGCCTTATACACCATTGTATCTTCCTATAGGCAGCTTCTGTGTCCTCCAATGGCTGTTACTGCTGCCTCCCATTTGTCTGTGGATGTCCTCTTTTGGACTCTCCCTAGACTAAACAGCCCGCTTTGTTCAGTTATTTTCGACCTGTTCAGACGGGTTTCATACACCTCCCCCTGATCTTTTCATCTCTCCCGTTCCTTTTTTTCTCTCTCTACCAGCACTAATGCTCGTCCTCTTTCTCCCTTAGCTCCTCCTCTGGTTTCTTACCCCTTTTCCCTCCATCTCCTATCCTCCTAGGAGATGACTGAATCTGGTCTCAGCTTTCATGACCAGCCTCCCCCACACCCCACACCATGGCTCCACTAAACGCCCTCACACCTAATGTTCAAGGGCTGAATTCCCCACATAAACGGGTCGAGGCCTTTCGATTACTGGCTTCAGCCGAAGCACATGTAGTTTGCCTCCAGGAAATCCACTTTACAAACCAATTCTCCCAAATTTGTCAGCTCTGCCTACCCACAAATAATTACAGCCTCAGCCAACACTAAACAAAGGGGAGTTCTGGTGGCATTCCATCACACTGCCCTCTTTGCACTCTGGGAAGAGATTAAGGACCCTGAATTCTATTGGGCCTTCTCCTCGACGTTGAGGTTACAGTGGTGTCTTACTATGCCCCAATCATAATCCCACATCTTTTCTCTCACACCTTTTGCAATTTATAAACACACATAAACAAGGCACCGTGTTGGTTTATGGTGACTCTAACCAAGTTATCTTTCCTTTCCTGAACAAATCTCCATTTTCAGCCTCTGCGAACCCAAGCAAACTAACCTTTCAACAGTTGCTAAATTGCCACTCACTTCTTGACTCTTGGAGGGAAATGAACCCTCCTAGACAACAATACACTTATTATTCACATTCCCATAAAGCCTTTTCGCTCATTGACCACATTTTCATTTCAGTCGGGTCATCTCCTACACTCCTCGGTCATCCTAACTTTCACCTGGTTCAACCACAACGCTGTCCTTATTTCTTTGGATTCCCTTCTACCCAAACAGATAGACCTCTCTTGGTGCTTAAATGAAACCCTCTTGGCCGACCCTTCTCATTGCTTGGATATTTCCCTCACCATCAAAGACTACATAACTCACAATGTCACCGACGACGTCTCCCCATTAACTATTTGGGAAGCCCATAAGCCTGTTTTTCGAGGTGCCTGCATTCGATTAGCCACCAACCTCAAGAACATCAGACCCTGCATCCAAAACTAGAAGCTTCTTTTCAGCAGTCCCATGCTGCTTTTCATAACGACCCTACTCCTGCTCACAGACAGGCCTTAGACAGGGCCAGGCTGGAACTGGATCTTTTCCTGACTGAAAAAGCCTTACGTTGGTCCAGACATAAATTTTAAATGAAAGCAAACAAACCCGATACATTCCTTGAACTTTCAGCTCTACTCTGCTGATAGTGGGTTTAATGAAGCCCGTGCTTCAGCACTCTTCTCTACTCTCACCCTTCCCATTCCTGAAGGCCTCTCAGCGGACCAATCTATAACAACCCATCTCTGAACTGGAAGTCCATAATGCAATTAAAATGCTAAAGAAGAATAAGTGCCCAGGCCCTGATGGTTTTCAGCTTCCTATTATAAACATTTTGCCGATTTTACTTTCACCTGACTCCCTCATGGCCATTGTCTCCATGCTTCCAAAACCTCAGTCAGACGACTCCTTTTGGGCCAATTATCATTCTATTTCCCTGCTAAACAAAGATATAAAATGTATTGCAAAAATTATCTCCTCTTGTTTGAATTTGATTAAAGGGTCTCTCATCCATAAATATCAATTTGGGTTCATCCCTCTGAGACAAGCTGGAGATAATGTTTGCAGGGTGTTCTTACTAATTCACATGGCCCTCTCCCATCGCATCCCTACATGCTTTGTATCACTAGATATTAAAAAGGCCTTTGATTCCCTCTCTTGGCCTTATCTCCAATTTGTATTACAACACTGGGGCTTAGGACCACATTTTCTCCACTGGGTTTCCTCCCTATATACATCCCCCTCAGCATACCTTAAATAGGCAGACTAAAAATATGATCCCTTGCCAGTGTGCCAAGTAATGAGACAGGTCTGCCCCCTGACCCCACTCCTCTTTGCACTTGCCATGGAACCCTTATCTGATACGTTCCAATGCGGACATCAAAGGCCTTGAAATAGGTGGCATCCATCATAAGCTCTTCCCCGCTGACATCCACTCCCACCCTTCTTTCAACCTTGAACCAATTTGCAGCAATTTCAGGACTAGTTGTGAACCCGCAGAAATCTAGAGCCCTTAATGTCTCTTTACCTATCAATTCTATCACAGCTTAAGCAGACTCTCCCCTTTTCCTGGTCACCTCATTGTTTCTCATACCTTGGTATTAAGCTTACCGCCGACCCTGCTACCCTGTATTCAGCCAACTACCCACCAATGATGACCCATTTATCTAGCCTCATGTCCTCATGGTCAGCCTTGCCCCTTGCGTGGTTGGGATGCCTTACCGTAACTAAAATGGCGATCCTCCCTAAAATGTTATACCTATTTAGGGTTTTACTGCTTCAAGTGCCCTCTCACTTCCTCCGAATATTGCAACATAGAGTTCTTGCCTATGTCTGGGGCAAGACTAGACCTCGGGTGGCAAGAATGAGCATGTACTTACCAAAATTGCAGGATGGCCTCGGTCTCCCACACTTCACCAAATACTACCAGGCGGCCCAATTGGCCCAGTTCCCAAAATATCACGACTCCCATGAAACTCCTCTCTCGGTGGCATTGGAATCTGTGGAGTGTGACCCCCTTTCTGTGGCCAATCTACTGTGATTTCACCCTAGTGACCGCAAGACAGTAAAGAACCCAGTCACTTGTGATTCCCTGCGGTTTTTGGATAACCTTAAAACTAAATTTAGATTCCAATTTCCCCATTACCCTCTTCTATCCTTTCTTCAAAATCCCGCTTTCTATCGAGCATAGTCCTCCCCCTCCTCCTTTAGCAAATGGTCAGCAGCCAAACTAATCCAAGATAATAAATTCACAACCCCTGACACCTTTAAAACATGTCCTACTCTCTGTGAAATCTACGGAATCCCTGAATCTGAAATCTACCGCTACCTCAAACTTAAACATTTCTTCTCCTCTTGCTTGTTCACAGACTCCTCCTTACAAGGTTCGACCAACTTTGAGCGTATTTGCAAGAAAGATCCCCATGCCCCGGGCTTAGTCTCCTCTTTCTACTTACAACTGCTAGATCCACCACCTTACACATCTCTACACTACGTAAACAAATGGGAATCAGACCTGAACCTCCAACTGGATGCTACAGGCTGGCCCAACATTTGGGCAGCAACAAAGTTGGCCTCACAAAATGTTATAGCCTGTGAAACTAATTACAAAGTACTGATGCGCTGGTACCTGGCCCCTTCACGCATTCCTAAATATCTCCCGTCCTACTCTCCTGCTTGTTTCCGAGGTTGTCGTGACAACGCCACGCACCGCCATATCTAGTGGAGCTGCCCACTAGCCCAATCATTTATCATCTTTACATCCTTTCTCCTCTCTTCCTCTCTTTTTCTTTCACCTTGTAGCTCTTTGCTTCTGGATGTGAACCTCTCAGGCTCAACCAATGTATCTGCTCATCTTGCTGTGGCCTGGCATCCCCCTTTAACTGTAATTTTGACCAAATGAGATCATGGTGATTGTGGGGGTGCAGTGCTGTGGGCTGAGGATCAGATGGGGTCAGCTCTGCTTGAAGAAACAGATATTTCTTATGCTCTCTTACCAACCAGCTCACAATATCTCATTGAGTTGGTGGAGTGCAGCTACAGCTAGTAAAAGCGGAGCAGCTTCCATCGGTGATATGAATGTACAAAAGAAATGGTGATCAAAAATTACCTTAGTGCCTGACCCCAAACATGAACAGTATATAGAACCGCAAATGATTTATTGGGTGGCTGTGGCCTTAGTGGGTACAAAACCAAACAACACAATACTTGTATAAGAATATTCCAAAGCTTTATCAGAAAAAAAGATTTAGTTCAGGCCATCAAATATGAATATGCTCAAAATCTTGAACCAAAATCACCTGGATTGTACACCATACTGACAATATTACAGTCCTCCCCAAGGGGAAGGCATACAATGTAATTACAATAAATAAATCCCTGACCACATGTCTAACGCATTTAGCTTTGCTTTTCCTTAGGGGCAACACCATGGACTAGTGATACTAAAGGTAAAGTAGAACATGTCATACTTACCTGCTCTGTGCAATGTTTTTTTACAGAGCAGCCTGACCCTCCTCTTCTTGGGTCCCCATTTGGCTCCTCTCCCCTGTTGAGTGCCTTCATAGCAAGCTGTTCATAAGACACAGAGAGCGTGACTCAGCCCCGCCCCCTGCTCCCTCTTTACTGGCTGTGATTGACAGCAGTGGGAGCCTATTAAACAGTCTAAATGTTCATGGCTAAGTATCATGAAGTAGCATTGGAACAAAAAGGAGGCTCTGCTCACAGAATTATGGAACATGATCAGTCCATATGTGCAGTCTCTTGTACATAACTTAGCATCCAGACCGTAGGCACATGGGGCAAGCAGCCTCCCTCATCTTAGCTTACCGATCCATTACCTTAGGGAACAAAGGCAATCTTCTCAGGAGTCCAGACTATTTAACAGCATCCCAGCCCCCAATTGGGCACACCTGACCAGGGGTTGACTAGATTCTGCTTAATAACCAGGCTGGTTATTCGAATTCTCCCTTCCTAAACTCAAGAAAGTTCTTTCTAGAGGTGGGGGGGCAATCAAATTCCCTGCCTGTGAAACCCTAAAAAGACCAGACAAAACAATCGCTGCTCCTCTGGCTACAGCAAGAGCCAAGAACTAAATTTACCTAGCAGCCTAACTAGGAGTGTGCTACATTTATGATATATCATTATCCTCTTCTGAACTCAGCATTTGCTTCCAACTCTGCAGAATAAAAACACTTCCATTGTGCAAGTGTCCTTATTCTCTTGAATACCAGGATTCTTAAGGTGATGATGTGCAATACCCGTGATTTATGTGGATAACTATTTAAATGTGTGATGTGAATAGACACGGGTATAGTTCTATGGTGTTGGATAGCAGACAATTTATCCTTGAAGTGCTTTGTTTGAATGAGTAATTGGCTGACAATGCATGGTGATTTTTAGCTTGCAGTGCAATGTATCACATAAGCAATTTAAAATCTGTCATTTTCTAGAAAACAGAGATTGAAAGCTGGCAAAGCTAGGACCCTGTATTAGTGCCACTTTGTATCAAATAAAAATGCAATAATCATTATAGAAGCCAAGTCCTGCAGTTAAACATATAATGTGTGCTATGCTACTATTAATACTTTAATAAAGCAATGAAAGGTGAAGAATAACACAATTAGTTGAAATATACAAAAGAGTGTAAATCATTCACATGAGCCCCTTTGAACCTTTAAAAATTTAATTATAGTGAAACATTACAGGGAAATGTTTAGGCAGTTAGAGTGGAAATGTCCACTGATAATAAAGCTTCGTAATGAAACTGTAAATTTTACTGATACTTATATATAATATAATATCTTTCTGTTGAAAACAGAGCTGCATCAGTTCAAGCTTATAGAAACGGGTCCTCAGAAATGTTAGCTTTGGTATAAAAGGAGGGTAAATAACACCAGGGCTGTGCCTGCCATTACTAAGCAAGGGAGCAATGGGACTGATTTACTAAAGTCGAAGGAATATTTCTTTAGATTTGTGAATAAGTTGAAGGTCTGCTGACCTCTGTTATCCAATCCTGTGAAAGCTTTTTTTTTTTTTTTTTTTTTTTTTTTTTAGTTTCAAAGCAAGGTCAATTTTCACCATGTTTATTAAGCTAAGAGAAGATTCTTTTGCAAAGTGACCAACCTTTGCCTCCAGTAATTCAACTCTAGTGATTTACCTTTGTATCCCAGGTGGGTCTATTTAAGTTCCTCACAATGTAACTGGTTATCTTTGTTCTCTCCTGCTGTTGCACTGTGTGCCTTCCTTTCAACTCTGCTTAGAGCAATGTCACACCAACAGCTTGTAGCAACTACACAACTCATTATTTCCCTGGTGATTTGCATCTACTGTAGCCACAGAATTGTTGCTGTAGCTACTATTGTTCTTTCCTGTTGTTGCAGTATGTACTGCTTGCTGCCGTTTGCCTTTCTTTCTTTCCACTCTGGTGGCACAGTTTTAGACCCATGTCACAACACCAGCTTATTACAACTACAAGTTGTACATAATTTCCCTGGGGATTTGTATCTACTGCAGCTACAGAACTGCTGTTGTAGCTACTATAATGCTTGTACATGCAGCTACAAATTCCTAATGTGCTATGCTCACCAGCAGCTGTGTTGAATAACGCAAGTAGCAAGCTTCATACTCTGCAAAATAGAAATCCTTCTGACTAAATTAAAATCAGATTGCAGAAGCATGGAACTTTCTTGTTCAAATAATTTTATTAACATTTACAGAAAAGAACAACCAAAGGAAAATCAACATTATTCGTCACAACTTGTTGTATCGATTACAGATGTTTAGAAGAAATGTATAATTATGAAAACAGTAACAATTGGTACAGGTTAACTAAAAAAAATTGATAGTGTCAGTAGTGAGGGGTGGAAGGGGCAATAGCAGCGCTGTCACACATCCCCAGGCACCCCATAAGGGAACAAGTTGTGCCTAAAGGGAGAAGAGTTAGGGACCTTAAGGATATCATCACATAGTCGCCACAAGAGAGTTATAGCCTTGGTAAGCTCTATAGTGGTCATTCGTCCTAGTGATGTAGCGCTGAAAGTTTAGTAAACTCTTGAGGGGGGAAGAAGAAGAAGAGAATATCGGGGAAAGAAGGGAGGGGGAGAAGAGGGGAGGTGAAATGTCACCTGGGGGGGGGGGGGGAAATCTGGCCTAACCCAATTGACAATGGTGTAGTAGGAAAGAGTCTATTGGGGTAATAGGAGGGAGGTGTCAAAGTTTGGTGGAAGATAATGGTCAACCCATGGTTGCCATAGGCGTTCATATTTACTAACTTTATCCAGCACAACTGCTTCTATCTTTGCATGAACCATTGCTCTAGTGACTCTATGTTTCACTTCAAGGATGTGAAAGTGAGGGGTTTTCCATGCCTTTGCTATTGTTTGTTTCGCTGCCGTGGGTATTTGTAAAAGCAGTTTATGTTGGAGACGAGTTTAGTCAGGTGGCTTTGTATTTAATAGAGCGAGAGAGGGGTCTGCAGTGAGGGTGGTGTCCATCAGAATGGAGAGAATTTGAAAAATTTATGTCCAGAACTTTTGTACTATTGGGCAGCTCCACCAAATGTGAAGATGAGTACCAACGTCAGTACAGCCTCAAAAGCATGTTGGTGAATAGGAGGCAAGATACTTCAATATTCGTGCAGGTACCAAGTACCAGCGCATGAGGACCTTGTAGTTTTTTTTCAGAAGCTGCTATGTTTTTAGAGGCAGATTTAGTTGTCTTCCGAATCTTAGACCAATCGTTGACTTCTAGATGTAGGCTTAAGTCTGTTCCCATTTGGTGACGTATTGAAGAGAGGTATGAGAAAGAGGGTCCGAGAGTCTGGAGTAGAGAAGGGAAATAAGTCCTCGGGTGTGTGGGTTATGCATACAGGTGTGCTCAAATGCTGTCAGGTTAGGCAAGGTCGGGTCAGTTCGTATGCATTCGGTAAGAGAAGCACGGAACTTTCATGTGGCATTTAAAAATTTGAAAGTGGTAGTAAACTTTATATTTTTTTCTGAGCCCCTGCAGCTTTATGTCGTAATGTGCTAGTATGCATTGCATACCTGTCCAATTAAGCCCTCCAGTGCTGCGCTGTTAGTGCGGGAGCACTTCCAACTTTATTCAGTCTTCCTTCGAGGTTTGCTTCATTCAGTCACTTGAATGGTAGGGTTGTGGTGATGTCACTCTCTTGCATGTGCACAAAAGTCACATTGCCACAGCACACAAGGGGTGCCATAATATACTCTGAACTGTGCACACTTGGCTCAGTGTACATTACCGCTGACAAGCAGGAGGAAGACTTTATAGAAAAATAGACCTGTCTTTTCTGCCATAAAAAAACCCTGCCTGTCAGGGTTTTTTTTTTTTTTTAATATTCTTTTCTACTAGAAAGTGCTGCTACAAATTTGTTTGTGTAACATGGTCCATATTACATAACCACAGAGTTTGTCATTATTCTTAAAATCTCTATTAGTGGAGATGGTCAGCAAAGGGCTAGTTCTACAAAACAAAAGCTCCTTTGGGGAGCATTCCAATGCATCATAGCCAAATTATATTTTGCTTCTCCCTTGCTTTCAAAAGCAATGCTTCTTACTTGATCTAAACAATATCAAGGTATGTAAGTCCCTTTTTCCTTAATCCATCCCCCATACAGTTAGAAAGCACTCCCTAGCAGCACACTTAACTCTTTGATCACCCCTGATGTTAACCTCTTTCTTGCCAATGTCATTTATTCAGTGACAGTGCATTTTTTAGCACTGATCACTGTATTAGTGTCACTGGTCCCCAAAAAGTGTCACTTGGTGTCAGATTTGTCCACCGCAATGTCGCAGTTCCGCTAAAAATCTAATACTAATAAAAACAATAAAAAAAATAAAAAGCCCATAAAGCTATCCAATAGTTTGTAGACGCTATAACTTTTGTGCAAACCAATCAATATACGCTTTTTGGGAATATCTTTTTACAAATTGACCTAGATTGATGAAGAAGTTAGATTTTTTCCTTTTTTTTTTGTTGGATATGTTCTATAGCAGAAAGTAAAAAATAATGTTTTTTGGTTTTTTTTTTTAATTGTCTTTTATTTTTGTTTATAATGCAAACATTTGTGGGAAAAAAAACATCTATGGGACAGCTATTTTATTTGGGTAAAACGTTGCACAATCGCACATTTTTCAGTTAAAGCACCTCAGTGCCGTATCGGAAAAAAAATGGCCTGGTCATTAAGAGGGTAAGACCATCTGGGGGTGAAGTAGTTAATGACCCCTGATCTCTGCATCGCTTACTACTGACCTCTGAACTCTATTATTTACTACTGATTCATGAGTCTTTACTGACCTTTGAGCTTCCTGTCTACTACTGAGCTCTGAACCCCTTGAATCTAGTCACTTACTACTGACCCCTACACTCAGGTCACTTACTAGTGACTCCTGAACTCTACATCACTTATTAATGACTCTGGCTCATTACTGAGTTCTGAGCTCTGCACCATTTATTACTGCCCCCTTAATTCTGGGTCACTCTGTACCTCTCTAGTACTTTTGGCTCTGAAGAAGAGGGTTCTCCCTCAAAAACGCATCAGCCAGGCATATACAGACGCCATTGCATCTCCCAGCACCATCAGTGTATCCAGGCAGTCCTGGAGGCACTTTTTTCCACTTCTTTTACATGTGTGCAATTATCATGAGTTTGTGAGTACAATGTACAACAGTGCGTTAAAATATTTTTTTTTTTAAATAAAGTGCACCGTGCAAAGTAAACCAAAATACTGTGCAGATGATAATACCTTTGCAAAGTGCTGGGTGCTAGTGCAACAAAAGAAATTTCTGTAACAGTGCACAGTGTATTTCACAAACTTTATTTGTAAGTGTGTTTCTTAGTGTTAATAGTACAGAGAAATGAGGGTACTATCAAAATGTTTGTATTGTCCTCTGTCCAGAGGATTTAAAGTGCTATTGTAAGTAAATAATTATACACATGTGTGATGAGAAATAAAGTATAAAACATTGGTAATGAGAAATAAAGAAGGTAATAATAGTGGAGAGATTACTCCCAGTGCTCAGTGCCGAATTGTGAGTACCAGTTATTGCCGGTATGGAATGACCGGATTCGGTGAGGGTGTTGGTAGTGCCTATACCCATGGCCCCCCACTAGGTACTGCACTCACCCCTCCGAATTCCCCTTTCAAAAGGGGTGCTGGCTTTATATATAATCCTGGGTTTATGGGTTCCATGAGTCTTGGGCTTCCCTGGTGTCCGTGGCAGGATCAGCTGTGAGTCCCTTCCCTGGAGATCCGTGGGATCTGGTGGGCTCAGAGAACAAGCAGGGGATCCCCCATGGTGTAGTATGCAAGGTTAAAGTAAAGAAATGCAGTAAACTCATAAATTGTATGTATGCTATTCAGCGGGGAAACGCTGAAACACTTCCGCGTTCCACGGTCCGAGCTCCCCTAACCTGAAGTGACGTGGATGCTGTAAGCCCCGCCCTGCGCATTTCATCACAAAGACGTCATCTGGAGCGGCGCCATCTTTGCGTACTCCTGGTTCTTATATAGCCATCCCGTGTCCTAGCAACCAGCTAAACATCGCCGCCATGTTTGTACTCCTATTGATGCTAACCGGAAGCCATCTTACTGCTCATGCTGTAAGTTCCGGGTGTGGACGGACACTTGTATTTTTGGCCATAAATGTACATCAAAGGTGCTCAATCCAATTGTATACTGATAGCATATTTAAAACCAACATTTATTCAGTATATTAAAAACAAAGCTATAAGATATTCAAGTAGGAAAATGTAAACATATAAAAGATACATATTTAAAAAATACAAATTTAAATAAAAATGTTATAATAAAAATGAATGAGTGGGAAAAAATGGAAAAAATGCATAATGAAATACTTATTAAAATGAGGCAAAAAAAGTGGTTTGTATGGATATTGCTGAGTCCCTATGTGGGTAACCCATATGTCAAAAAATAGTTGACGAAGAGAATATATATGGTCTATACATAAACTTATGGAAGGGGTGATGTTTATAAGGGCAATTCTGGAGGCTAGTTATGAATGTATTTGAGGTTAGTAAAATTAAATAATTAAAATATACAAAATGATTTTCATGGGCAATAAAAATAAAGGCGTATGGGTTGTGTGTGTATAGAAGGAGGCCATTTTGCTTGGTATAGGCCCAGGCACTCTGTTGCTGTTGGAGATTCTCTTGGGATCTCTCATAAACCTATAAGTGACCTGTAGTTGGGCCATAGAAAGGGAGAAAAATATAAGTGAAAGAGGAAAAAGTATATTTGTATTTGATGAAAAAAAAAAAATATATATATATATATATATATATATATATATATATATATATATATATATATATATATATATATATATATATATATATATATATATATATGTTGCATGGGAAAGAAGAATCTTTGGTATTTCGGGACGGCTGTCTTATATTACATGTGTCCCTCCTTAAAACAACTTAATTGAGGGCCCACACAGAATCCTCAATTAAGTGTCCATGTTTTCTCAACCAGGGTAGGTTTTTAAATCTATAAATAATTTAAAAAGATTCTAAAAATAGTAGCAAGTGGGGAAATGTCTGGGTCTTGACTAGTGTTTGTCTCTCAGTACAATGATGAGATCATGTTTCTGCCTTTTCTATCTTGTTTCAGAGACTGCTGAACTATTAATACCTGAATAAGAAGCCCTAATCAGGTTATGTGGCTCAGAAAAAGCTTTGTTTTTAACATTAGAGACATTCCTCTCTCTACTCTCACCTTCAATTAGCCATCATCTCTGAAAGGCCAGTGTCTGAGCTGGTGTTATTATCTTGCTGTTCAATTCTTTGCTTATTATTTTCCTCCTGCCTGCCCTTCTCCCTGCATTGTTGCAGGATAGGCAGACTGTTATTTTTTTTTTTTTTATTAGGGACAAGGTGGTGTTTAGACAAGAGACTTTCTTTTATTTAAGGAGTACCCCGGTTGCATTGCTAATCTTGACTG
The DNA here is from genome assembly GCF_965119305.1 of Pelophylax lessonae. NCBI lineage: Eukaryota > Metazoa > Chordata > Amphibia > Anura > Ranidae > Pelophylax > Pelophylax lessonae. Next base: position 252,869,915 of record NC_138770.1, on the reverse strand, counting down.
TATTTGCTTCCCAGGGAAAGGCACAGTCTTCCAGGAAGAAAGTATGATATAATAATAATATAAATATATCAATATAATTAAAAAAAAAAAAAAATCTGTAATATTATTTTTCTTTAAAAAAAAAAAAAAAAAAGACTGCTTCTGCATGCAGAACCTCTAACTCTTAATCTAGACCTGGTTGAAGTAGAGGAAGGGCAGAAATCCTATGTCTGTAGGATTACTATACAAACTTTGCTGCTGACTGTCCTTTTTTGCTTGTGGAAGGATGGGCAGCTTATGACCAAGGGTTTTCTCTCTTCAGCTATGCCTCCAGTGCAGGGGATCTGGCCAAAATTTCGAAATTAAGAAAAGAGGTTGCCATAGTGCATACTCAAAAAGCCAGGCTCCCTCTAGGGTGGTGGCATTAGCTACTTTGATTTTTCCTTGGCATCAGGGAGGGGTGAAATGTACCCTTTGAAGTCACCCTGAAATGTACTCCTCTTCCTTACTTTAAGCATCCCAACCCTCCTCTTTCTCGCCACCAGCACCACAACACTCCTTCTCTCTAACACCAACACCCTATCCTTCCTTGTCATTGCCAGTACCCCAACACTCTTCACTGCCAGCACCCCAACACTCCTGCTCATCGCCAGCAGCCCTATCCTCATCCTTCACCTCATTTTCTTCCATTTCTTCCTGCTGCCTCATGGCACTTTAAATTCTGATGGAGGGCAGGGGCAGACGCCTGTGCAAACAAATGGTCAATAGCATTCAAGGCAAAATAAATGGTGACTGAATATCTAACACTGTGGTCTAGCTCAGGGCACAGACTCACATCAACAGAGTGTTTGGCAAATCTAGCATGACAATACTTTGTTTAAGGGTGATTTGGGGAAAAAAAATTTCGCTCCAGCAACAGGACTGCTGAGGTCTGTGAGTACCGGGGATAGCATTAAAAACATTCTAGCCAAGTGGCAAGGCTATGGTGAGTTCCAAAAAGCAAATGAATGCTCTCAACCCTGAGGGGAAGGAGGATTAAAGAAAGGATGCATGATCTTCACTGTTAAAAAAGGACTGTTCTGCACCCTTTAGGAGAAAGATAAGAAAGTTAATAAAAAATGTTTCTAAACAAGGAGGGGGATGAGGAGAAAGAGGGTGCATATAGCAGAACCCCTTAAGTAGAATTCCAAGATAACCCTAACTAATCTTAAAAATACTCCCTCTCCCCTCCTAACACCTATGCTTACTAACCTGCGTATGAAAGATACATACACTTACCTATTTTCTTGCCACTCCGTCCATTCACATGATCTGGCTCCCCTGTTTCAGTCAACGCTGCTGTAGGGTCAAGGGAGGGAGAGGAGGGAGTATCAATTATGAATGGGCCAGTTGAGCATTTGAGTGATGTCACCTCTCCAGGCTTTACCAGCCTTTGTCAAATGCTCTGTCCTCTCCCCTGTGGCCTGAAAATAGGTAAGTATATGCATCTTAGTAACACAGGTTAGCAAGCATAGGTGTTAGGAAGGGGGAATGAGTCATTTTAAGATTAGTTAGATTTATTCCAGAATTCTACTTAAAGAAAAAAAGTGGCTGTTCTGCACTCACCCCCTGTTGTTCTTTATTGACAGTAAAAAAAAAAAAAATCACCCAACATGCATTGAATAGCAGATGCAAATATCAAGTGAAAAAAGGTCTTATGATTTATTGATCAATAATTGTATTTCACGTTGTATATTACTACTTTTAGGATAATCTCTTTACATTTTACTTAATTTTAGACCAGCATTAAACTGTTCAGCAAAAAAAGATCTTTAAAGCTTTTAAAATATGGGACCTTCAGAAGGGAAACAAATATTGTACTTTATAGAACTAATGCGCCTGCAATATTTTTTAATAATATTGATATGTTTCAAAAACATTATGGTTATAGAATTTTAGGTAATAACAAAGCCATCTGTCCATTTTTCATGGGTAAATGTCAGTAGATTTAAAAGACTGACCTAAATTATAACCTAATTGTCAATGAATATGTCACATTATCATTTAAAAGAAAGTAGGTAATTAAAGTATGGCAAACAGAGAAGACGTGGGCTTCATGATGTATTGAAAAAGTTATTCTTTTTGCACTTTGTATACCATAGTTAGTAATACTGTTTCAGTAATGCACCAAGTATGCAATAGCATTAAACACACATAAACATGTTCATTTAATCAGAAACATGCATAATGGGTAGAACAGTGAATGAGTTTTTTTTTTTTTTTTTTTTTTTTTTTTTTTTTTAAAGCCCGTAGCGTGTGCAACACACTCAAAAGACTCCACCCGGTGCATAAAAAAGTGCACACACACAAAGTGAGTAACACAAAAAAGCACAGGGTGTGCGACAACGTATGGTCTTCCCTCCGAAGAGGTAGGACCCGAAACCTCAATCCCCCGGGGCGCAAGGCTCCTGACAGGGACATAAGGTACTCATGGTCTGTCTGGCCGAAACCAGACAGACCCCGTTCTTCAGGGGGACTGCCGAAACAGCCCCCACCGAGTACTAAGTAGGGCTCCCCCGAAGGGAGACCCCATGGGAGAGGGCGAACTAAGCCAAAAGGCCATATCCACCCCCTCCCAAGACTTAAGGCAGGGCCCGAGGACCCACACACTCCAGTCTGTGCAAATAAAGAAAACAAAGGTGACAGTGCAGGTGACGGACTCCAAAGAAAAAGACAAACAAAACATAGAAGTGGGGAAGGGGAAGTGGGGAAAGTGCAATGGTGCCATGTGAGGAACCAAGGCAGGCCTTCCAGCCGGAATAAAAAATTCCTCTGGTGCAAGCCAAAAGGCCTGTCCCAAGAGGCAGGTGCGAAAAAGGTGTGCATAGTGCAGTGACCAAGGTGCCGAAAAAACTCACAGCGAGCTGCCCCTCACCAGTGAGAAATTAAGGCACCCCTGGGCTGCCACCCCAGGGGCACTTACACTACGGGCTTTTTCAATCTCAGCCCCCGGCCAGACCAAATGTAGCCTATCCCCACCAGCAGACATCAGAACCTGGACAGCTTGGGGAGAGCTTACCTACAACTGGGGACAGGCCCTCTACAAGCCAGATCAACCCAGGAGAGAAAGCCCCCCCCTCACCATCCTGTTCCTCAGTCCATTACATCCAGGAGCAGTTCCACCGGCCCCCCCGAACCGGCTTCCCGCCCCCTTCAAACTGGTTAGGACAGTTCAACCCATTCAAATCAGAAGGCGGCGGGCCCCACATGCTTTCCCAGATGACCTACTTCCCATACCTCAATACTCAGAGCGCTCCGGGTTTCGGTCATACTGGTACTAGCTAAGGCCCATACCAACTGATAAGAACAGATACTACACTTGATCTTAGCCAAAAGGCCGAGAAGCGAACAGTGAATGAGTTGTTATAGTTAAAGTATACCTAAAGGCAAAATGTGTTTTTTAGTTGTGGATTTAGTTGCTGGGTTTAATTGCTGTCTGTGCCCCTGTTAGGGAGATTACCCTCTCTGTTTGTCCTGTTTACCATTATCATTGAAAGTGAAAGTAAAATAAAATCTTCCAATGGGGCACTTGTTCTGGTGACCTGGGGGTCCCCAAGGAATTCCCCTAATTAGCAGGGATTTCCTCTCTATCTAAATGGGAAAAAAGTTTGCCTATAGTTCTACTTTAATGCTGTGAAACACTGACATCTATAAAGATTTTTTCTTTTATTTTTTATTTTTTTTTTCTTCCAAATGTTTTCTTTAATATACAGATATAGAAAATTAGCAGAGAGGGTCCCTTTATTAAGGTGCCATAAACCTGTTATTGCACCTTGATAGGGTGGCAGTCTGAGTTTCTGAAGTGTCAATTTTACCACCCAGGAAAGTCAATGCAAGATGGAGTCTGTGGACTTTCTTCACAAGTGAATGTCCTGACTACGTCCAGCAGCATCTACTGACCATTTTTCCACAGTACATGCATTCCCATTGGTACTGTAAATGAGAAGTGGACACAGAACTAATTTTTAGGTAATCCATAGAAACAAATTTAATGTTATTATGAACTACTTCAACTTCTCTAAACGTAAAATATATAAATATATATATATATATATATATATATATATATATATATATATATATATATAGTTTCCTATTATGGGTTACTACACTGTGCACAGTAGAACAGTCTTCACCAGCTTCCCCTGAGCTATACGGATTTCGGTTTTAAATAATGAAAGAGAATTCCTTAAAATTGTAACATCCTGCTGCTACATACATAGGGCTAGAGGGTTCTCCTGTTATCCTGATAGCATTGCATATGGCAGTCAGCATAAGTCTGGAGTCAAAGGACCTAAAAAATAAAAAAAAAAAAAGCAGAAAATAAAAAAATTGACTCCCTTTACCTTACAACAACAGTACAGTACAGTAACTAGCTAATTTGTTGTCCATGTGTACCTCCAACTGAGTTAACCACTTGCCTACTGTGCACTTAAACACCCTTCCCATCCAGGCCAATTTTCAGCTTTCAGCGCTCTCACACTTTGAATGACAATTGCGCGGTCATGCTACACTGTACCCATATGAAATTTTTATCATTTTTTTCACACAAACAGAGCTTTCTTTTGGTGGTATTTAATCATCTCTGGGTTTTTTATTTTTTACAAAAAAAAAGAAAAAACACAGAAAATTTTGAAAAAAAAAAAAAAGTTTTTCTTATTTTCTGCGAGTAAATTTTGAAAATAAATTTTTCTCCCTCACTGATGTGCGCTGATGAGGCGGCACTGATGGGCACTGATAGGCTGCACTGATGGGCACTGATGAGGTGGCACTTATGGGCACTGATGAGGTGGTACTTATGGGCACTGATGAGGAGGTACTAATATGCCGCACTGATGAGCACTGATAGGCGGCACTGATAGGCGGCACTGCTGGGCACTGAGAGGTGGCACTGCTGGGCACTGAGAGGTGGCACTGCTGGGCACTGAGAGATGGCACTGCTGGGCACTGAGAGGTGGCACTGCTGGGCACTGAGAGGTGGCACTGCTGGGCACTGAGAGGCGGCACTGACGGGCGGCACTGATAGGCGGCACTGATGGGCACTGGCGGATGGCACTGATGGACACTGACGGGTGACAGTGATGAGCACTGACGGGCGGCACTGATGAGCACTGATGGGCAGCACCATCAGTGCCCACACTCAGTGCCCATAGTGCTGCCAGTCAGTGCTCATCAGTGCCTAGATGAGCAGGCACTGATGGGCACTGACTGGCAGCACTATGGGCACTGATTGTGGGCATTGATGGGGGCACTGATGGCGGGCACTGTGGGCACTGATGGTGGGGGCAGTGTGTGTGTTTTTTTACCTTCAGTAATCAGGGCACTGGTGATCAGTGCCCTGATTACATTTGTCTGTGTCCCCAGCGGCTGTCGGCTCCCCCTCCTTCCTCACACTGCAGTGTCTGTGTGAGGAAGGAGCGCCGGCGATGAGAGATGATCTCATATGTTTACATATGAGATCATCTCTCATTGGACGGCTTGATCACGTGGTGAATGGCCGCTGTGATTGGCCATTCACCACGATCTGTGATCGGCCGTGTCCAAGGGACACGGCCGACACAGATTCCCCCCGATGCGCGCTCGCAGGAGCGCGCGGGGGGGCGTGTCACTGGAGGCCGTTTAAAAACGGCCTCCCGAAAATTCGAGTCCGCGCTGCAGCCGTATATAGGCTGTAGCGCGGATGGGAAGGGGTTAATATAGTGTTTTTACATGTCATATCTAATAAAATATGTATCTTTTATAATTCAATTGGGGTCTGTGTGGTGCCTACAAAGTCAACGTTTCTCTCCCTATAGGGTTTGTTTGTGCATTATTTCAGTTACGGACGCAGCACTTATTAGTAATTATACAGAAGTAGACGTCTACATTTCTATCTAATAGAGATCCACTCCAATCTTTTTTAATATTGCTATAGCATAGAAAGATCATTTAATTACAAGAGGTACAGATAGTGGTGAATCCTATTACATACTAGCAGACTGACATAAAAAAAAAAACAAAAAAAAACAAAACAAAAAAAGGTTTTCTTTCTTACCACTGAATTCTTTTCAACAGTTTTTTGCTACCATGGTCCTGTTTATAGCTTGATAAATAAATACAGTCTCACTGGATGAGAGACGGTGGGTCCTTCAGGGAAATGAGTAATTTGTGATGTGGTATATCACTGCTCTACAAGAACAGACTGATTAATCTTCAAACCGCAGAACAAAAAATAGGCAAAAGGATGAAGAGCACTGTAAAGATACTGTGTATATATATATATATATATATATATATATATATATATATATATATATATATATATATAAGACAACGATAGAATTCAGGCTAGAATCTTATATCTATAGCAAATTCATTGCATACACTGCAGCATATTCTTTTGCTCGTATTACTTTTTGCAGTATTCTGGGCACAGGATAAATGCAAATAGAAATGTAAATTTGAAAACTTATTTAAATACTTTACTATTTTACTATAGTTAAGTTTAGTAAATACTAAGTTAAGTGTGTACAAAATGATAAAAGACAAAAAAATGGACATCAAATCGTTTTTTTATTGAAAGGTGGATCAAGAAGACACTATATTATACATAAAAGAGAAGAATGCCAAAAAGGGTTATGGGTACACAGAACACATACGGCCCTTTGGAAAACAATTTTGCTTTGACAGCTTGTTGGAAATTGAGTTACTACCAAAAATACAATTTTTTTATCACACAACTGCCCTGAATGTGCAAATGACATTTGGATGACAATGTATCATGATTTTTAGCCCAGAGTCGAATACATCATATAACCAATTTAAAATATGTCATTTTCCAAGCAAAGAAAGATTGCTGCGTGTGGTGAACAAATATAAATGCTATAAATATGATTGGAATGTAACCTTGTTTGGGCTGAAAAGTTGTAGCTGATTGACTTGTGAATTGGATTTTTTCCAACACTAAAGGCCAACCTCACAGTTCATATGATGAAGCTCCACTGACAACTAATTGTACACCAGCTTTGTTCTGGAACTGTTATTACAAGACGGAAATATCAGCTGGGGGAAGGCCACTTCATTGCAATTAAACCAGCTGCAATATAAGATTTGGCATCTTCATGAAAAAGAAATATAGAAAATTATACTGTTGTTACACAATTGCTTCAAAGATAAGAACAATTACAGATATGGGCAGAATTATAATGCCAAATGACTCAAATGCACTGAACAGCATTCTGAGAATTCATAATTGCATGTGGTATTTTCAGAGGCCAAAAAGGCTCATGTCATGTGACGATAGATCACAGCATCTGTATGTTTCACATGACTTATACATTATCTTGTGAGCAATGTGTAAATATGTCAAAGGCTTAAACTGTGTGTCCAAAACCTTTTCTTTAGTTTTTGATAGAGTAAGAAAACATTAAACCCCATCAGTTTTTTTTCTTGTGGTCAATTGCCCATTTGGCAAGATTTTCTGTCCTGTAGGTGCTTGGAGAAAAATAGAACATTTTCTCATAGTGTATAACAGGGATATGCAAACTGTGGCCCTCCAATTGTTGCAAAACTACAAGTTTCATCATGCCTCTGCCTCATGAGTTTCATGTTTGTGGCTCTCAGAGTCTTGTTATGCCTCATGGGACTTGTAGTTCTGCAACATCTGGAGGGCCACAGTTTGCATATCCCTGGTGTATAATATAATTATACAAAGGTATACTTCATTGTTAGGAGAATGTCCTTTCAATTTATTTCCCAGAGACAACTGCAGTTGAAAAAGAGTGACTTTTTAAAATGTCAGTGTTCTATTTATAGTGCTTTAAAATTGGTTCTATGGGGAAATGAAGCTGAAAGTCCTCTTTGAACTCTTGGCAGCACCATGTGATGTGGCATTTCTGGTGTTTGATAACACTAACAAACACCACAAACACCCCAATTTATTAGTACTATACATAATCCTAAGTAAGTAATCTTACAGGTGTACGCGCCTCTTCCCTTGGCTTTTTTGCCATCTCTGTTGCCAATCAACTGCTCTACTTCAGGTTATAAAGAAAGGTAAAATAGGTGAAAATATATATGTATGCAAAAATATAATAACAAATATACAATTCAGAGTATCGCACTATTCAAATCATATGCAAACCTCATCCCTTTCTTGGCACAAGGTTTGCATATGATTTGAATGGTGCACTACTGTGAATTGTATATATGTTATTATAATTTTTTATATATATTTTTTTTACCTATTTTATGAGATTACTTTGTTTAAGTAGCAGCACAAATTGTTTTTGATTCAAAAACGCAGTGTGCACAAGTACTAAACTGGGCTATTCTGGTACCAGGGGTCCTCCTGTGAACAGTACGTGACTGTGCTGGTGCCAGTAGTGCTCCTTTGCAGAGTACTGTGTTGTGCAGAAATCAGTAGTGCTTATATTTAAGAGCAAACTACTAGGAATTCAGAAATTGGAAATAGTTAGCAGGCAAACTTAATTGATTTTTTTTTTTTTTTTTTAGTTTTTTTCTACTGCATTCAATATTTTACTCAGCAAGCCAGATTATTCTAGGCTGCTTTTATTAAAAATACCATGTACAATCATAGAGCAGACATTTAAAAACCAGTCCCCTAGCCAGAGTTCAGCATTAGCTAGCTCATCCATGAGCTAAGGTGCCCTAAGTGATGAGTCTTTGTATATATTTAACTGTGCATTAAATAATTAAATATTACTAAAAATATATTAGCTGCTATAATAACAGTCAAGTATGGATTGCTTTTGTGTTTTGCTAATATTACAATTTATAATGCAAACATAAATTAGGATATGTAGTCTAATATTCCTCAGTACAGTTCATATCACCAATAAGTATAACATTTTAAATTAAAAAAATATTAATAAAAACCAAGAATTACAAGAAAAAAAACTAGGACAAAGGCAAACAGAGACTATACATACTAAACCTTACATGTTAAGGTCCAAGCCCAAGAAAGATCCCAATTCTAGGTTACCTATAAAACAAATATTACGCAGGTGAATCTTCTTTTTTTGTGCAGATGCTTCTTTTCTTTTCAGTGTTTAAAGTAGCTAAGTAAAAACCCTGCCGAATAATGAGCAAAGAAACAAAAAAGAACTGTCATAAAAGATGTTGAAAATATAATATATAGTTTATTTAAATATTAAAAATGCTCCAACATCAGTGTTAATATATTTTAGTGTGTATTGGTCCAGATGTATTCAGTACTTTGCATAACCTTCTTGGAAACATTACTATTGTCTTTTTATTTCTGTAGAGAAAGAAATCTTATTACATTAAAATGTATTTCCAGTGTACTTAATCATTCAGAATGGATGAGAAAAGGCATTGAATGAGAGCCCATATCTGCAAGACAGTTATTTTGTGAGATTCATTAGCATTCATAGGAGTAGCACTTAGGCATGCAGGAAAGTATGGATTTCTTAGACAGTTTTTTGTTAGATTGTCACAATTATCCAATGTACAAGTAAAATACTTGAGTTTATTTTTCCAAAATCTCTTAACATGCATATAAAACCATTGCCTGATATTTCAATAAGGCGACAACCTGTGTGCAAACTGTAGAAATCAACAAAAGAGTTGGATTTCCCACAAAGCGGCCTAGGTGGGCTTAGCAGTGGCTAGCCACACACACATCTAAGTTGAAATACAAGATGCCCTTTATGTTGGACTTTTGTGGGCTCGTGATAACTGACAGTACAAAAATGTAGCTGAGATTACCTCCACAGGTCAAAGAGAGTCTATATTATTATGACATGTAGCAAGTCAAGGAATCTGGATAATGTCACATGCATGCCTCTGAAAGCATAACTACCTGGCTGCATACTTTGGTGTTAAATTCAAAACTAAAGTGCAAGGGCACAGCTATTTTTGTTGGGTTGTCACATTTAATACAATCACACAAGTAGCCAGTAGACACTACATCCTGTAGCCAGTTCTGTATTGCTGGCTACATTTTTGCTTGTTTAGGAATTTATCCTGCAGAGACAGATGGAAAAAGTGTGTTGTTTGCAAATGAGCAATTTTCAACACCATTTTTTAAAAAGGAATTTAACTCTGACCTATGGCTGTCTTTTATGGGCACAGCTTACAAAGGACTAGTCACTAGTATTCTCCCTGCTGCTGATCTTTTGCCCATAGCACACTTACTATGCCTTGTTCTGCACTGTTCCGGTTGAGGTTAACATTATCCAACAAGGTGAGCAGTGAACAGTATAGCAGTGACATCAGAAATTCTTACTTAATATGATACTACCCAGACACTGTTTAATTGACATTTTCTGCTGCGGCTGAATTAGGTGTGAACCCAGCCTAAAAGAAGCATGTAGAATCATTCATCAATATAAACTTTCATAGTAAATATCCAGATTCATAAAGAGTATACAAAGATATCATATTGCAGCTTATAAATATTATGGGCTAGTGTATAGGTAAGTCCTTGTGAGAACACACAAGAGGAAAAACAATGCTTACTTGCTTGCATAAGTGAGCGCGCACAAAATGACACTCCATGGGCGGGCACCGGGGCAAGAAGGAGACCAAAAATCAAAGAAACACATGGCTACCATAGATAAGTTAAATCCTCTGAAAGTTTTCCTCTGAATTTGATGAAAGAGGGCTCATTGTGTTTCTCTTCACCAGGTGGAATGCCCGGACAAATCCTGTCCAGATTAATTACTTATCAGAATAGAGATAACTTTTTGCAGGGAGCACACTGCTTTGAAGATATTACAATACATAGTGTAAAGATTTCACTTACGCTAGGTTCACATGTTTGCATTGTTGCGGGCTGTATTTGTGCGGGCACGGCAGTCTATTCAAATGCATGGGCTGCTGTGCCTGTGTTTCTGCAAAAAAAGGTGTATGTTATTTTTGAAAAACTTGGCTGGAGGGAAATTGCATGGTCTTTTTGACCATGCAATTTCCCTGTGATTGCCACTCAGGCACTGCGATTTTATATGCGTGGGGGTGACATTCAGAATGAATGGTAGCTCTGCGCATTTTCACAGAGTAGTGCGTTTTCACTGTGGGTTGTTGTTGTTGTTGTTGTAGGAATTTCTGCAATTTCCGCACCCGCAGCCACACACAGAAGAGTGAACCTAGCCTTAATCCAGATCTTGCTGTAGCAAGTGTTATGTGCTATGCTTAACCTGCATAGATGAAGGTTGTTGCTGGTGAAGAAACCCACTTTTCCTGATAGACTTCCATACGTTTAGGTAGCCTTCTCCTCGCTCCTACCCCATAGGACCCCACTCCCATAATCTTTCAGGCTGAGCCAGAGGGCGCATTCCTTTTTTGTCCTCCTCAATCATAAGGAGCATTTTGTATTAAGTTCTCCTACCTTTTGGAAGATTTGGTGACTGGGGTCTCATGCAGGACAGCCGTGCGGATATTGGGAGCGTTCTGTGGTGTCCAGACGTTCCAGGATGGCTCCAGTAGTCACCAAATGCCCAGCTAACAGGCTAACAGCAGGGTGGTGAATGGCACACATGCGCAAAAGATTGACACCTGTAATAATGGAAGCTCTGCCAATGGCGAGCAGTTGTGCTATGTCAGATGCCCTGCTAAAAGCAGGTGACCTCTAAAGTGTGCCCAGCATGACGGTGTGCTCTGCTGTTCCTGGGATCTGGGTCGCCCTGTGGATGCATTGATTGCTCTGTGGATGAGGTCCAGAATACAAGACTATGTTTGGCTTGAGGTGAGCAGAAGGGACCAGATGCCATGCGGGCTGCTAGGGAGTAACTCCACTTGTGTTAGAAAATAATAAATAAATAAATAATAGCCAAAATAAAAACTTATGGAAATGTCTATGCTGTGATGTGCATTGTAGAATGTTTATCAAAGTTTAGTGCAGTTGCTTTCTGTCCTGAACAGATATGTTTGTTTTAGCAAGGTTTTTCTTTCTGTGTTAAATGTTTTGTCTGTGGTGAGAAGTCTGCTGTGGTAGTATTCCTTTAGCAGTGGTTTCTCTCACCTAGCAAACAAACCACTGTTACCTTGTCTCTCTGAACAGCTTAAACTTCAGCAGCACCAATTTGTTTCGGGAAAGTTTTTAAAAAAAATCACTGCATGGCTTGAGTAGCAATTGTACATGTTATAATATTTATTTTCTTAACAATATGGAATTCTACCCAAATCTTACTGAGATTTGTTTAGTTCTGCAACAAATCCTCTATAGCCTTATACCTCCATGCCTTTTCTGCCCTGTGCAGGCTATAGCTGGAGGGGGCAGTATCTCCCTACTGATACTGTTCATGGATTGGTAGCCCTTCTGCGGGGGTGTCTTAAAGCTAGTATATGAAAAGCTGACTAATGGACACTTGCTATTAGGCGTCTCCAGATCTACGTGTATTATGCACACCGTAAACCGGCCCTTTGCTGTTCATGCCCTGGCTGGTAAAACCTTGTATGAATTTCCTGATTTGTTCAGGTATCCAGGTTGCAAGATGACAGTGATCATCAGGTTGCCATGGGTAGTCAAGGCACTCTAAAGGAGTCTGTTACAACTCTCCCTGTGCAAGGATTCTCTACTCTGACAATGTCAAGCTTTTCCTTGCAGGACCAGGCAATTGGCCAATTTACCTCCCTTCAAACAATTTCTAAAAGGAATATGCAGCTGAGGAAGATCTTTGAGCAGTTTTTTGTACCTCCTTTCGTAGACTGCTAGGATGCCTAAAATGGCAGAGGTACCTGCAATGCAATTAGCACTTCCAAAGGAGTGCATTGTCTTTTTACCTATGATGTTAATGCTAGAAGATCATTCTTCAAGAGGGATGCAAATTGAACAGAAGGGCAGAGCAGCAGAATGTCTTAGTGGTCAGAACCTTGTAGTACTGGGTTGCTCAAGTTCGAACCCCAACCAGGACTCTTCTATCTGCACTGCAGGATGTCAGATTAAGGCACTTATGGGGAAGAAGTTTTCCAGCATAATGAGTCGCCGGTTTGGTTGATGTTGCGTTCATCAGCTTAGCCCTATACATGGAGTTGTTATTGGAGAATTCTGTGTCCCTCAGGAGTATACTCAATCTGGATGATTGGGTGTGACCTTGGGAGGGTGTAGAGTCTTCTGGTGATAGCCTTGTGTTGGACTTGTCCCTAAGGGGTATATCTGTCTGCAGTTGCAGCCTGGGAGCCTGCCATACCTTTGCCTCCCTTCCAATGCAATGGAAGTTGGAAAGAAGAATATTCTATCCTAAATAATTATGACAAGTGGGGCAATCTGGTTTGCATTGCAAGAGTTTATTCTGCCCCTTCAAGGGCTAGCTTCATTTGATAGCAAATAGCTGGGAATAATTCTACAAGTGGGGAAATCTTGTCTGCATTGCGAGAGTCTAGCAATCCCCTTAAAGGGCTAGCTTCATTTGACAACAAATAGCTGGGAATAATTCTACAAGTGGGACAATCATGTCTGCATTATGAGAGTCTAGCAGTCCCCTTCAAGGGCTAGCTTTATTTGATAGCAAATATCTGGGAATAATTCTACAAGTAGGGCAATCTTGTCTACTCTTCATTGTGAGAGTCTAAACAGTATCCTTCAAGGGCTAGCCTCATTTGACAGCTAAGAGCTGTGTTTAGTCTGGCCTCCTTCCCTCAGAATACATGTCTGCTAAATGAAAGAGGACTGCAGTTCAAGAGTCAGTATCTAACTCCAAAAGTTTGCTCCTGCAGTTCCGGCCTGGAGTCCAGAAAGAATAGAAGAGAGAAAGAGTCCTCAACCAAGTATAAAGCAAAGAGCTCCACTTCTGCGGGAAAGGTTGCTTACTGGCCTTTTTCATTTTTGTGCCCCCCATACGTATCTTATGGGTACCTGGTTGCTCCTCTTCTGATAGAAAGATACAGCTTTGGTCTCGGACAGTTGGACCTTTGGGTCAAGCATTTCAGGCCATGTTGGTCAATCAGCCACCTTCAAGCCTCTGACTGTGCCAGGAGGAATCCTTTGCCCCAGCAACAATAAGCAAGTTCTGCTAGCCAACGTGGTTCTTACCATCTCTAGGGATGGCAAATCCAATTCAAGCAGATATTATTTTAAGAGGAGTACTATTGTTACTCAGAGGGATACCTATTTCCAATCCCCAGAGCTGTCTTCTGCCTCTTTGAATGTACCCTGCGGGTACGGGACTCGGCACCTTTCCCTGTCTCCTGGAGTGAGAGGTCTTAGGGTTGTTTCACCCTGATATCCTCGCCCGGTTGCATCCCTCTTGCATGTGGCCCTGTATGGTCTGTAGCGCAGCCAGCATTTCCGGTCTCCTGGTCAAGCACTTTACAGCACAAGTACTTTGGTGACCATCAAATTCTGTAGCGAACATGTGTTCAAATGCTTATATGTTTATATATTCTTTTGTGATTTTTTGTAACTTATCATTTTCTCTTTCTATGATAGTTAACCAAGGATCACCAAACGGTCTTTGAGAAAGCGCCATTTATGCGAAATGCGTCAGACCGATCCTATTTGGTTATAAACAATGTGATTTGTACTGTTGTTTGTCTTTTAACATTTTCAAGTGTGGAGTTGGCTCCATTTTTACTTATATATGTGTGTTAATCACTACAATAAAGTTTATATATTTCTTTTATTATTTTGTCTGTTAAATTGCTGTTTACAGCAGTTCTGGTGCTCCAAACTAGTTGGTTGTGACAGTCTCCTTACCATCCCTTTTTCTGTCCAGAGGCACAGCGGGGACGCTTCCCCCCTTGGGGTAGCGTTCCACTGTCCCCTTTACACATTTTCCTATACATTACCTGGGATTGGAGTTAGTTCACACCAATACTTTACTAGTTTGTCCAACAATACCCTTTCCTTATACTGTTTTCTGACATACCTTTGTTTCAACATGGTTTAAGATGTCATGCAGCATATATGCTGGTTGGGTTCTCGATCCACTCCTCTTCTAGACAGGAATTCCTGTCAAGTATATGGAGAGATTTCTCAGAACCCTACAAAAGCTTGGCTGGTTAGTCTTTCAAAAAGGGTCTTGTGACTCCTACGCAAATCCTTGTGAATCTGAGAGCTTAATCCATCACAGTTCAGGATACATAGTTTTTGCCACTAGAGCATACTGGTGGTAGGATGCTGGGTGTTCCTGACTTTCCTTTCTTCAGCTGTCAGTATCTCAATACCTGATGATCAGGACCATGGTCTCTCCCATCCCTATATTTAGGTGTGCTCATTGTAAAATGCCTCCTGTCCTGAAAGGGTTTTTTTTCCCTCCAATGTTAATCATGAACCCAGCGATTCATGTCTTGCAAACAGGCAGATGAAGCCATAGGTGGTGGCACAGTATTAAATTGTCTATGGCACTGAGTTATTGCCAGTGGAACTCCCCTGTCAGGAAGTTGTTTTGCCAGTAGAACTCCCAGGGTTGGGAAGTTAGTTTGAACACCCTGGTTTTGTGGCCAGCTCTTTCATGCTTCCTTCACCTTTTTGTCATCTGACATCAAGCTTTTTAGTCTCCAGGGGCAGGGTCAGTCCACTGAGAAGAGGTAGAGATGGCTGTGATCTGGGTAGAGAAGAATCTTCATTATCTCTTTTAAATCTCCATAGAGTTTTTGGGAAGAATCCATATTGTGTGGCCCAATTGGGCAATAGGTGGTTTCTACATACAGATCCCTCCTAGTGGATTTTATCTCTGGACAAGATTTCAGAGTTACATCTGGTATCATCTCCTTACTGTTACAAGCTGGAAAGCTTTTTCCTAATGGCCTGGGTCAAGCCCTGGGTGAGGATGCTGTATCAGGAAAGGTCTCACAAGCCATATACTTTCCAGTGCGATCTATATACAGTTTTAGGCTTAGTTGTTTCTCTAAGCTAATATCTATAAATAAGGATTTATCCTACAAAAGGATTTGAATAGAGCTTGTGCAGTTTGGACTGCTTTGTTTTCTTTGCTTCAGTCCTCTGGTCAGGTGCATTCTGGACTTCAACTGATCCTAAAGCTCTCTTAAAGGGCAGATCTCTGCATCCCTATCATATCCAATGTCTCCTGGATAGACTATCCCTTACTCATCCAATACTTTGATAAAAATGGGTGTAACATGTTACAAAAGGTGAATTCATCCTTTAACCACTTTAGCCCCGGAAGGATTTGCCCCCTTTCTGACCAGGCCCTATTTTGTGATTCAGCACTGTGCTAATTTAATGGACAATTGCGCGGCCGTGTGACGCTGTACCAAAACGAAATTTACGTCATTTTTTTCCCACAAAGAGAGCTTTCTTTTGGTGGTATTTGAACACCTGTGCAATTTTTTTTGCGCTATAAACAAAAAAATAGCGACAATTTTGAAAAAAAAAATCTAAATTTTTTAACATTTTAGGCCAATTTGTTTTCTGCTACATATTTTTGGTAAAAAAATTTGCAATAAGCATATTTTGATTGGTTTGCGCAAAAGTTATTGCGTCTTCAAACTACGGGAAAGATTTATGTAATTTTTATTGTTTGTTTTTTTTTTTTACTAGTAATGGCCGCGATCTGCAATTTTTTGCAGGACTGCGACATTGCGGCGGACAGATTGGACCCCTAACTGACATTTTTGACACTTTTGGGAGGACCAGTGACATTACTACAGTAATCAGTGCTAAAAATATGCACTGTTACTGTAATAATGACACTGGCAGGGAAGAGGTTAATACTGGGGGTGATCAAGAGGTTAGATTTATGCCTAATGCTTACTGAATTGTGTGTGTGTGGGGGGGGGGGGGGGTTCTGTGACAGGCACAGAAATTGCAGTTTCAGCATAGCTGAAACTGCTGATCTGTCCCTGCCTGTCAGTGAGAAGATTCGCCTGCTTTGTTTACATAAGCAGGCGGGTCTTTTCCCAGTTTACCGGACAATTGTGGGACTGGACGTGACTGGACCCAGGGGAGCCGCACTGCCGCAGTAATATTACTGTGGGCAGTCGGAAAGTGGTTAAGCAGCTGTTATTATCAATAAGGATGATGCTATTTTCACAATATTATGTATGTATGTTGTTTGAAATGAATAGTGACAGATATTTTTGTTATTTCTTGTTTTTTAACACTGGGTTTGAGCTGTTGTTGTCAAAGTGGAACAATGTTATTTTGTACTATAATGTATATACAGGTGCATCTCGAAAAATTAGAATATCATCAAAAAGTCAATTTATTTCAATAATTTGATTCAAAAAGGGAAACTCATATATTATATAGATTAATTACACACAGAATTATGTATTTCATTTACTTTAAATAATTATTTATTTTTATTTTTTATTTTGATGATTTTGGCTAGTAAAAAAAAAAACACAATTCCGTATCTCAGAAAATTTTAATATTGCACAAAAGGTCAATATTGTAGACTCATGGTGTTACACTCTAATCCGCTAATTAACTCAAAACACCTGTAAAGGTTTCCTGAGCCTTTCAATGCTCTCTAAGTCTGGTTCAGTAGGTTGCACAATCATGGGGAAGAGTGCTGAATTGACAGTTGTCCAGAAGACAGCCAATGACACTCTCCACAAGGAGGGTAAGTCACAAAAGATCATTGCTAAAGAAGCTGGCTGTTCAAAGAGTTCTATATCCAAGCATATTAATGGAATGTTGAGTGGAAGGAAAACGTGTGGTAGAAAAAGGTGCACAAGCAACAGGGAAAACCGTAGCCTTTAGAGGATTGGGAAGCAAAGACCATTCGGGAATTTTGGAGAGATTCACAAGGAGTGGACTACCGCTGGTGTCAGTGCTTCAGGAGCCACCACACATACAGACGTATCCAGGACGTGGGCTACAGGTGTCGCATTCCTTGTGTAAAGCCACTCCTGAACCAGAGACAATGTCAGATGCGTCTTACCTGGGCTAAGGAGAAAAAGGACTGGACTGTGGCTCAGTGGTCTGAAGTCCTCTTTTCGGATGAAAGTGTACTTTGCATTTCATTTGGAAATCGAGGTCCCAGAGTCTGGAGGAGGAGTGGAGAGGCACAGAATCCAAGTTGCATGAGGTCCAGTGTAACGTTTCCACAGTCAGAGATGATTTGGGGAGCTATGTCATCCACTGGTGTTGGTGCTCTGTGTTTTATCAAGTCAAAAGTCAGTGCAGCACTCTACCAGGAAATTCTAGAGCACTTCATCCTTCCATCTGCTGACCAGTTTTATGGAGATGCTGATTTAATTTATCAGCAGGACTTGGCACCTTCTAAAAGTAAAAACATATAGGCAACGCTAACAGGTTAAAACTATAATGAGTGCTATATATAAAAGTCCATGTACTGTGACAAAATATTAAAATTCATATGAAATTAAGTGCATGCAAAATCATTGAATATAAATAGGTAAAGTGCAACAATAGGTTAGATCAAGTGTCCAAAAAATAACCATATATAAAGTGCAAAAATATATGAAGGTGCAGTCCAAACAAATATTCTTCCGTAGAAGCTAAGGTGCCGGAAAGGTGCTCAAAATCCAAAAAGGTGCCCAAGTGATCTTCAGGAAAAGACCCCTTATGGGGATGCACTCACCAGATTTAGGATGTAATTGAGCCTTAAGCAAGTATGATGTTTCTTGGTCAGATGAAGGGGTATATGCAGCATCACGGGTGCATAGGATCTCCCTTGACCGGATGGATGGATAACTGCAATCTCTAATATATGGCTCCTTATTGGTTCCTCTCCTTTCTCTCCCCAATAACGTATTAAAAGAAAGGGAAGAAGCCGAACATCGTGAAGCCCATAAGATTTCATTATACTCAAGATAAAAAAAAGGTACTCACAAAGGTAAAGTTTTAGTTGGCATTAGTCAGCATAACATGTCCCTTCACTTCCGTGTCCGCTGCCGGCGTGCGGTCCACGGTGGTTTGCAGGAAATGACGCTGTAGTGCTCCGCTGCCCGGAAGTGGGTCGACACGTTTTGCCCGCCTTAATGGGCGTTATCACGCCCATTAAGGCGGGCGAAACACCTTCTAAAAGTAGCAATACCTGATTTAAAGATCATTGGATCAGCAAACTCACCTGACCTAAGCCCCATAGAGAATCTGTGGGGTATTGTCAAGAGGAAGATGAGAGGCACCAGACCCAACAATGCAGACAAGCTGAAGGCCACAATAAAAGCAACCTGGGCTTCCATAACACCTCAGCAGTGCCACAGGCTGATCGCTTCCATGCCATGCTGCATTGATGCAGTAATTCATGCAAAAGGAGCCCTGACCAGGTATTGAGTGCATACTATATTGTACATGGACACACTTTTTAGTAAGCCAATATTGCTGTATTAAAAACCGTTTTTTATTGGTCTTATGTGATATTCTAATTTTCTGAGATTTTGCGTCTTCACTAGCTATAAGGCCCTAATCATCAAAAGTAAAAGAAAGAAATGCTTAAAATATATCACTCTTTGTGTGATGAATCTATATAACGTATGTGGTTCACTTTTTGAATTGAGCTACTGAAATAAATTAACTTTTTGATGAGATTCAAATTTTTTGAGATGCACCTGTATATTGATTTTTTTTCCCTTCTTTTGGTCCGTTTAATACTGAGCTTGAACATATATAGTGTATTATGAATGATGGAGAATGATGTTATTTTCACATTATAAACATTTAATGTATGTTGCATGATATGAATTGTTGGATATCCTTGCTATTTTACATAATATTTTGTATTTGTCATGTAGCCTGGAACATGAACAGTTCTATGTCTCTTAAATTTTTTGAGGGGTGGGGGTTGCCACTAGCAATACCAGCTACCTATAATTTGTTTGCAAGAGGCACATGCTATGCCATATACAGTGAGGTATTTGCAATGTTATAATTATACTTAGGAATACATTATTGTTGTTCTTATTTACTGTATGTGATGATAGTACACATATGCACAGGCTGGTATGGTTCATATGTAGTGTTGAGCGAACACGGACTGTATTATTCGTGTTCGTACCGAATAATTGGATTTTTTTTACCCGAACACGGACACGGACACTTTACTGTATGTTCGGGTAAAAATCCGTGTTCGGTCGTTTTATTTCCGGGTTTTGCATGCTTTGGCGCTCTTTTCATGGCGGGCTTTCAACAGCCAATCAACAATCGTTTAACTGGTGTGCCTTAAGCCATCCCAGCCATGCCTGCAAATGTCTTAGTAGCTGTGATTGGCCGTCTGAAGCATGTGACCAAGTCTTTATAAGTTCGAAGCAGCCGCCGCAGCAGCGTCATTCTGCTGCTTAGCTAAGGGACAGAGCACACATCAATGTGCTGGCTGCTGATTAGGGAAAGATAGGCAGGAAAAAACCATTTGTGTCCGGATAGAATTGAGGGACAGGTCGGAGTGTTTAGGCAGGGCGAGTTGTAGGCATTTTAGGGATAGAGTCTGCTGAATTATAGGGTCAGTGTCTTCTACAAACTACAATCGATATTGCTGTGTGGGGGGTGGGGTGAATCTGCACTCAATCCTGATCTACGATCTCTTCTCAATCCTGTTAGGGACAGAGTCTGCTGAATTTTAGGGAAACTGTGTTCTACAAACTACAATCGATATTGCTGTGTGGTGTGGGATTGGAGATAGGCAGGTGTCAGTGATCCACATCCATTTTTCTGTGTGTGAGCTGCAGTGAACACAATCTTTTTGGGCTGCAGTGAACACAATCTTTTTGGGCTGCAGTGAACACAATCTTTTTGGGCTGCAGTGAACACAATCTTTTTGGGCTGCAGTGAACACAATCTTTTTGGGGTGCAGTGAACAAAATCTTTTTGGGGTGCAGTGAACACAATCCTTTTTGGTGTGCAGTGAACACAATCTTTGTGGGATGCAGTGAACAAAATCCTTTGTGGGGTGCAGTGAACACAATCTTTTTGGGGTGCAGTGAACAAAATCCTTTTTGGGGTGCAGTGAACAACATCCTTTTTGGGGTGCAGTGAACACAATCTTTTTGGGGTGCAGTGAACAAAATCCTTTGTGGGGTGCAGTGAACACAATCTTTTTGGGGTGCAGTGAACACAATCTTTTTGGGGTGGAGTGAACAACATCCTTTTTTGGGGTGCAGTGAACAAAATCCTTTTTGGGGTGCAGTGAACAAAATCATTTTTGGGGTGCAGTGAACACAATCTTTTTGGGGTGCAGTGAACACAATCTTTGTGGGGTGCAGTGAACACAATCTTTTTGGGGTGGAGTGAACAACATCCTTTTTGGGGTGCAGTGAACAACATCCTTTTTGGGGTGCAGTGAACACAATCTTTTTGGGGTGCAGTGAACACAATCTTTGTGGGGTACAGTGAACAGAATCTTTGTGGGGTGCAGTGAACACAATCTTTGGGGGGTACAGTGAACACAATCTTTTTGGGGTGCAGTGAACACAATCTTTGTGGGGTGCAGTGAACACAATCTTTTTGGGGTGGAGTGAACAAAATCATTTTTGGGGTGCAGTGAACAACATCCTTTTTGGGGTGCAGTGATCAAAATCCTTTTTGGGGTGCAGTGAACACAATTTTTTTGGGGTGCAGTGAACAAAATCCTTTGTGGGGTGCAGTGAACAGAATCTTTGTGGGGTGCAGTGAACACAATCTTTGGGGGGGTACAGTGAACACAATCTTTTTGGGGTGCAGTGAACACAATCTTTGTGGGGTACAGTGAACAGAATCTTTGTGGGGTGCAGTGAACACAATCTTTGGGGGGTACAGTGAACACAATCTTTTTGGGGTGCAGTGAACACAATCTTTGGGGGGTACAGTGAACACAATCTTTTTGGGGAGCAGTGAACACAATCTTTGTGGGGTGCAGTGAACACAATCTTTGGGGGGGTACAGTGAACACAATCTTTTTGGGGTGCAGTGAACAACATCCTTTTAGGGTGCAGTGAACACAATCTTTGTGGGGTGCAGTGAACAACATCCTTTTAGGGTGCAGTGAACACAATCTTTGTGGGGTACAGTGAACAGAATCTTTGTGGGGTGCAGTGAACACAATCTTTGGGGGGTACAGTGAACACAATCTTTGTGAGGTGCAGTGAACACAATCTTTGTGGGGTGCAGTGAACACAATCATTGTGGGGTGCAGTGAACTCAATCTTTGTGGGGTACAGTGAACACAATCTCATACTTCTGAAGATTTGAGGGTGCTGCCTGTTCCATACTCCCCCTACTCCTCATCTAGCCTTTTAGGGGTACAAACAATAGTAATTGGGGCCTAGTGTGGTTGTGTACGTGTGATATACATACACTTTTTTTGGATCATATTTTCTATTCCGCTATTTAATCAAAAACCTTTGGGGATCAGTTAAATTGGGGGATAGTCTGTGTTGGTACGTGTGAGAGAGATCCACCTTTCCAAGTTGTTGGGGTTCATCTCATACTTCTGAAGGTTTGAGGGTGCTGCCTGTTCCATACTCCCCCTACTCCTAGCCTTTTAGGGGTACAAACAATAGTAATTGGGGCCTAGTGTGGTTGTGTACGTGTGATATACATACACTTTTTTTGGATCATATTTTCTATTCCGCTATTTAATCAAAAACCTTTGGGGATCAGTTAAATTGGGGGATAGTCTGTGTTGGTACGTGTGAGAGAGATCCACCTTTCCAAGTTGTTGGGGTTCATCTCATACTTCTGAAGGTTTGAGGGTGCTGCCTGTTCCATACCCCCCCTACTCCTCATCTAGCCTTTTAGGGGTACAAACAATAGTAATTGGGGCCTAGTGTGGTTGTGTACGTGTGATATACATACACTTTTTTTGGATCATATTTTCTATTCCGCTATTTAATCAAAAACCTTTGGGGATCAGTTAAATTGGGGGATAGTCTGTGTTGGTACGTGTGAGAGAGATCCACCTTTCCAAGTTGTTGGGGTTCATCTCATACTTCTGAAGGTTTGAGGGTGCTGCCTGTTCCATACTCCCCCTACTCCTCATCTAGCCTTTTAGGGGTACAAACAATAGTAATTGGGGCCCAGTGTGGTTGTGTACGTGTGATATACATACACTTTTTTTGGATCATATTTTCTATTCCGCTATTTAATCAAAAACCTTTGGGGATCAGTTAAATTGGGGGATAGTCTGTGTTGGTACGTGTGAGAGAGATCCACCTTTCCAAGTTGTTGGGGTTCATCTCATACTTCTGAAGGTTTGAGGGTGCTGCCTGTTCCATACTCCCCCTACTCCTAGCCTTTTAGGGGTACAAACAATAGTAATTGGGGCCTAGTGTGGTTGTGTACGTGTGATATACATACACTTTTTTTGGATCATATTTTCTATTCCGCTATTTAATCAAAAACCTTTGGGGATCAGTTAAATTGGGGGATAGTCTGTGTTGGTACGTGTGAGAGAGATCCACCTTTCCAAGTTGTTGGGGTTCATCTCATACTTCTGAAGGTTTGAGGGTGCTGCCTGTTCCATACCCCCCCTACTCCTCATCTAGCCTTTTAGGGGTACAAACAATAGTAATTGGGGCCTAGTGTGGTTGTGTACGTGTGATATACATACACTTTTTTTGGATCATATTTTCTATTCCGCTATTTAATCAAAAACCTTTGGGGATCAGTTAAATTGGGGGATAGTCTGTGTTGGTACGTGTGAGAGAGATCCACCTTTCCAAGTTGTTGGGGTTTATCTCATACTTCTGAAGGTTTGAGGGTGCTGCCTGTTCCATACTCCCCCTACTCCTCATCTAGCCTTTTAGGGGTACAAACAATAGTAATTGGGGCCTAGTGTGGTTGTGTACGTGTGATATACATACACTTTTTTTGGATCATATTTTCTATTCCGCTATTTAATCAAAAACCTTTGGGGATCAGTTAAATTGGGGGATAGTCTGTGTTGGTACGTGTGAGAGAGATCCACCTTTCCAAGTTGTTGGGGTTCATCTCATACTTCTGAAGGTTTGAGGGTGCTGCCTGTTCCATACTCCCCCTACTCCTAGCCTTTTAGGGGTACAAACAATAGTAATTGGGGCCTAGTGTGGTTGTGTACGTGTGATATACATACACTTTTTTTGGATCATATTTTCTATTCCGCTATTTAATCAAAAACCTTTGGGGATCAGTTAAATTGGGGGATAGTCTGTGTTGGTACGTGTGAGAGAGATCCACCTTTCCAAGTTGTTGGGGTTCATCTCATACTTCTGAAGGTTTGAGGGTGCTGCCTGTTCCATACCCCCCCTACTCCTCATCTAGCCTTTTAGGGGTACAAACAATAGTAATTGGGGCCTAGTGTGGTTGTGTACGTGTGATATACATACACTTTTTTTGGATCATATTTTCTATTCCGCTATTTAATCAAAAACCTTTGGGGATCAGTTAAATTGGGGGATAGTCTGTGTTGGTACGTGTGAGAGAGATCCACCTTTCCAAGTTGTTGGGGTTCATCTCATACTTCTGAAGGTTTGAGGGTGCTGCCTGTTCCATACTCCCCCTACTCCTCATCTAGCCTTTTAGGGGTACAAACAATAGTAATTGGGGCCTAGTGTGGTTGTGTACGTGTGATATACATACACTTTTTTTGGATCATATTTTCTATTCCGCTATTTAATCAAAAACCTTTGGGGATCAGTTAAATTGGGGGATAGTCTGTGTTGGTACGTGTGAGAGAGATCCACCTTTCCAAGTTGTTGGGGTTCATCTCATACTTCTGAAGGTTTGAGGGTGCTGCCTGTTCCATACCCCACCTACTCCTCATCTAGCCTTTTAGGGGTACAAACAATAGTAATTGGGGCCTAGTGTGGTTGTGTACGTGTGATATACATACACTTTTTTTGGATCATATTTTCTATTCCGCTATTTAATCAAAAACCTTTGGGGATCAGTTAAATTGGGGGATAGTCTGTGTTGGTACGTGTGAGAGAGATCCACCTTTCCAAGTTTTTGGGGTTCATCTCATACTTCTGAAGATTTGAGGGTGCTGCATGTTCCATACTCCTCTTCCTCATCCTCCCTTTAGGGTAGGAAAAAATTTAATCGGGCCTAGTCTGTGTTTGTACGTGTGAGATACACAGTTTTTTATCCTATTCCGCTATTCAATACACACCCTTTTGGTGTAAAAAACATTAAATTGCGGCATAGTTTGCATATTTGACATTTGCATATATTGTGCCTTGTTGCGCTGTTTTGGGTACTCCACCAACATGGCCAGTGGCAATGACGCCATTCTCAGCTTAACTATCCCACTTCTATGCCTCCTTGAAAAAACAATTTGGGCGATGATAGAAGAGGATGTGGCACAGGATGAGGAGGAGGAGGAGGAGGATGAAGAGGTAACATTTCAAAGGCTTTCAGGGCAGTCATTCTTAAGGGGCTCCGAGGGTGGGTTCCTGCACACACAAACGCCAGGGACACAATTGTCCAGCAGGGGCACAGTTCTGGAGGATGAGGAGGATGAGGAGGAGGAGGAGCTGGAGGAGGAGATGGAACCATGTTCACAGCAGGGTGGCACCCAGGCCAGCTCATGGCCATCACTGGTGCGTGGCTGGGGGGATACAGAGGACACGGACGATACACCTCCCACAGAGGACAGCCTTTCGTTGCCTCTGGGCAGCCTGGCACACATGAGCGATTACATGCTGCAGTGTCTCCACAACGACCGCCGAGTTGCCCACATTCTAACTTGTGCTGATTACTGGGTGGCCACGCTGCTGGATCCCCGTTACAAGGACAACGTACCGTCCTTAATTCACTCACTGGAGCGCGATCGCAAGATGCGCGAGTACAAGCGCACGCTGGTAGACGCCATGCTGCTGGCATTCCCATCTGACAGCGGGGCCACAGTGGAAGCACAAGGCAGAGGAGGAGGAGGAGGAGGTCGCCAACGCAACCAGGGCACCGCCAGCACCTCAGAAGGCAGGGTTAGCATGGCCGAAATGTGGAAAAGCTTTGTCAGCACGCCACAACAAACAGCAGCACCAGCAGCTCAGATGGAACGTCTTAGCAGGAGGCAGCATTTTACCAACATGGTGGAGCAGTATGTGTGCACACGCCTACATGTAGTGAATGACGGGTCTGCCCCCTTCAACTTCTGGGTCTCCAAATTGGGCACATGGCCTGAGCTTGCCCTTTACGCCTTGGAGGTGCTGGCGTGCCCTGCAGCCAGTGTATTATCTGAACGGGTATTTAGCACGGCTGGGGGCGTTATAACAGACAAGCGCAGCCGCCTGTCCAGAGACAATGTGGACAAGCTCACGTTCATTAAAATGAACCAGGCATGGATCCCACGGGACTTTTCCGTACCTTATGCAGAATAGCAATGGATACCGACCTTACCCACCCATTGTTCCATTTTTGCTCTTTCTCACTCTTTTGGGGTGTACCCTCATTTAAAATTTTTGAAAAGAAGCAGTGTTGGCTACCTCGTCCTCCTCCTCAGGGCCAGATTAATGTAGGGGCTATTGGAGCTGCAGCTCCAGGCCCCTACCTTTTATATAGGCCCCGGGTTGGCCATATTCACTGTTACCGCTCTTCTGTCACTTGTAAACACAGAAGTCTGGCTTCTATGCTCGCTTCCCCAGGCAGCACCCTCAGAACCTCCCCACACAGCGTGAAGGCCGGACAAGGAGGGACAGTTGGCGATGCATGGATGTGTTTATGGGCTTCAGAGACAGCATCCCATGTTGAATTAGGCATGCATGGCTGCACCCTTCCTCCTCTGGGTGCATGGCAAGGCACGGCCCTTAAGGCCCTTCAAAATCCTCAGCACCAAGCCCATGATGCTGTTAATCCGGCCCTGGTCCTCCTCCACCGCCGCTTCCACCTACACCGCCCATAGGTGTGCGCAGCCTATTGCATTAAGGTGTGCACCCCAAAGTTGAAATACACATGCATGTGTTTGCCAGCAGGGAGAGTAATGTATCGGGGCCATGTACCTGTAGGCAAGGAGAAATAGAGCAGAGCAGGTCCCAGGGAGATCTTTCCCATCTCCTCACTGGCAATGCTATGTGCCCTAGGTGATTAGGGTGTGCCCAGGCACACCCAGCACACCCTGTGCGCACGCCTATGTCACCGCCACATCCACCACCACCTCAACCTCCCTCCTACTCCATATGGGCCTCGTCCTTCAGAGATGAAGAAGAACATTGTTTTATTTTTCTGGTTTTTTTTGTTGTTTTAAGTTATTTCCCTATCCACATTTGTTTGCAGAGCACTTGCCATGCTCTTAATTACGTTTTGCTGCCATTTGCAGCACTCTAGCCCTTTCCTTTGGTGTTTTAGAGCCATTTTAGTGCCTTAAAGTTCGGGTCCCCATTGACTTCAATGGGGTTCGGTGTCCGGGAAAAGTTCGGTAAAAGTCCGGGACACGGACCCGGACTTTTTTTTAAAGTTCGGCCGAACCCGTCGAACACGGACATCTAGGTGTCCGCTCAACCCTATTCATATGTATTAAAAAAGAGATGGATTCTAAAGAGAGGTGTGCATTCATATATGGTTCACTGTTTTGAAGTCATATAACTCCTTTCCAAATTTGTTTCAAATATTCAACATGAGTTACATTTTGTGACAGGGGGACTTTAAAAATGTTATAATAAAAATGGACCTGCTGTTGTAAGTCTCCTAGCTATCTTCTTTATTTTTGAAAGTTACTGCAAAGAGTTTGGGTTAATACAATACTCTTGTTACTCTAAAACTCACACAGTATAACTTTGTCATGGACAGATTTAGCAAATGGCATTCCCAATTCAAAAGATTGAATATATAATTAGGGGATTTTCTTATCATTCTCCATTGATATATAATTGAAAAGTAATAGACATACTTCTCGTAATATTGCTCCCAGACTCCTTTTCTATTCATTCTGAGCTCAATGATGTTTTGGGGTTGAATAACTCTATGATTTCTCTGTTAGCTGTCTAGGACACTTTAAAAACATATCTCTGAGGGATACTTATAAAATAAATTGTGGTTGTTAAAACAAATAAGAAGGAATTGGAGATGAATCTGATAGTACAAATTATTAGATCAGAAGAACATAATAATAATCCTTCTATTATTTCTGTAAGAATTGATTGTGAGAAAAAGTTGCTTTGAAGAAGGCAAAGTAGCATTACTTTGAAGGGGGAGATAAATTAAGGGATTTATAATACTGGCTTTCCAGCCACCTCAATAAAACAAGAAATTGACATAGTAGGTTAATTGGATCCTGTATAAAATTGGCCCTTCTGTGAATGTATGTGAGTTAGGGACCTTAGATTGTAAGCTCCTTGAGGGCAGGGACTGATGTGAATGTGCAATGTATATGTAAAGCGCTGCGTAAATTGACAGCGCTATATAAGTACCTAAAATAAATAAATAAATAAAAATAGTAGCTTATTCTGCTGTTACAGTATATGGTAGATACATTATATCCATTATATAGTAAATTATACTGTATGCTTCTAAAAGGGCATACTCAGATAAACAACTATTTAGAACAGACAACATTTCTAAATAAAATTAACTAGAACCAATATCATTGCCAGTTTTGAAAGTGAGAACATTTTTAGATTACCTAGATTCTCCTTTTACTTTGGAGGAGCTGGAAGGAACATTGGAAATGCGTTCTTATAATAAGGTAGAGAAGAAGGGGAAGATGTACTTCCAGCAGAGAAAAAATACTTTTCTACTAATAAATATTTTCAGTTCAGTGCATTACTAGCCTTTACATATGAGATTATACTGGTAGCTATATTGAAACCAGGTAAGGATGCTATTCATTCACATAGATACCACCTGATATCTGTACTTACAGTAGATGTCAATTTAGTAGCTAAAATATTATCAAATTGCTTGATTACAATAACAAATAAAATAAGTACCTCTGGATATGGGAGGCCAAGTGATATTCTCTTTAGATGCAGCTAAAGCATTTGATAGTATAGGGTGGTCTTTTTTGGTGGAAAAGTTAAATTTTGACCCTAAGATTATGACCCCTCGGATCTGGTATGGATATTAAGGGAAACCCCATGCCAAAATTAAAAAAAAAACAACGTGGGGTCCCCCCTAAAATCTATACCAGAACCTTATCCGACCACACAGCCTGGCTGGCAAGGATGGGGTTTGGGGTGAGCAACGCCCCCTCTCCTGAACCATACCAGGCCACATGCCCTCAACATGGGGGGTGGGTGCTTTGGGGGAGGGGGCTCTTACCCCCAAAAGCACCTTGCCCCCATGCTGATGGGGACAGGGGTCTCTTCCCCACAACCGTGGGCTGTGGTTGTGGGGGTTTGCGTGTGGTCTGCAGGGTGAGGCATATCAGAATCTGGAAGCCCCCTTTAACAAGGGGGCCCCCGGATCCCGCCCCCCCATGTAAATGAATATCGGGTACATCTTACCCCTACCCATTCACTAAAAAAGTGTACAAAAAAATAAAGACTAAAGCCAGTTTTGGAAAAGTCCTTTATTAAAAAGTAAACATAAAAATATAGTGTTCCCCGATGATCAGTCACCTGCCCGCCCAAAAAAAAAAAAAAAGAAGCTCCTGCTTCTGTGGACGCTTTCTGCGCTATGAGCTGTTTTGAGTTTGACAGCTCTTTTATAGGAATCTGACGTCATGAGCCGCCCCACAATGCACTGCTCAGGTGCAGTGAATAAATTACATGATGTCAGTAATTTATTCACTGCACCTGAGCAGTGCATTGTGGGGCAGCTTGTGACATCAGATCCCTATAAAAGAGCTGTCAAACTCAAAACAGCTCACCCTACACACAGAGGATGAGATAAAAGTTAGGGAGAGTGTTTTCAGCCCTAAGCCAGCTTGACGATGGCGTAGGTGGTAGAATACCAGGCTTGCAATTGAAATGGTTGTGGGTTTGAATCCCCTGGTCAGCACGTGATTTATAGGAGGAGTTACTGTACTACTCTCTAGTGGTGGTAGTCGTAGATTCACTCACTGTCAGTCTGTTACTGTGGTAAATTGTAATTGCAGTAACGCTGCATAAGTAATGGGAACGGCGTTACCGCGGGGAGAAAAGTAAGTAATCAATTCAATTACTAGTTACTGATAAAAGTAGCAGCATTAGTAACGCTGTTTACTTTTAACAGCGTTATTTCCACAGCGTTATTTCCATCACGGGTCATGACTGCAAAAAAAAAGTCATGCTTCCTAATAATAACCAGTCCACTTTTACACAATGTAAAGGAAAGCAACAGCAACACCTAATTGCTTTCTCCAGAGCTTACCCAAGGCTCACATACAGCAAAGAATAATGTGCTATGACTAGATTTTAGGCGCTGAAAGCGGTACCATTATTTTGCATGTAATTCCTAAGGATGAGCAGCCCAAACCAACTATTTACATATGCCTTTTTTTTACTGTGCGTTCTTCTTTATAACATCTCGGGTATGATAAAGTTTGAAACACAAAATCATAAATTATAATATAATAAATAACTATAAATAAGTTAAAGTATATATATATATATATATATATATAGCTATATAAGCTGCAGGCAAGGGCACTGGGGGGCAAACTAAGGTCAATTTATTTAATTTAGTAATGTAATACAATATATCAGTGTGTTTGTGTGTTTTACTTTTTGAATTTGCCGCCGGTTTCACCCCCCTGTGACGCGACACTCGCAGAGAACGGAAGTCGGGGCACACAGCATCAGGCAGAAGATCTGGCCACCGTACACTACAGGAATACATCGCGGGATCCCGGGGACAAGGTAAGAAACCTCTTCCAGGATCCATTGATTTCTCCCTGGCGGTACCCTGAATGTGGCTCGGGGTTACCACTAATGGTACTGAAATTCCACCCAGAGCCACACTCGGGAGTACCGCCCGGGAGGTTAAAGAGAAGCTCCAGGTTCCCCCCAAAAAATTAAAAGTCAGCAACTTTAAATACTGCCCCTGCTGACTTATAATATAAGGACACTTACGTGTCCCGGGATCCAGCGATGTCATCACGCGAGCCGATTTTTCAATCAGCTTCGGGTGCAGGCACTTAAGTAAGGGAAATCTGCAGTGAAGTCTTGCAGCTTCACAGCCGGTTTCCTACTGGGCATGCACTAGACTTGCTGCACTTAATTCTCCTGAAATGCTGTGCTGCACTTTGTGAATTATCCCGCAGACTTCTGGGACCTGTGATGTGTCCCAGAAGGCTTCGTGGGGAAGGAAGGGGGGATGAAATTCTGGTTCAGATCGCTGCAGTGCAACTGACTGGAAGTGGGAGTGGGTACCTGTCAAAACCAGGTACCGAAGTGCGAGTGGGTAGCTGTCAAAACCAGGTACCTGCTCCCCCCACCCCCCCCCCCCCCAAATGTGGCACTGGAGGGAGGAAGGATGCAAACAAGTGGAACATCCTCTTTTGGGTGAAGTAACGCTTTAGGTTTGGTTTGGATGTCCTGTCAATGCCTCTGCTGACACATAAGGATTTTATCAGTCAAAAAATATTCACAACAATTATCTTTACAACCGTCACAAGCGTTATCATTTGTAGTTCATAATCTAGTTTATTGTCTCTCATATATATTTTTCATATAATACAGTTGATAAAGTGAGGGTAGAAGTGATAACAATGAGATCATCAATGTTTTTCTTTTAACAGTATTTCTTTAAATACATTTACACACATGGAAGTATCATGTTAAGGTGCATAAAGCAGATGAAAAGTGCACAACACAAGCAAAGATGTGAAAAAGAAGTTGCAATTGACCAACACTGCATGATTAAAAAAAAAAAAAAAAAATTAAAGTGATAATTGTTTGCTGGCTAATTGGTTATGAGGGTAAGTTGGCTGTGGAAACCTGTGTTAACTTTTTTAACTGGTCTATGTCTGAATTGTAAAAAGTAACTTGTTTGTGGCAATATTTATCTCACAAGATTGGAAATATACTGTACAAATGTAAGGCTCATAGGGCTAATAACCCTACAGGCAAGTTTTATTTTCAGCAGAATTTCTTGCCGTACAGTATTATTATCAGTTTATTTGGCATTACAGGCTGCATGCCAAATGCCAGATTTTCCATTGCTGTCCCTGTAGCTGTGCTCAGAACCAGCAGCATCCAAGTTAGATCAACGCCTGTGTGTCTTTCCAGTACATGAACAGCAGGAAGCATATTCATTAGGCTCCAAACATTAGGATCAGGGATCTGCCATTGGTGTGCAGTGATTATCATGATGGTTACTTTGTATGCTGATTACCTGAGTATGCATGCTAGGTATATATATGTAGGGTGTGATATTGTTTATGTAAACTACATCCAAAAAAAAAAAAAAAAAGGAGAAGGCATATTGTATGCATATTGTATGGACATGTGCTTATTTTTTTTATTCTAGTGTATAGTAAAATATAATATATGATAATTAACAGTTTACCAGTCCTTGGAAGTGGTGGTTGCATTAGTTTTCTTTTTTTAGACCTTTTTGCACATTATTGTCACCTGGTGATCCTACCAGTAACACCTTTTTTTTGCCCTAGGGGGACATCATTCACTAATCGCAATGTATTTAGAGCTGTCACCATAGCATAGTAATATAAAATCTCATCTTCTCCATAACATTGGTATAAGGTGTTTTATAGTGCACTAAAGTAGTTGCAAACAATATAACTGCAAAATAGGCAGATAGAACAGGAAGCTACCAGCTAAAATGTTTTCTGCCAAAATAAACAGGTATTCTTTTGCACTTTTAGTACAAATATAACAAAACAATTGTAATGGTATATGCACCAGTAGGGATGGCCTTGCAGTTCGCCCGGCGGCTGGTTCGCGGCGAATTTTGCTTGTTCGCTACCCACCAAATTTGCGAACACATGGCGTCGTTCGCGGTGGCCATATTAGTTTACATTGGGGAGAACTTTGACCCATGACACAGCCGTCAGGTAGAACCAGACAGCCAATTGAAACATTCCAGCACATGGACAGTCCCCCTACCCTATAAATAGACCTGACCTGGCGGCCATTTCACATTCCGCTTTTTGCCAGTGTAGGGAGAGGTTTGCTGTGCTCATCAGGGAGAGTTTGCTAGACACATATAGCGCAGTGAAGATCCACAAAAGTCCTTTTCAGGGCTGGTATTTCGGTATAGGCCTTCTACAGTCTCTTTTCAGGTTAGGGACAGGTATCCAGTGGTTGCTTTAGGGGCAGTTAGAGATCGGCTGCAGTCACACAAATTGCTATGTTAATGTCCACAAATGTCCTTTTCAGGGCTGGTATATCGGTATAGGTCCAGTCTCTCTTCATTATAGGGACAGGTTATCCAGTCTGTGCTGTAGGGGCAGTTAGAGATCGTCATCTGCAGTGACACAAATCGCTCTGTTAATGTCCACAAAAGTCATTTAAAGTGCACCAATGTTGTTATAGGGTCTATTACAGTCTCTTTAGTATAGGGAGAGGTATCCAGTGGTTGCTGTAGGGGCAGTTAGAGATCGTCAGCAGTGACATAAAAGTCATTTAAAGTGCGGGTTCCAGCGAAGTGTATTGTCTCATCTTAAATGTAAGTGCAACTTTGACCATATGCAATAAAAAGTATAAAGAATAATGCACTATTAGTCCACCCCCCTTCTTTATTTTGGGGAATACCTGAGAATACCGGGACGAAGTTTTACTTCCACGGGACAGTAGGAAGCCAAATACTTGGAGGAACGTCCATTATACATACAGCTGATGGTGGAAAATATATCCAGAGGTCATTTAAACACCTATGTCCTAATTTTATCTGGTAAGAGGCTATATACTCTTGACTGTTGACGAGGTGGGCAGAGCTGGTCTATCTACATCACTGAACCTATGTTTTTTTTTGGAGATTTTACTGCACCTACTTTCACCCGTCTGGTAAGGGGAACACCTGCACTTTTCAAAACAAGCACCTTTTGCTATAGAGTTCACCTTTTTTGAATTGGGATCTTTCATTCAAGCACCGATGTGATTATTTGCACTTTAGGACTTTTATGAACTTTTTATGGACTTTATTGTTCAAGATCCCATCTTTAATTTAATTATCTGGCTTTACAGCCATTTGCACGTATTGTTTAAAGTTTTATACTTTATGTGATTTTTTTAGCGCACTATATTTATTTAATTATTTGTACACACATTTATCCTCACAGGGTAATTGGATTTAGTTGCAGCTTTATTTATTTATTTATTTATTTATTTATTTATCAGCGCTTCCTTCACTTTAAAATATCCAGTGGTTGCTGTAGGGGCAGTTAGAGATCGTCAGCAGTGACACAAATCGCTCTGTTAATGTCCACAAAAGTAATTTAAAGTGCTCCAATGTCGTTATAGGGTCTATTACAGTCTCTTTAGTATAGGGAAAGGTATCCAGCGGCTGCTGTAGGGGCAGTTAGAGATCGTCAGAAGTGATACAAATCGCTCTGTTAATGTCCACAAAAGTCATATAAAGGGCTGCAAATTTTTTGGTATTGCTGTGCAGTGCACTAAAAAGGGGGTGTGGGGGAGGGGGTTAATCCACGGTATAATATACTTTGTAGAAAGCATATTATAGTGGATTTGTAGTATTATTGTGCCTGTGCAGCATTGTGACAGGTGTGGTGGTGTGAGCGTTTCTGCAGCAACAGTATACACAGTGACAAAAGCACTTATAATGTATTATAACTGGTGTGATAGACCAATTGCCCCCCAATACCACATATTGAAGTGGGGTGTTATCTGAGTGTGCTTTTACATGTTTATTTGTGTCATGCAACAATATTGCCTTGTTTGCTGAGTAAAGTCTGGTACACACAGCGCCAAACTCACTGGCCAATTTTTTGAACTGGTGTGATACATCAATGGCCCCCCAATACCACATATTGAAGTGGAGTGTTATCTGAGTAAACTTTTACAAGTGTATTTGTGTCATGCAACAATATTGCCTTGTTTGTTGAGTGAAGTCTGGTACACACAGCGCCAAACTCACTGGCCAATTTTTGGAACTGGTATGATACACCAATGGCCACCCAATACCACATATTGAAGTGGGGTGTTATCTGAGTAAAATTTTACAAGTGTATTTGTGTCATGCAACAATATTGCCTCGTTTGCTGAGTGAAGTCTGGTACACACAGCGCCAAACTCACTGGCCAGTTTTTGGAACTGGTGTGATACACCAATGCCCCCCCAATACCACATATTGAAGTGGGGTGTTTTTTAACAGTATAATTTTCTAAGATTGTATTTTAGTCCTGCAAAAATGTGGCCTCTTGCTGTGTAAACAGTGCTACATACAGTGACAACAGTTACTGGCCAATTATTTGTAGAACTGGTGTGATAAACCTGTGCCTCCCCCCCCCCAATACCACAGATTGAAGTGAGGTGTTATTTAACAGTATACTTTTCTAAGATTGTATTTTAGTCCTGCAAAAATGTGGCCTCTTTTGCTGTGTTAACTGTGCTACACACAGTAACAACAGTTACTGGCCAATTATTTGTAGAACTGGCCGACTGACGGACCGGCAGATAGGGAGGAGAGGCAGGCAGAACTTGCATTGCACAAGAGGTACAAAGCAGATTGCAAATGTATCAGGAGTGAGCCATCAACCATGTACAGTCACATCTGGCGCTCCCAGGACGCCGGCACATGGCTCCGCAGTGTGGGCTTTTTTTAATGTGTCCGTTGCTGACACCAGTGTTGCCATCTGCAGCCTTCGCAGTCAACGCATAAGTGGCGGTAAGCCCAACACTCACCTTGGGACAACTGCCTTAAGAAGGCACCTGAAATCCACCATCACCAAGCCCAGTGGGAGCAACACCGTCAGAACCCACAAAGCCACACTCCATGCTCTCACCATCCAGCCTCTTCTCCTTCTCCTGTCTCCTCACAGTTGTCCAACACTCCACCTTCCATGATGCCGTTGTCACGTTGTCCTGGAAAAAGGCAGGCTTCTGTGGCTCAAATGTTGGAGCGTAAAAAAAGGTGTCCGACAGGTGTCCAACTACATCGGGTTAATGGCCGATGTGGACACTCTGAGGAGTGATAAACCCCTGGATTACTGGGTGGGCAGGCTTGACCTCTGGCCAGAGCTTGCACAATTTGCAATGGAACTGTTGGCTTGCCCCCCAGTCCAGTGTCCTGTCCGAAAGGACGTTCAGCACAGCAGGGGGGATCATGACCGATAAGCGCACTCGCCTAGCTCATGAAAGTGTAGACTACCTCACATTTATAAAAATTAATGAGGCATGGATCTCTGAGGAATTCAACACATGTGACCACCAGAAGACCATGTTTCATTCAATTCCTCATCACAGGCCACAAATATCTGCCAGACCGCCATCAACCCACAACAATTCCTGGTCCTTGTCTTCGCTAAATACAGCGGCATAAAAGGCATTTCATAAGAGAAGGATGGCGCTCTAACGTGCACATATCGTTAGTAAAGTTAAAGTAATGACCCCAAAAATAGTCTCGTTGTAAGCCTTGAAGGTTTAACGAACACACACGGATTAAAATAATTGATCAATAAATATACTTCCAAACCGAACCCTGAAGCCTCTGGATCTCCTTGGGGTGCTGTGGGGATCCCTGGTAGTGGTCGTGGGACTCCAATAACATCGGGTAACCCCAGGTGGAAAAAGGTGCTCCCTGATGACTGATGTCAGCATCCGATGGTAGAGGCTCACACGGTCCTGTGTGCGACCGCTACACTGAACCGGGGCCAATGCGTTGTCTGAAACCGAGTCCTCCGTGAGGACCGGAAGTGGCGCATGGATGACGTCACCGGAAGTGACCGGAAGGGACACCGCGGAGATACACAGGAGGCCGGGCGGGACGGAGGAAGTATCGCAAAAGCTTCTGAAGAGCTTCTACATGTACATGTTTCGCTATATATAGCTTTATCAAGTTGTGGCAACTGGCAACCGGAAGCATTAAGAAGCCAGTGATATGGGCGGGACTAGATCAAATGGACAATAAGAAACTTTTTAATATTATGGAAAAGAAAAAAGCAAAACAAGGAAAGGATAAAAACATGGGATTCCCAATGCAACCCAAACATAATAGGAGATCTAGTATGCTCCATGGCCATATAAGTAACAATAATAAAAGGCCATTAACACATCATATTGTTAAATTACAAGAATAACTAAGATCATAAATACTTAATATAAATTCTAGAAGCAATAAAAGAGATTAAAAAGAGTACTATCTAATCAATATCAATGTCAATCTGAAACATATTAAAATGGCATAGCGCTCCTATGCGTAACACTACATATAATAATTGTATGTAAATTCCATATATAATACACATATACATAAAAACCACCATCTAAAACCTATAAATACTCATATATATAAAAATCCATATTACATTATAATTATATATATATATATATATATATATATATATATATATATATATATATATATATATACATATATGTTACATACAATCTATACATAAATATTAATTAAAAATATAAAGTAAAAAGATTGCAGTAGAAAAGAGAGAAGGAAAAGGTTTGAGGTACCGCTCAACAATCCCTAATACCAAGATCAAACTAGACTGTTGACCTCCAATTCTTCATTCAGACCATTGGGCGTCAAACAGTTGAATTTGTAAATCCAAGAAATTTCTCTTTTACATAAGAGGGAGAAGCGTTCATTGTCAGTTAGAGTACCCTTTGGAATACTCTCAATCGCCATAACCTCAAGTTTTCTAAAGTCCTTGTTATGCGTTTTTAGGAAATGGCGGGGAACGCTGTGCTTATCGCACCGCTTTTGAATAAATCTGCGGTGCTCCCCTATACGTTTACGTAGAGTACGCATGGTGCGCCCCACGTAAATCAATACACAAGGACACCTCAGCACATAGATCACATATTACGTGGAACACGTGATAAATTGCTTAATAAAGAAGGTGTCCCCTTTGTTAACAATAGAGGTACATGCATGGACTACTGATTGACATGTCAGACATCCTCGTTTTCTGCATTGGAAGATCCCAGTTCTATTATCAAAATAGGACCTAATGTCATAAAGAGCCCGTGACTGGGATTTTAACTTGCTCGGGGCTAGGATATTTTTAATAGTACGTGCCCGTTTGAAAGTAACTTGCGGGGTGGGAGGTAGGACTGGGGCCAGTCTATTATCAAGGCAAAGGATATTAAAATGTTTTTTAATAACCTGGGAAATTGCCCTGTATTGGTCATTGAAACCAGTTATGAATCTCACCGTATTAACATTATTTATCTTGGTATGTTTTCGAGTTTGTGTGGGCTCCAAGTGTGCTTGGAATGCTCCTTTCACCAAAGGTGAGGGATACCCCTTGTCTGAGAAACATTCCATCATTTTGGCACCCTGGTCACAATAATCTACAGGGCTGGAACAATTTTGCCGGAGCCTGTGGAATTGGCCCCCTGGGATATTGCGTTTCCATGCTGGATGGTGACAGCTAGTATAATGCAAATTGCAAATGAACTCTTCTCCCTCTTATGTAAAAGAGAAATCTATTGGATTTACAAATTCAACTGTTTGACGCCCAATGGTCTGAATGAAGAATTGGAGGTCAACAGTCTAGTTTGATCTTGATATTAGGGATTGTTCAGCGTTAACTCAGACCTTTTCCTTCTCTCTTTTCTACTGCAATCTTTTTACGTTATATTTTTAATTAATATTTATGTATAGATTGTATGTAACATATATATATATATATATATATATATATATAATTATAATGTAATATGGATTTTTATATATATGAGTATTTATAGGTTTTAGATGGTGGTTTTTATGTATATGTGTATTATATATGGAATTTACATACAATTATTATATGTAGTGTTACGCATAGGAGCGCTATGCCATTTTAATATGTTTCAGATTGCCATTGATATTGATTCGATTGTACTCTTTTTAATCTCTTTTATTGCTTCTAGAATTTATATTAAGTATTTATGATCTTAGTTATTCTTGTAATTTAACAATATGATGTGTTAATGGCCTTTTATTATCTTACTTATATGGCCATGGAGCATACTAGGCTTCTTAATGCTTCCGGTTGCCAGTTGCCACAACTTGATGAAGCTAGATATAGGGAAACATGTAGTTGTGGCAACCAGAAGCTCTTCAGAAGCTCTTGCGATACTTCCTCCATCCCGCCGGCCTCCTGTGTATCTCCTCGGCGTCCCTTCCGGTCACTTCCGGTGACATCATCCATGCGCCACTTCCGGTCCTCATGGAGGACTCGGTTTCAGACAATGCATTGGCCCCGGTTCAGTGCAGCGGCCGCACACAGGACCGTGTGAGCCTCTACCATGTAACGCTCCTGCGTTTTCTGAACAATGTGGATTTGCAGCTGCAGAAATACTCCACTCAGTAGTCATGTAGAGAAACGCTGAGATACCAATCCCAACTCCCAAGACTCATCACTGTGGATAGTCTCTGATTCAGCATACAAACATACACACTCAACAAGATGTTCCTGGAGTGATCTATGTATATAGTAGTATAGTGGTGATAGGCTGAAGAGACAGGTTTAAGTAGAGACAATAGTTGACAGACACTTGAGAGGAATGTTCTTGAGAATGAGATGGTAACAGGTAGGATGCAGATAGGTTAGCAATCATGTATGGTAGTAGATGATAGGATAGCAGATGACATACAGGAGAGACTAACCCAGTGCAAGGATAGATGTTAGTAGGCTCAAGAGCTAGCAATCTAGATAGTGCAGATGATAGTAACAGTCCTTATTATGCAGAGCTAGATAGTGTAAGATTTAGTATGAAGGTTTATGGAGGATTCCCCTGCGGGGTACTTATCACTAGTAGCAAGCAGTAGTAGAGAGGTTCGGTATGAGCGGGTGATCCGGTAGCGGGATACAGGGATCAGCAGCGAGGTTCCGACAGCGAGGTATGCTTGCAAGCATGTGAGCTTCAAGGCAGGTTATGCGGCGTTGAACGAACAATGTTAGTGAGACCGCCGGTGGTTGAAATAGCCGCTCCTGCGACGCTCAATGATGACAGCATCGGTCTTAAAGGTGTATTTGCACCTTACCAAAAGAGAATGGTGGGGCGCATACACTAAGGAAAGTGGAATTAGGGTACCAAAGGTACAAGAACATTACAGTACCCCCCCCCTTAAGGCCGGCTCCTGAAGGCCTCTGGAGCTGGTTTTTCTGGGTATTTCGCGTGAAAATTGCGAATTAGTCTAGGGGCATGTATGTCAGAGGTATTTAGCCAGGTGTCGTCTTGGGGCCCATAGTTCTTCCATCGGACTAGATATTGGAGTCTTCTTCTGTGGATACGAGAATCCAGAATCTCTTTTA
Source organism: Pelophylax lessonae (assembly GCF_965119305.1). NCBI lineage: Eukaryota > Metazoa > Chordata > Amphibia > Anura > Ranidae > Pelophylax > Pelophylax lessonae. Next base: position 252,829,797 of record NC_138770.1, on the reverse strand, counting down.
TCTCATATTCTTCTCCACCTTCAACTTGTACAGGAGGTGGAGGTGGGATAGTAGGCCTTATTCCTTGGTCAGGAACATGGGGCTTCAGTAGCGACACATGGAAGATGGGATGTATTTTGAGGTCTGTTGGTAATGTGAGCTGTACTGCAGCTTTTCCAATAAGTTTCCTGATTGGGAAAGGTCCCAAGAACAGAGGCCCAAGCTTTTTGCTAGGGATCTTTAATCTTAAGTTTTTTGTTGCGAGCCAAACGAGGTCCCCAATAGCATACTGAGGAGAAGGTCTTCTACGAAGATCATAGTACTTCTTTTGTTGACTATGAGCGTGTGAGATGGTAGTATTAAGTAAACCCAGAGAGTCCTTTATTTGGGTAAGATAGTCTGAGGCTACTGGGTTATTTGAAGGAAGGATGCGTGGTGGAAGAATAGTGGGATGAAACCCATAGTTCAAGTAGAACGGACTCTGTTTGGTCATACTGTGGGTTGCGTTGTTGTAGGCAAATTCTGCCAGAGGGAGGAGATCCACCCAATCATCCTGTTGGTATGATGTGTAACACTGTAAATATTGCTCGATGCACTGGTTGACTCTTTCAGTCTGTCCGTTGGTCTGAGGATGGTAGGGAGAAGTGAGCTTCCGCTCAATTCGTAGTATGTGACATAGTTCTTGCCAGAACTTGGAGATGAATTGCGATCCATGGTCAGACAAAAGAGTTTTCGGAATACCATGTAACTCAAAGACATGTTTCATCAGTAGTTCCGCTGTTTGTTTGGACGAAGGTAGTCTGCGAATAGCAACGAAATGTGCCATTTTTGTCAGATGGTCCACTGACACCAAGATGGTATTAAATCCTTTGGACGGAGGTAGTTCTACTATAAAGTCCAAGGACACAACTTCCCATGGAGTCTGGGGTATTGGTAGACTGCATAGTAGACCGGATGGTTTTGTAGTGTCTATTTTGGACCTGGCACAGACGTTGCATGAAGAGACGTATTTCTGTATAGATGTCTTCATGTCAGGCCACCAGAACTGCCTGGTAAGCAAATTAAGAGTCTTTGTCATACCCATATGTCCTGCCATAGGCACATCATGCGACAATTCCAAGATCTTGGTGCGCATGGTAGGGGGTATGTAAAGTTTGTCGTTGTAGTAGAGGAAGCCTTCTGCATCAGTACTTAGTTGTGGTGGGGGTGAATCCAAACTTATACTGTGCAGAACCTCTTCCTTCAAGGAACGGACAACCCCAATAATACGCTTGTAGGGTATTATAGGAACGGAAGGGATTTCAAAGTAATTATCTTCAGTTAGTCGTGATAGCGCATCCGCTTTTTTATTCTTGTCTGCAGGTGTCCCTAGAAAGTTAAACCTTAGGAAGAATAGTGACCATCGTACCTGCCGGTGGGAGAGGGTTTTGTTAGTCTGAAGATATTGAAGATTTTTATGATCTGTATATATGAGTATTGGTAATCGGGTGCCTTCAAGTAGATGTCGCCAATTCTCCAGAGCCAGTTTTATAGCAAGCAGTTCCTTTTCACCCACTGGGTAATTTACCTCTGGACTGCTTAAAGATTTAGAGAAGAAGGCGACTGGATGGAGTGGTAAAGTATTAGTTGGTCGTTGGGAGAGTATTGCTCCTACTGCCATGTTTGACGCATCTACTTCCAGAATGTATTGGAGGGATGGGTCTGGATGGCGTAGTATGGGAGCAGAGGTAAAACTTGCCTTTAACAAGTGAAAAGCTTAATTTGCTTCATCTGACCATTTGAATGGTCTCTTAATACTCGTGAGTTGTGTGAGGGGTCTCACAATGGCAGAGAAGTTCTTGATGAACTTCCTATAGAAGTTTGAAAATCCAAGGAATCGCTGTAGTGCTTTGCGGGTGGTTGGTATAGGCCAATCCTGAATACAGGATATCTTACTCATATCCATGTTGATTCCTGTTTTGGATAGGATGTATCCTAGGAATAGTACTTCTTCTTTATGAAATAAGCATTTTTTTAGTTTCACGTATAGGTTGTGTGCAAGCAATCTGGATAACACAAGTCTTACATGTTTTATATGTTCAGACAAGGATCGTGAATAAATAAGTATATCGTCCAGATATACCACAACACAGACATCAAGTAAGTCTCTAAAGATATTGTTTATAAATCGTTGGAAGGCTGCTGGAGCGTTACATAGCCCGAATGGCATTACAAGATATTCGAACAAACCGTATCTGGTTCTGAATGCTGTCTTCCACTCATCTCCATCACGGATTCGGATTAGATTGTATGCCCCTTTCAGGTCCAATTTTGAAAAATAGGTAGCTCCACGCACTTGCTCAATGAGCTCAGGGATAAGCTGTAGAGGATAGCGATCTTTTATTGTAATGGCGTTCAATTGCCTATAGTCGATAATAGGCCTGAGACTTGAGTCCTTATTGCGGACAAAAAAGAGTCCTGCTGCTGTGGAAGAAGTGGAAGGTCTAATAAAACCTTTTGTCAAATTCTCATCCAAGTATTCCTTGAGATGGGAAAGTTCATCCTGCGAAAGAGGATAAACATGACCAAACGGCAATTTGCTATTTGGGAGTAGATCTATAGTGCAATCATAATCCCTATGGGGAGGCAGTACTTGAGCATTTTTCTCAAGAAAAACCTCGGACAGATCCTGATAGCATAGTGGTGCTATCTCATCTGACACCACAGACAGGATCTTTCCATAAGACGGGAGGTTACACGTACCCTCGCAATAGCAAGAGAGGAAGGCCAGGGTCCGTTTCTTCCAATCTATGGTTGGTTGATGTGTGTGTAACCAGGGAAGTCCCAAAACAATGGGAAAGTGGGGTGAAGGTATTAGGTCGAAGGTGGTGGTCTCCATATGAGACTCGTTAGTGGTGACTAGGAGTGCTTGTGTCTGATCAGTGATCGGGCCAGAAGATAAAGGAATACCGTTAATAAGACTCACTGAGGCTTAAGAAGTGGGCCTCTCTCCCTCCCTTTTTTTGTTTTTTTGTTTATTCGTTTTCCTATTTTTGGTTGTCTACCCTTCCCTTTCCCCCTTTCCTTCCCCTTTTTTTCATATGTCTTTGATGTATTATCTGCATTCTGTCTTGATATCCTCGCATTTGTAACAAATGGTATAGCATGTCCCACTTTGCCACTTTAGGGGATAAGTCCCTTGAATTTGTTCTGGTTACACTTATGTATTTATATAGTCGATACCTATGCACACTTATGAGAGGACTACTGAACCCTGGACAATTCTAGGTTCAGTAGACTGTAATCTCCTTTGCTTTAGATTTTTGATACAAAGATATGCCCTTTTTTTCTTCCTGGACACTCCTGGACGTGATCAGCGGTTGCCTTCCAGAGAGAATTTCCTTGCTCTCTGGAATCGCTTTGGTAGCAGCCTGGCACGGTGACAGCGGACACCACCTAGTGGCGTCCGCTTGAGATGCATGCATCTTCCATCCCGATCTCTAGCTGAGATTGGTGACGCATGCTCATTACACTCTGTTTGCGTTCCACGCAGACAGAGCGTATTCCATGCCGGTGGAACGCATCGGCCGTCCGCACTCCCGCCGGATCACTTCCGGTTGGGGGCGTGTGCGGCGGCTGCGTTTCAGGGAACCTTATCGGCAATCAGCTGAGCAAGCGGCATTATCCAGCTGATGATCGTTTCAGCTGATGGCGCTGCCTTTAAAGTCCTGCCTGTCCGGCATGAGAGCTGCTTGCTCCCTCGCCGGACACGCAGGATCTTTCATGCTCCAACATCCATCGGGGATATTTGAACCGCTCTGGCTATAGGTAAGAAATTTAGCCTGCTCTTCAACATTACTCTGCCCAGCTCTATCCATGATGACAGCCTCTAGTTACTTGTACCAAGCAGATACATTGTAATGTCTTTACAAATAAGACACTCTGCTCCATTGTGACAATGTTGCAAGCTTTTTGACTATATGGGATTTTTTTATATGCGTTTGACTTTACAGTCTAGCATTTATTCCCTTACATTATGTTCTCCATGTACCTTATAACACTGATGGCTGTCTGCTTTCATGGACGTTTTTGAGCGATGTTTGGGCACTTTTTGATACATATTTTTCTATTTCTGTTTGAGCATACATTTTGGTTAATTGCTCGAATTTTTGTTCAGCAGAACTGCTGTGAATAGGTTCCAGCTGCTCCCATCTAGCCTCTGACCGAGACTAGCTAGCGGACAGTTGCTGACCACCTGGATCCAGGAGTTCATCCAAGACCCCTAGACTCTCTAGGATAACCAGAAGGCACCCCTAGTGGACAACGTTGGCATGCTTACCCTTTGCTTTTAACTCTGAGGCAGGCTATCCATACCTCCCATTACAGTGAACTATGTAAGTAGATTACACATGTTAACCCTCAATGCATTGTATGTTTTTTGCAATATGTGATAATTAATTGTTTTATGATAATTATCTACAGACCACCCTCCAAGGGCACCCCTGAGGAAGGAGTTAATTCATACTCCGAAACGCGTCGGGTCAAACCCGGGGGTTCAGTGGTCCAAGTTGCACTGGTTCATGTGGAGTATTTTACAGCTTGCCTATTGTTTTTATTCTTTTGTATAAGATAATAAAGTTTCTTACATTTTACCTACTTTATTTGTCGTCTAAATTTGTTGCCTTAAAAGTCCCACCCAAGGGGAACCTTTTTTGGTTGTGATTTCCATTTTGGGGCTGTGGCACCTTGGGGACTATACAGCATGAGCAACATTTCTTTGTACAATATTTAGGTAGTAGATACCATTCCCCGTTTTAGCTCATGCTGCATACCCCCCACTTTTTTCCTCTTACTGTGTGATTCATAGAAAGATTTTTTATGACTCACACAAATATCAATTTTGCTTAGCATATTCCGTTTTCTGTTTACATGCTGGGAATTATTTGACAGTATTGTAGTTCGTCTAACCCTCCCCTGCTCCATTTTTTTTTTTTTTTCTTTCTTGTGCCCAATCTTATAGCTTGCTTTTGTACTTACTTTCTCCGTTTGATCTAGTTGGGTTTGCTTGGTCTCATTTACATCATGTCTGTGTATGTCGGTGATGAGTGGGAACTCCTTATGTCCAGGTACCTAAAGGATTTTGGAGATAAGGAATACACTGATGCAGATTTATCGGCTCTTTTCTTTGAACTATCAAAAACGCTAGAAAAAAAGTCTGCCTTTTTCTGGCACATAAAATCCTTTCAGGATTATCTGAAAAAAGAAATAAATCCCATTGGTCTCAGAGTGCAGGTCTTTCCATTATTGGAAGACCTGAGCGCTGAATTCAAAACCAATTGGGAAGGTACTCTGAATCAGTGTTCAGCGACCTTGATGACACTACTCATCACGGAATACACTACCCGGACATCCAAATTGGACATCGAGATCAATGCTCTTTGTGAAAAAATGCAAAAATATAAATCTCACAAACTTTTTCCAATCAAAGAAAAACAATTAAAAGAACATCTTGAGGTGTATAATCGAAATATTCTAATCAAGAAACAGCCGAAGTTTGCACGTGACACCACTGCATTTGCCCACAAAAAGGCATACAGATGGAATGCCACCAGACCTTTGCTGTTTCCAGCAAACAATACAAATCAACGTTCACTTCCTCCCCCCACTGCCCATCCCAAAGGGACTTCCATTAATAATTCACAGAATTCAAAGAAACAAAAATCAACAACAATGAAACGCACATATCAAGAAGAAACTAGTTTGACCCAATCCACTAAAAAATCTAATGTCAAACACGATCATAGCACCAATCTATCTTTGTTTAAACCTGCTACACCGTTACCTGAATCACAACCTGACACACTTCCCAACATGGCTCACCCCCATACACAGACACTCCCGCACAATTCCAATCCGACACCAACCTCACTGGCCTCCACTATAAACCTACAGGACTCAACTTTTTTAGAGTTGATTCACATGAGAGCCCCCACTTTCACTTCAACCCCTCCCAACTAAATTCCACATTGGCACCCCTATCCACAAACCAATCCATTCCCAGTCCTGCATGCACCGATTTATCCGTTATCAATTTATCAGATTACACCCTATCTCCAGATGAAATTGAGGTTTTGTCCAAAGGCCTCAGTTTCTGTCCTAGCATGAAATTGGATAGGTTCGATTTCATCAAAGATTTGCACCTTTTCGCTCGGAAACTGAACTTTAAAATTCAATTTGACAGTAACAAGATCATAGAGACCTCGCAATCCCAAAAAGACCCAATTCTTGACACATTAATTTCATTACTTGAGGAAAACGAAGACTTAATTGACCGGGTAGACCTGCCTTCCTTATTGGCAGGTGTTGACCCACACAAGTCGACACCCATGGGCCACGATCTGTCTCTTAAGAAAAAATCTGACAAATTCCCCCAAACTTCCAATCCACACGTTGCCACCTTTGTCAAACTCGTGACCAAGGAGATTGAAAAGCTTAATATCAAAAAACCAGTTAAAACCAATATTACTTCCAATCAAAAGTTAGCGATTCAAAAACTCAAACAAAACTCATCGGTCACGATAAAGCAAGCTGACAAGGGCGGCAACGTTGTCGTCATGAACAATGGCGACTATGTTGCAATGTGTCTAAAGATTTTGAGGAACCCTAAGTGGTATAGGAGAATTCCAGCTGATATTGTCACCAAATACCAGCTGGAATTCTACAAGATTGTTGACATGGCGTATCTCAACACAATCATTCCCAAGCACACCTGGGAATATGTCCGCACTGCCTTCCCTGTTACCCCTACTTTTTACGCCCTCCCCAAGATACACAAGGACGCCACTAATCCACCAGGGCGTCCTATTATCTCGGGGAGGGGTTCGGTGACAGATAATGCATGTAAATTAGTCGACACGTTCTTAAAACCTTTTGTAGTTGCATTACCATCTCATGTGCGAGACACAATGCATTTCTTACAACAAATACAAAATGTGGTGGTCCCCGACAATTGTCTACTGGTCACGATAGACGTCGAGGCCTTATATAGTTCCATCCCGCATGACCAGGGTTTGGCAGCAATAAGACATACATTAATGCAAGGACAAAGTTTGAATGCCTACGGTGAATTCATCCTGTCCATCCTACAATTTATACTAACACATAACGTGTTTACGTTTAACGGTTCCCACTACCTCCAGGTGCAGGGCGTAGCGATGGGCACATGCTGTGCCCCATCCTACGCCAATCTGTACCTGGGGGAGTGGGAACACGCTCTCCTGCACGATGATGACACCACGATGTACACGGACCACATTATAATGTGGGTCCGCTACATCGATGATGTGTTCATGCTTTGGCATGGACCAGTAGACCTTTTGGAGAAATGGATGGACAGGATGAACAAAAACGAATTCAACTTGAACTTTACCATGAATCACGACATGCGCCAAGTCACCTTCCTGGATGTGGAGATCCACAAGGGCGACGATGGTGTTCTCCACAGTGGGCTTTATCGAAAGCCCACTGCTGGAAACACCATACTCCACGCCTCGAGCTTCCACCCACACAATCTGGTTTGCTCAATCCCCTATGGCCAATATTTTCGTGCTAGACGAAATTGCACTGACTCTGCCAGTTTTCAAAAAGCGGCAGACGATCTGCGATGTAGACTCTTAGCTAGAGGCTACACAAAATCTACTTTGAAAAAAGCATATAAAAAAGCACTAGCTATTGATAGAGCACAACTGTTGATTCCTAAGACCCCTAAACCCATCGATAACAGCTTGAGAATCATCACAAAATATTCAGAACAACATCCTGAAATTAAGAAAATTCTGACGAGATATTGGCACATGCTCTCTCTCGATCCTATCGTGGGCAAACATGTGGCGGCATATCCTCAACTCACCTATAAAAAGGTGCCTGCCCTGAGAGATCAACTCGTACAAAGTGAATTTATAGCCAATAGAGGCAAAGATCACTGTAAATTCAAAGGAACCTTTATATGTGGAACATGCAAGTATTGTAGATACATGTATACAAGCAAAAACCCAATTTTACCCAACGGACAGGTCTTTAGGCCACAACACTTTGCCAACTGCCGCACCCATGGAGTGGTATACTTGCTCCTCTGTGGGTGCGGCTGTTTTTATGTTGGCAAGACTAAACTTGAATTTACGAAACGAGCATGTAGACACATAAAAAGTATTACAACACGTGACCCTGATTTGCCACTTGGACGCCACGCCGCTTTAGTCCACCCAGATAGAATCCCCAAGATCAAATTTTTGATCTTGGACAGGATACATCCTAACCCCAGAGGAGGGGACTGGAATAAGACCCTCCTCCAAATGGAGTTACGATGGATATACCGCTTGAGAGCAACTGAACCACCAGGACTCAACGATCAAATATCCTTCAGACCATTTCTTGAGGGATTTACCTCTGGAGGCATGGAAAAATAGGCCCGTGATAAGACTGCCTTCATTATATTTGTGGACAAATCTGCTTTATCCCAAAAGTGACTTTTTAACAGGCTTAAGAAGTGGGCCTCTCTCCCTCCCTTTTTTTGTTTTTTTGTTTATTCGTTTTCCTATTTTTGGTTGTCTACCCTTCCCTTTCCCCCTTTCCTTCCCCTTTTTTTCATATGTCTTTGATGTATTATCTGCATTCTGTCTTGATATCCTCGCATTTGTAACAAATGGTATAGCATGTCCCACTTTGCCACTTTAGGGGATAAGTCCCTTGAATTTGTTCTGGTTACACTTATGTATTTATATAGTCGATACCTATGCACACTTATGAGAGGACTACTGAACCCTGGACAATTCTAGGTTCAGTAGACTGTAATCTCCTTTGCTTTAGATTTTTGATACAAAGATATGCCCTTTTTTTCTTCCTGGACACTCCTGGACGTGATCAGCGGTTGCCTTCCAGAGAGAATTTCCTTGCTTTTTGGAATCGCTTTGGTAGCAGCCTGGCACGGTGACAGCGGACACCACCTAGTGGCGTCCGCTTGAGATGCATGCATCTTCCATCCCGATCTCTAGCTGAGATTGGTGACGCATGCTCATTACACTCTGTTTGCGTTCCACGCAGACAGAGCGTATTCCGTGCCGGTGGAACGCATCGGCCGTCCGCACTCCCGCCGGATCACTTCCGGTTGGGGGCGTGTGCGGCGGCTGCGTTTCAGGGAACCTTATCGGCAATCAGCTGAGCAAGCGGCGTCATCCAGCTGATGATCGTTTCAGCTGATGGCGCTGCCTTTAAAGTCCTGCCTGTCCGGCATGAGAGCTGCTTGCTCCCTCGCCGGACACGCAGGATCTTTCATGCTACAACATCCATCGGGGATATTTGAACCGCTCTGGCTATAGGTAAGAAATTTAGCCTGCTCTTCAACATTACTCTGTCCAGCTCTATCCATGATGACAGCCTCTAGTTACTTGTACCAAGCAGATACATTGTAATGTCTTTACAAATAAGACACTCTGCTCCATTGTGACAATGTTGCAAGCTTTTTGACTATATGGGATTTTTTTATATGCGTTTGACTTTACAGTCTAGCATTTATTCCCTTACATTATGTTCTCCATGTACCTTATAACACTGATGGCTATCTGCTTTCATGGACGTTTTTGAGCGATGTTTGGGCACTTTTTGATACATATTTTTCTATTTCTGTTTGAGCATACATTTTGGTTAATTGCTCGAATTTTTGTTCAGCAGAACTGCTGTGAATAGGTTCCAGCTGCTCCCATCTAGCCTCTGACCGAGACTAGCTAGCGGACAGTTGCTGACCACCTGGATCCAGGAGTTCATCCAAGACCCCTAGACTCTCTAGGATAACCAGAAGGCACCCCTAGTGGACAACGTTGGCATGCTTACCCTTTGCTTTTAACTCTGAGGCAGGCTATCCATACCTCCCATTACAGTGAACTATGTAAGTAGATTACACATGTTAACCCTCAATGCATTGTATGTTTTTTGCAATATGTGATAATTAATTGTTTTATGATAATTATCTACAGACCACCCTCCAAGGGCACCCCTGAGGAAGGAGTTAATTCATACTCCGAAACGCGTCGGGTCAAACCCGGGGGTTCAGTGGTCCAAGTTGCACTGGTTCATGTGGAGTATTTTACAGCTTGCCTATTGTTTTTATTCTTTTGTATAAGATAATAAAGTTTCTTACATTTTACCTACTTTATTTGTCGTCTAAATTTGGTGCCTTAAAAGTCCCACCCAAGGGGAACCTTTTTTGGTTGTGGTTAATAAGACTCACTGAGACAGGTTTAGGTTTAGAAATAATAGGGACTTTATTTAAAACAGCAAAACGTATGTCGATATAATTTCCACAAGATCCTGTGTCGATCATGGCCCTAGTAGTAATCCTGGTCTGGTCCCACTGCAATGTCAAGCGAACAAAAAGGTAAGGGTTAGTAATTGAAGTTGTCAATCCCCCTAGGAGGACATATGAACACTCACCCTTTTTTTTGTAGACAAGGGGACAGACGTTTATCATGTGATCCGGGGATGCACAGTACAAGCAGAGATTACTAGATCGTCTCCTGGCTCTTTCAGTAGTTGATAGAGGTGGGCGTATGGTTCCTACCTCCATAGGAGTAGGGTCAACGGCCGAAATCCGAGACGAACTGGATAATGGCATTCCCATTTTTTCAGCCTTTCTTTCTCGTAGCCTTCTATCTATGGTGATACTGAGTTGTATCAAAGCATCCAGGGTTTTCGGCAAATCCGCTCGGGCGAGCTCGTCTTTAACGGCCTCTGATAGGCCAAGTCTAAATTGAGTTCTCAGAGATGCATCATTCCACCCTGAATCAAGGGTCCATCTCTTGAACTCCGCCACAAAGTCTTCCACAGGTCTCCTACCTTGTTTTAAGGACCTCAATTGAAGATCGGCAGTACTCTGCCTATTGGGGTCATCATATAGACTAGCAAGTTCCGCTAGAAATAAAGCGTAGGAGTTGAGAAGCTGATCGTTTTTCTCAAAGAGAGAGTCTGCCCAGGCCCGTGGATCGCCTGTTAGGTAAGAAATAATAGTGCAAACCTTGATATGATCAGTAAGGTAGGTACGAGGTTTTAGCAAGAATAGTAACTCACATGCGTTTTTGAATTCACAAAATTTTTTGCGATCGCCTGTAAATACTAAAGGAGAATTTATTTTGGGTTCAGGGTGCTGAGCAGCGGCAAGTTGTGACAGCCTGGTTACCTGCTGCGTCAGAGCCTGATTGTCTTCTTTTAATTCAGTAAGTGCGTGTATTAATGCAGTTACTTGTTGTTTTAATTGTGTCACCTGAGTGGTTAATTCTGCTGAATCCATTTTAAGGTTCGTTCAATCTGTAACGCTCCTGCGTTTTCTGAACAATGTGGATTTGCAGCTGCAGAAATACTCCACTCAGTAGTCATGTAGAGAAACGCTGAGATACCAATCCCAACTCCCAAGACTCATCACTGTGGATAGTCTCTGATTCAGCATACAAACATACACACTCAACAAGATGTTCCTGGAGTGATCTATGTATATAGTAGTATAGTGGTGATAGGCTGAAGAGACAGGTTTAAGTAGAGACAATAGTTGACAGACACTTGAGAGGAATGTTCTTGAGAATGAGATGGTAACAGGTAGGATGCAGATAGGTTAGCAATCATGTATGGTAGTAGATGATAGGATAGCAGATGACATACAGGAGAGACTAACCCAGTGCAAGGATAGATGTTAGTAGGCTCAAGAGCTAGCAATCTAGATAGTGCAGATGATAGTAACAGTCCTTAGTATGCAGAGCTAGATAGTGTAAGCTTTAGTATGAAGGTTTATGGAGGATTCCCCTGTGGGGTACTTATCACTAGTAGCAAGCAGTAGTAGAGAGGTTCGGTATGAGCGGGTGATCCGGTAGCGGGATACAGGGATCAGCAGCGAGGTTCCGACAGCGAGGTATGCTTGCAAGCATGTGAGCTTCAAGGCAGGTTATGCGGCGTTGAACGAACAATGTTAGTGAGACCGCCGGCGGTTGAAATAGCCACTCCTGCGGCGCTCAATGATGACAGCATCGGTCTTAAAGGTGTATGCGCACCTTACCAAAAGAGAATGGTGGGGCGCATACACTAAGGAAAGTGGAATTAGGGTACCAAAGGTACCAGAACATTACATACCATCGGATGCTGACATCTATCATCAGGGAGCACCTTTTTCCACCTGGGGTTACCCGATGTTATTGGAGTCCCATGACCACTACCAGGGATCCCCACAGCACCCCAAGGAGATCCAGAGGCTTCAGGGTTCGGTTTGGAAGTATATTTATTGATCAATTATTTTAATCCGTGTGTGTTCATTAAACCTTCAAGGCTTACAACGAGACTATTTTTGGGGTCATTACTTTAACTTTACTAACGATATGTGCACGTTAGAGCGCCATCCTTCTCTTATGAAATGCCTTTTATGCCGCTGTATTTAGCGAAGACAAGGACCAGGAATTGTTGTGGGTTGATGGCGGTCTGGCAGATATTTGTGGCCTGTGATGAGGAATTGAATGAAACATGGTCTTCTGGTGGTCACATGTGTTGAATTCCTCAGAGATCCATGCCTCATTAATTTTTATAAATGTGAGGTAGTCTACACTTTCATGAGCTAGGCGAGTGCGCTTATCGGTCATGATCCCCCCTGCTGTGCTGAACGTCCTTTCGGACAGGACACTGGACTGGGGGGCAAGCCAACAGTTCCATTGCAAATTGTGCAAGCTCTGGCCAGAGGTCAAGCCTGCCCACCCAGTAATCCAGGGGTTTATCACTCCTCAGAGTGTCCACATCGGCCATTAACCCGATGTAGTTGGACACCTGTCGGACACCTTTTTTTACGCTCCAACATTTGAGCCACAGAAGCCTGCCTTTTTCCAGGACAACGTGACAACGGCATCATGGAAGGTGGAAGGTCATCATATAGACTAGCAAGTTCCGCTAGAAATAAAGCGTAGGAGTTGAGAAGCTGATCGTTTTTCTCAAAGAGAGAGTCTGCCCAGGCCCGTGGATCGCCTGTTAGGTAAGAAATAATAGTGCAAACCTTGATATGATCAGTAAGGTAGGTACGAGGTTTTAGCAAGAATAGTAACTCACATGCGTTTTTGAATTCACAAAATTTTTTGCGATCGCCTGTAAATACTAAAGGAGAATTTATTTTGGGTTCAGGGTGCTGAGCAGCGGCAAGTTGTGACAGCCTGGTTACCTGCTGCGTCAGAGCCTGATTGTCTTCTTTTAATTCAGTAAGTGCGTGTATTAATGCAGTTACTTGTTGTTTTAATTGTGTCACCTGAGTGGTTAATTCTGCTGAATCCATTTTAAGGTTCGTTCAATCTGTAACGCTCCTGCGTTTTCTGAACAATGTGGATTTGCAGCTGCAGAAATACTCCACTCAGTAGTCATGTAGAGAAACGCTGAGATACCAATCCCAACTCCCAAGACTCATCACTGTGGATAGTCTCTGATTCAGCATACAAACATACACACTCAACAAGATGTTCCTGGAGTGATCTATGTATATAGTAGTATAGTGGTGATAGGCTGAAGAGACAGGTTTAAGTAGAGACAATAGTTGACAGACACTTGAGAGGAATGTTCTTGAGAATGAGATGGTAACAGGTAGGATGCAGATAGGTTAGCAATCATGTATGGTAGTAGATGATAGGATAGCAGATGACATACAGGAGAGACTAACCCAGTGCAAGGATAGATGTTAGTAGGCTCAAGAGCTAGCAATCTAGATAGTGCAGATGATAGTAACAGTCCTTAGTATGCAGAGCTAGATAGTGTAAGCTTTAGTATGAAGGTTTATGGAGGATTCCCCTGCGGGGTACTTATCACTAGTAGCAAGCAGTAGTAGAGAGGTTCGGTATGAGCGGGTGATCCGGTAGCGGGATACAGGGATCAGCAGCGAGGTTCCGACAGCGAGGTATGCTTGCAAGCATGTGAGCTTCAAGGCAGGTTATGCGGCGTTGAACGAACAATGTTAGTGAGACCGCCGGCGGTTGAAATAGCCACTCCTGCGGCGCTCAATGATGACAGCATCGGTCTTAAAGGTGTATGCGCACCTTACCAAAAGAGAATGGTGGGGCGCATACACTAAGGAAAGTGGAATTAGGGTACCAAAGGTACCAGAACATTACATACCATCGGATGCTGACATCTATCATCAGGGAGCACCTTTTTCCACCTGGGGTTACCCGATGTTATTGGAGTCCCATGACCACTACCAGGGATCCCCACAGCACCCCAAGGAGATCCAGAGGCTTCAGGGTTCGGTTTGGAAGTATATTTATTGATCAATTATTTTAATCCGTGTGTGTTCATTAAACCTTCAAGGCTTACAACGAGACTATTTTTGGGGTCATTACTTTAACTTTACTAACTATATTTGCACGCTAGAGCGCCATCCTTCTCTTCTGTTTAAACTCTTTTTATACACCATCCCGTGTTAAGGATTGGGCGGCCGTGGCGCACTTGATGTACTGTTTTTACCAGTTTATAGCTTTTGGGGTCATGATACTACATGAAAACTGCATTTAGGATTAGCGCTTGAACCTTTTTTGTGTTATAAAAGGCATTTCATGTCCATTGAATGGCTAATTTTTGGGGCCTATACAGGCCGACACTTACTGTTCTGTGTACTGTAAATGCCTACTGTACCTCTAGCCATCATATACTACGTTCTTTGCTGTCAGTTCAACCCATGTGAGCTAATTTTTGCCGCCTATACAGGCTGCCACTTACTTCTGTATACTGTGAACGCCTAATGTACCTCTAGCCATCAAAAACAAAGTTCTTTGCTGTCAGTTCAACTCATTTGAGCTAATTTTTAAAGCCTATACAGGCCGCCACTTACTTCTGTATACTGTAAATGCCTACTGTACCTCTAGCCATCAAAAACAAGTTATTTGCTGTCAGTAGGGTTGAGCGAACACGGACTGTATTATTCGTGTTCGTACCGAATAATTGGATTTTTTTTACCCGAACACGGACACGAACACTTTACTGTATATTCGGGTAAAAATCCGTGTTCGGTCGTTTTATTTCCGGGTTTTGCATGCTTTGGCGCGCTTTTCATGGCGGGCTTTCAACAGCCAATCAACAAGCGTTTAACTGGTGTGCCTAAGCCATCCCAGCCATGCCTGCAAATGTATCAGTAGCTGTGATTGGCCGTCTGAAGCATGTGACCAAGTCTTTATAAGTTCGAGGCAGCGCCGCTGCGGCGTCATTCTGCTGTTTAGGTCAGGGAGAGAGCACACATCAACGTGCTGGCTGCTGATTAGGGACAGACAGGAAAAAAAAACATTTGTGTCCGGATAGAATTGAGGGACAGGTCGGAGTGTGTTAGGCAGGGCGAGTTGTAGGCATTTTAGAGAGAGAGTCTGCTGATTTTAGGGACAGTGCGTTCTACAAACTACAATCGACATTGCTGTGTGGGGTGGGGTTTGCAGTCACCCGATCTACGATCTTATAAATCCTGTTAGGGATTGAGTCTGCTGATTTTTAGGGAAAGTGTGTTCTACAAACTATAATCGATATTGCTGTGTGGGGTGGGGTTTGCAGTCACCCGATCTACGATCTTATCAATCCTGTTAGGGAGAGAGTCTGCTGATTTTTAGGGAAAGTGTGTTCTACAAACTACAATCGATATTGCTGTGTGGGGTGGGGTTTGCAGTCACCCGATCTACGATCTTATCAATCCTGTTAGGGATAGAGTCTGCTGATTTTTAGGGAAAGTGTGTTCTACAAATTACAATCGATATTGCTGTGTGGTGTGGGATAGGAGATAGGCAGGTGTCAGTGGTCCACATCCATTTTGCTGTGTGTGGGCTGCAGTGAACACAATCTTTTTGGGGTGCAGTGAACACAATCTTTTTGGGGTGCAGTGAACGCAATCTTTTTAGGGTACAGTGAACACAATCTTTTTGGGGTGCAGTGAACACAATCTTTTTGGGGTGCAGTGAACACAATCTTTTTGGGGTACAGTGAACACAATATTTTTGGGGTGCAGTGAACACAATCTTTTTTGCCCACTGAGGAGGAGGGAGAAATGTGTTTTTCTATCAGGCACTGTGTGCAGCATTTTTTCATCAGCTGTGCTGTGCTGAGTGACTGATCATACACTGCTGTGTTCAGTTCACATGTGCTAATATTGAGTGGTTTCAAAAATCATACACTTTTTTTCTATTCCACTATTCAATATACAGCCTTGGGTTAAAAAAAAATAAGTTGTGGCCTGCAGCAGAGCTGAATGATATTTGGGGTTTTTGGGGTTCATCTCATACTTCTGAAGATTTGAGGGTGCTGCCTGTTCCATACTCCCCCTACTCCTCATCCAGCCTTTTAGGGGTACAAACAATAGTAATTGGGGCCTAGTGTGGTTGTGTACGTGTGATATACATACACTTTTTTTGATCATATTTTCTATTCCGCTATTTAATCAAAAACCTTTGGGGATCAGTTAAATTGGGGGATAGTCTGTGTTGGTACGTGTGAGATCCACCTTTCCAAGTTTTTGGGGTTCATCTCATACTTCTGAAGATTTGAGGGTGCTGCTTGTTCCATACTCCCCCTACTCCTCATCCAGCCTTTTAGGGGTACAAACAATAGTAATTGGGGCCTAGTGTGGTTGTGTACGTGTGATATACATACACTTTTTTTGATCATATTTTCTATTCCGCTATTTAATCAAAAACCTTTGGGGATCAGTTAAATTGGGGGATAGTCTGTGTTGGTACGTGTGAGATCCACCTTTCCAAGTTTTTGGGGTTCATCTCATACTTCTGAAGATTTGAGGGTGCTGCCTGTTCCATACTCCCCCCTACTCCTCATCCAGCCTTTTAGGGGTACAAACAATAGTAATTGGGGCCTAGTGTGGTTGTGTACGTGTGATATACATACACTTTTTTTGATCATATTTTCTATTCCGCTATTTAATCAAAAACCTTTGGGGATCAGTTAAATTGGGGGATAGTCTGTGTTGGTACGTGTGAGATCCACCTTTCCAAGTTTTTGGGGTTCATCTCATAATTCTGAAGATTTGAGGGTGCTGCCTGTTCCATACTCCCCTTACTCCTCATCCAGCCTTTTAGGGGTACAAACAATAGTAACTGGGGCCTAGTGTGGTTGTGTACGTGTGATATACATACACTTTTTTTGATCATATTTTCTATTCCGCTATTTAATCAAAAACCTTTGGGGATCAGTTAAATTGGGGGATAGTCTGTGTTGGTACGTGTGAGATCCACCTTTCCAAGTTTTTGGGGTTCATCTCATACTTCTGAAGATTTGAGGGTGCTGCCTGTTCCATACTCCCCCTACTCCTCATCCAGCCTTTTAGGGGTACAAACAATAGTAATTGGGGCCTAGTGTGGTTATGTACGTGTGATATACATACACTTTTTTTGATCATATTTTCTATTCCGCTATTTAATCAAAAACCTTTGGGGATCAGTTAAATTGGGGGATAGTCTGTGTTGGTACGTGTGAGATCCACCTTTCCAAGTTTTTGGGGTTCATCTCATACTTCTGAAGATTTGAGGGTGCTGCTTGTTCCATACTCCCCCTACTCCTCATCCAGCCTTTTAGGGGTACAAACAATAGTAATTGGGGCCTAGTGTGGTTGTGTACGTGTGATATACATACACTTTTTTTGATCATATTTTCTATTCCGCTATTTAATCAAAAACCTTTGGGGATCAGTTAAATTGGGGGATAGTCTGTGTTGGTACGTGTGAGATCCACCTTTCCAAGTTTTTGGGGTTCATCTCATACTTCTGAAGATTTGAGGGTGCTGCCTGTTCCATACTCCCCCTACTCCTCATCCAGCCTTTTAGGGGTACAAACAATAGTAATTGGGGCCTAATGTGGTTGTGTACGTGTGATATACATACACTTTTTTTGATCATATTTTCTATTCCGCTATTTAATCAAAAACCTTTGGGGATCAGTTAAATTGGGGGATAGTCTGTGTTGGTACGTGTGAGATCCACCTTTCCAAGTTTTTGGGGTTCATCTCATACTTCTGAAGATTTGAGGGTGCTGCCTGTTCCATACTCCCCCTACTCCTCATCCAGCCTTTTAGGGGTACAAACAATAGTAATTGGGACCTAGTGTGGTTGTGTACGAGTGATATACATACACTTTTTTTGATCATATTTTCTATTCCGCTATTTAATCAAAAACCTTTGGGGATCAGTTAAATTGGGGGATAGTCTGTGTTGGTACGTGTGAGATCCACCTTTCCAAGTTTTTGGGGTTCATCTCATACTTCTGAAGATTTGAGGGTGCTGCCTGTTCCATACTCCCCCTACTCCTCATCCAGCCTTTTAGGGGTACAAACAATAGTAATTGGGGCCTAGTGTGGTTGTGTACGTGTGATATACATACACTTTTTTTGATCATATTTTCTATTCCGCTATTTAATCAAAAACCTTTGGGGATCAGTTAAATTGGGGGATAGTCTGTGTTGGTACGTGTGAGATCCACCTTTCCAAGTTTTTGGGGTTCATCTCATACTTCTGAAGATTTGAGGGTGCTGCCTGTTCCATACTCCCCCTACTCCTCATCCAGCCTTTTAGGGGTACAAACAATAGTAATTGGGGCCTAGTGTGGTTGTGTACGTGTGATATACATACACTTTTTTTGATCATATTTTCTATTCCGCTATTTAATCAAAAACCTTTGGGGATCAGTTAAATTGGGGGATAGTCTGTGTTGGTACGTGTGAGATCCACCTTTCCAAGTTTTTGGGGTTCATCTCATACTTCTGAAGATTTGAGGGTGCTGCCTGTTCCATACTCCCCCTACTCCTCATCCAGCCTTTTAGGGGTACAAACAATAGTAATTGGGGCCTAGTGTGGTTGTGTACGTGTGATATACATACACTTTTTTTGATCATATTTTCTATTCCGCTATTTAATCAAAAACCTTTGGGGATCAGTTAAATTGGGGGATAGTCTGTGTTGGTACGTGTGAGATCCACCTTTCCAAGTTTTTGGGGTTCATCTCATAATTCTGAAGATTTGAGGGTGCTGCCTGTTCCATACTCCCCTTACTCCTCATCCAGCCTTTTAGGGGTACAAACAATAGTAACTGGGGCCTAGTGTGGTTGTGTACGTGTGATATACATACACTTTTTTTGATCATATTTTCTATTCCGCTATTTAATCAAAAACCTTTGGGGATCAGTTAAATTGGGGGATAGTCTGTGTTGGTACGTGTGAGATCCACCTTTCCAAGTTTTTGGGGTTCATCTCATACTTCTGAAGATTTGAGGGTGCTGCCTGTTCCATACTCCCCCTACTCCTCATCCAGCCTTTTAGGGGTACAAACAATAGTAATTGGGGCCTAGTGTGGTTATGTACGTGTGATATACATACACTTTTTTTGATCATATTTTCTATTCCGCTATTTAATCAAAAACCTTTGGGGATCAGTTAAATTGGGGGATAGTCTGTGTTGGTACGTGTGAGATCCACCTTTCCAAGTTTTTGGGGTTCATCTCATACTTCTGAAGATTTGAGGGTGCTGCCTGTTCCATACTCCCCCTACTCCTCATCCAGCCTTTTAGGGGTACAAACAATAGTAATTGGGGCCTAGTGTGGTTGTGTACGTGTGATATACATACACTTTTTTTGATCATATTTTCTATTCCGCTATTTAATCAAAAACCTTTGGGGATCAGTTAAATTGGGGGATAGTCTGTGTTGGTACGTGTGAGATCCACCTTTCCAAGTTTTTGGGGTTCATCTCATACTTCTGAAGATTTGAGGGTGCTGCCTGTTCCATACTCCCCCTACTCCTCATCCAGCCTTTTAGGGGTACAAACAATAGTAATTGGGGCCTAGTGTGGTTGTGTACGTGTGATATACATACACTTTTTTTGATCATATTTTCTATTCCGCTATTTAATCAAAAACCTTTGGGGATCAGTTAAATTGGGGGATAGTCTGTGTTGGTACGTGTGAGATCCACCTTTCCAAGTTTTTGGGTTCATCTCATACTTCTGAAGATTTGAGGGTGCTGCCTGTTCCATACTCCCCCTACTCCTCATCCAGCCTTTTAGGGGTACAAACAATAGTAATTGGGGCCTAGTGTGGTTGTGTATGTGTGATATACATACACTTTTTTTGATCATATTTTCTATTCCGCTATTTAATCAATGACCTTTGGGGATCAGTTAAATTGGGGGATAGTCTGTGTTGGCACGTGTGAGATCCACCTTTCCAAGTTTTTGGGGTTCATCTCATACTTCTGAAGATTTGAGGGTGCTGCCTGTTCCAAACTCCTCCTATTCCTCATCCTGCCTTTAGGGGTACAAACAATAGCAATTGGGGCCTAGTGTGGTTGTGTACGTGTGATATACATACACTTTTTTTTTATCATATTTTCTATTCCGCTATTTAATCAAAACCTTTGGGTATAAACAATTAAATTGCGTGATAGTCTGTGTCGGTACGTGTGAGATACACCTTTCCAATTTTTGGGGCGCATCTCATATTGCCGAGGATTTGAGGGTGCTTCAGTCTGCCTCCTGCCTGTTCCGAACTCCTCCTACTCCTCATCCTGCCTTTAGGGTAGAAAAAATTGTAATCGGGGCCTAGTTTGTGTTTGTACGTGTGAGATACACCGTTTTGTAAAATTTGTCCTATTCCGCTATTCAATATACACCCTCTTTGAGTGTAAAAAATTAAATTGCAGGATAGTCTGTATCGGTACATGTGAGATACACCTTTTTAAATTTGTTTGGCGCATCTCCTTCTACCACTGAGGATTGCAGGGCGCTTCAGTTTGCCTCCTGTTCCCAACTCCTCCTACTCCTCTTCCTCATCCTACCTTTAGGGTACAAAAAATTGTAATCGGCGGGGCCTAGTCTGTGTTTGTACGTGTGAGATACACCGTATTATAAAATTTTTCCTATTCCGCTATTCAATATACACCCTTTTGGAGTGTAAAAAATTAAATTACGGCATAGTCTGTATCGGTACATGTGAGATACACCTTTTAAATTAGTTTGGCGCATCTCCTTCCCCCGCCAAGGATTGCAGGGCGCTTCAGTTTGCCTCCTGTTCCCAACTCCTCCTACTCCTCTTCCTCATCCTCCCTTTAGGGTACAAAAAAATTTAATCGGGCCTAGTCTGTGTTTGTACGTGTGAGATACACAGTTTTTTATCCTATTCCGCTATTCAATATACACCCTTTTGGTGTAAAAAACATTAAATTGCGGCATAGTTTGCATATTTGACTGTGAGATACACCCGTGCGATACTGTTGTTCTTTTGTTCCGCTATTCAATAAACACCTTTCTAGGGCAAGATCTTAAATTACAGAAATATGAGGAGACTGTCAAATAGGGGCCGTGGCCTGGGTCGTGGTGCTGCTGGTAGAGCTCCTGTTGCAAGGAGAGGACGTGGTCGATCTGTGCCAGCTACACGCACAAGTGAAACACCTTCCTCAAGTGTGAGTAGGCGACAGAACCTGCATCAGTATTTGGTAGGGCATCATACGCCTCTAGAAGTGATGAGGCCAGAACAAGTAGAGGCGATAGTAGATTGGTTTGCTGCTGACAGTGCCTCCAGTTCCTTCACGTTGTCTCCCACCCAGTCTACTGCAGAAAGGTCAGAGTTGGCACCTGCAGCCGATGTCCAACCGTCTTTCACCTCACCCCCTTGCAAATCAGGCAAGCAGTCTGAGCCCCAAGCCATACAGCAGTCTCTTCTTCTTTTTGATGACTCTGTCAGCAGGGTTTCCCAGGGCCATCCACCTAGCCCTGCCCCAGAAGTGGAAGAGATTGAGTGCAGCGATGCCCAACCACTTATTTCTCAAAATGAGTACATGCAAGGACCATCGCAGCACGTCTCCGATGATGACGAAACGCAGGTGCCAACTGCTGCGGCGTTCAGCATTGTGGAGACCGACAAGGAGGGCAGGGGTGAAGACTGGGTGGAAGATGATGTGGAGGACGATGAGGTCCTCGACCCCACATGGAATGAACGTCATGAAGGTGACCTGAGTAGTTTGGAGGAAGAGGCGGTTGTCGCACAGAGCCACCAGCACAGCAGAAGAGGGAGCAGGGTGCAGAAGCGGAGCGGCCGTGCCCTAGACACTACGCCTGCTACTGCCCAACGCAGCAAGGGAACGAGCGCACCAAAGTCAGCTCAAAGGAGTTCTCTAGCGTGGAAGTTCTTTAGAAAATGTGCTGATGACAGGACACGAGTGGTTTGCACCCTGTGCAGTCAGAGCCTGAAGCAAGGCATAAACCTTCTCAACTTGAGCACAACCTGCATGATCAGGCATCTAAGTGCAAAGCACGAGCTGCAGTCGAGTAGACACCTTCAAAACCAAGAAACGTCTCTGGCTCATCCTGCTTCCTCTTCTGCTGCAGTCTCGGCCGCTCCAGCCACATCTGCAGTGATACCGGCACCTGCCACCCCGCAAACAGACGATCTGTCAGCAACACCACCACCTGAGTCACCAACCATCTCCACAATGTCCCGTGGAAGCGTTCAGCTTTCCATCTCCCAAACACTTTAGAGGAAGAGGAAGTACCCCCCACCCACCCGCGATCCCTGGCCCTGAATGCCAGCATTTCAAAATTATTGGCCTTTGAAATGCTGTCATTCCGTCTGGTGGAGACGCACAGTTTTAAAAACCTTATGTCGGTGGCTGTCCCACAGTACATCGTGCCCAGCCGCCACTACTTTTCCAGGCATGTAATAGTGCAAGTGGGGTTGTGAACGGCGCTACCGTATTACAAAGAGATAGCAATATTGTATTTGCTTAACGTGAGTAGTGATACCACTTAATGTGTGCCGTGAATAAATGAATAAATACATTTTATATAAGTGCAATCTTTTAAAAGGCTATATAAAAAATATACAGAAATCAGTAAAAATAGATTATATATATGCCTTGTATCTTTAATTATTGGTGATAAAGTGCATAAGTGCTAGTGCAAAGAAAAGAGAAACACAAGGCTGAAGTAAATTAGTGAATTTTATTTAAAAAAAACAGGTGAAGCATATAGCTATCCTCACTATGAGGCAGAGGTGATGGTGCTCAGTGAAGAGAAAAGAAGTAAATGCTGCTGTGAGCAAACGATAATAAACGTATAACTGAAATTAATAAGTGTGAGATGAATAAAATAAATGAATCAATGTGATGATTTCGGGTTGCAACAACCTGCGTGACGGCTAGGTGTCGCACCCTGCTATACGACCTGATATCAGTTGCAGGAGGGTACCGTGTATGGGTTCCGCTGTCCCCTCTGACTTCCTCGTGGGTCTGTGTGTTCCTCAGAAAGAAGAAAGGAGACCCCTAGGTACCATATCCAAACAACATGATAGAAAAAATGTAGAGACTCACAGGGAAAAATCGAGGCTGTCCGCGATCAGGGTTGTATGGCCGGGAAGCTTCCATGTTCCACGGCTCTGGCTCCGGGTGCCGGAAATGACGTTAGACGTCGCTGACTACGCCCTACCGGTTTCGTCACAAGACGTCTACTAGGAGCAAGCTACTTTTCCAGGCAAGCCATCCCTTCCTTGCACAACCAAGTGGGGGAAAAAATCAGGTGTGCACTGCGCAATGCCATCTGTACCAAGGTCCACCTAACTACCGATACGTGGACCAGTAAGCATGGTCAGGGGCGTTATATCTCCCTAACGGCACACTGGGTAAATGCAGTGGCGGATGGGCCTGAGGCGGATAGCAATTTGGCGCATGTCCTTCCACCACCGAGGTTTGCAGGGCGCTTCAGTTTGCCTCCTGTTCCTAACTCCTCCTACTCCGCTTCCTCATCCTCTACCGCCTCCTCATCCGGACAGCGTAACACCTTCACCACCAACTTCAGCACGGCCAGGGGTAAACGACAGCAGGCAGTTTTACAACTTGCCTGTTTGGGGGACAAACCACACACCGCGCAGGAGTTGTGGAGGCGCATGGAACAGCAGACAAATGAGTGGTTGCTGCCAGCGAGCCTCAAGCCCGGCCTGGTGGTGTGCGATAACGGGCGAAATCTCATAGCAGCTCTGGGCCTAGCCGGTTTGACGCACATCCCTTGCCTGGCGCATGTGCTGAATTTGGTGGTGCAGAGGTTCCTTAAAAACTACCCCGATATGTCAGAGCTGCTGCAGAAAGTGCGGGCCGTCTGTGCGCACTTTCGGCGTTCTCACCCTGCTGCTGCTCGCCTGTCAGCGATGCAGCGTAACTTCGGCCTTCCCGCTCACCGCCTCATATGTGACGTGCCCACAAGGTGGAACTCCACCTTGCACATGCTGCAAAGACTGTGCGAGCAGCAGCAGGCCATAGTGGAGTTTTAGCTGCAGCACGCACGCGTGAGTCGCTCTGCGGAACAGCACCACTTCACCACCAATAACTGGGCCTCCATGCGAGACCTGTGTGCCTTGTTGCGCTGTTTTGAGTACTCCACCAACATGGCCAGTGCCGATGACGCCGTTCTAAGCTTAACTATCCCACTTCTATGCCTCCTTGAAAAAACAATTCGGGCGATGATGGAAGAGGATGTGGCACAGGATGAGGAGGAGGAGGAGGAGGATGAAGAGGTAACATTTCCAAGGCTTTCAGGGCAGTCATTCGCAAGGGGCTCCGAGGGTGGGTTCCTGCACACACAAACGCCAGGGACACAATTGTCCAGCAGGGGCACAGTTCTGGAGGATGAGGAGGATGAGGAGGAGGAGCTGGAGGAGGAGATGGAACCATGTTCACAGCAGGGTGGCACCCAGGCCAGCTCATGGCCATCACTGGTGCGTGGCTGGGGGGATACAGAGGACACGGACGATACACCTCCCACAGAGGACAGCCTTTCGTTGCCTCTGGGCAGCCTGGCACACATGAGCGATTACATGCTGCAGTGTCTCCACAACGACCGCCGAGTTGCCCACATTCTAACTTGTGCTCATTACTGGGTGGCCACGCTGCTGGATCCCCGTTACAAGGACAACGTACCGTCCTTAATTCACTCACTGGAGCGCGATCGCAAGATGCGCGAGTACAAGCGCACGCTGGTAGACGCCATGCTGCTGGCATTCCCACCTGACAGCGGGGCCACAGTGGAAGCACAAGGCAGAGGAGGAGGAGGAGGAGGAAGAGGTCGCCAACGCAACCAGGGCACCGCCAGCACCTCAGAAGGCAGGGTTAGCATGGCCGAAATGTGGAAAAGCTTTGTCAGCACGCCACAACAAACAGCAGCACCAGCAGCTCAGATGGAACGTCTTAGCAGGAGGCAGCATTTTACCAACATGGTGTAGCAGTATGTGTGCACACGCCTACATGTAGTGAATGACGGGTCTGCCCCCTTCAACTTCTGGGTCTCCTAATTGGGCACATGGCCTGAGCTTGCCCTTTACGCCTTGGAGGTGCTGGCGTGCCCTGCAGCCAGTGTATTATCTGAATGGGTATTTAGCACGGCTGGGGGCGTTATAACAGACAAGCGCAGCCGCCTGTCCAGAGACAATGTGGACAAGCTCATGTTCATTAAAATGAACCAGGCATGGATCCCACGGGACTTTTCCGTACCTTGTGCAGAATAGCGATGGATACCGACCTTACCCACCCATTGTTCCATTTTTGCTCTTTCTCACTCTTTTGGGGTGTACCCTCATTTAAAATTAGTGAAAAGAAGCAGTGTTGGCTACCTCGTCCTCCTCAGGGCCAGATTAACGTAGGGGCTATTGGAGCTGCAGCTCCAGGCCCCTGCCTTTTATATAGGCCCCGGGTTGGCCATATTCACTGTTACCGCTCTTCTGTCACTTGTAAACACAGAAGTCTGGCTTCTATGCTCGCTTCCCCAGGCAGCTCCCTCAGAACCTCCCCACACAGCACGAAGGCCGGACAAGGAGGGACAGTTGCCGATGCATGGATGTGTTTATGGGTTTCAGAGACAGCATCCCATGTTGAATTAGGCATGCATGGCTGCACCCTTCCTCCTCTGGGTGCATGCCAAGGCACGGCCCTTAAGGCCCTTCAAAATCCTCAGCACCAAGCCCATGATGCTCTTAATCCGGCCCTGGTCCTCCTCCACCGCCGCTTCCACCTACACCGCCCATAGGTGTGTGCAGGCTATTGCATTAGGGTGTGCACCCCAAAGTTGAAATACACATGCATGTGTTTGCCTACATGTACATGGCCCCGATACATTACTCTCCCTGCTGGCAAAGTGAAATAGAGCAGAGCAGGTCCGAGGGAGATCTTTCCCATCTCCTCACTGGCAAACAGAGCGATAATGCTAATGTGCCCTAGGTGATTAGGGTGTGCCCAGGTACACCCGTCACACCCTGTGCGCACGCCTATGACACCGCCACATCCACCACCACCTCAACCTCCCTCCTACTCCATATGGGCCTCGTCCTTCAGAGATGAAGAACATTGTTTTATTTTTCTGTTTTTTTTTGTTGTTTTAAGTTATTTCCCTATCCACATTTGTTTGCAGAGCACTTGCCATGCTCTTAAATACGTTTTGCTGCCATTTGCAGCACTCTAGCCCTTTCCTTTGGTGTTTTAGAGCCATTTTAGTGCCTGAAAGTCCGGGTCCCCATTGACTTCAATGGGGTTCGGTGTCCGGGAAAAGTTTGGCAAAAGTCCGGGACACGGACCCGGACTTTTTTTTCAAGTTCGGCCGAACCCGCCGAACACGGACATCCAGGTGTCCGCTCAACTCTAGCTGTCAGTTCAACCCATGTGGGCTAATTTTTGGGGCCTGGAATGGCCGACACTTACTTCTTTATCCTGTGAATGCCTAATTTTTCAGACTGGAAATGAAAAACAATGGGTCTGTAAAGGTTCCGCCAAATTGTGTAATGGATGCGAACCCATTTTACAGATGTTTGAATGGACCCTATATGTATTAGACAATGTATTTACCGGCTGCTGTCAGTTCTGGCTGATTTATGAAAAAAAAAAAAATTTTGCTGTAAAAAAAAAAAAAAAAAACAATTTAGGGCAACTTTTTCAATTGCAATACTTCTGTTATGACATTGCCCATGTGCTGGGACTATTTGTTCACAGCTAGTACGTCTTTTGTGGCTGCAAATATGTCCTAAAGGTTTTTAAGGTTTGCCTCCCATTAAAGTCAATGGGGCCCGCCGCGAACTCGCGGTTCGCAGACTTTTGAGAAAATTTGCCGCAGGCGTTCGCGAACCGCCCGGCCGATGTTCGTCCTTCTCTATGCACCAGTCTTAAATGGAGAAAAAAACAGATGTTTATTGTTAGGGTTTGAAATACTTTATTTGACTGCTAGACATTTTTCCTCTAATCGTCTTCCAGGGCAGCATCTGAGAGATAGGCTCCTCCCACCTGAAACAGGAAAAACAATACTTCACCATGTCAAAAATGTAAAAATGTCAGTCCAGTCACTCCTGTGTGGCTCAATTTGATTGTGTATACTCCAGATCCACAGGAGCTGCAGACGTTTAACCTTTTCTCCAGTCTCTGTACTAATTGCAGGGGACTCCCTTGCCAGCCTCCCATCCAGCTTAGGGGGCTTTGGGTTGTGCAGATCAGGGGCAGCAACTCGGGGCAAGCTAGCCCCCGCCTGTGGTTTCACCGCTACTGAGGGGTATGTAATCATCCCCCCGGCTGCACTAAATGTCGATGGCAAAAGACCACTGCACCTGGAGTCAAGCCAGCTGTACAGTTACTGGCTTCTTAAGGGTTCCGGCTGACCACGAGCTGCCCCTCCAGCCAACATCCTCATCACAGAATAGCCAATCCACACTGCTGAAGGAGCAAGATGGCAGTGGACTGTGTCATTTCTGCAGCCCTGCTGCACTTCTGGTGATGCCTCCCTCGCCAGAGTCCCAAACAAACCGACTTAGCCTTCGATGACTCCGGGATCCTCTGTGATCCCATGTATAAGAAGATAGAGGCACTGTTAATGAGAGCTTGGGAAGCTGGAGCAGCGAATCTAAATCCAGCCATACCTCCATTTGCTAGGACCTTGCAGCTGAGTCAGCCAGACTAGCAAGAGCTGCTAGAAGGAGAAACTCCAAAAGAAGCGTTAGTAAGGACCATACCCAAACTAACCAGAGCAGCGGCATTCCTCACAGATGCTTCAGCCGAAGCTGTGAGGGTATCGGCCAGAACCATTGGCCTAATTAATTTACTGTTCAGACCAGACTTGGAAATGGTTCTAGAAAAAAACGCAGCCATAAATAAAGGGTTTCCTCAAACCAAAAAGAAGCAAGGAAATGCGCCCTTTCGTCAGTCCAGGAGATTTAATAAATAAACGGAACCAATGAAGCGCTGGATACAACAAAACAAAAAAGGCAAGGGACTCTTTATCCTCAAGCCTTCCATTTCAAGAAACTAAAAGCAATGATGATCTCCAGGTGGGAGGCAGATTGGCGACCTTTGCTCATCAGTGGACTAAGATCACAAGAAACAGATTTGTCCTTTGCACGATAGCAGAAGGTTACCCGATAGAGTTTTCCACTTGTCCCCCAACCAAGAACCTGGCGATGACACTCCTGGCCATTCAGGACAAAGACGTCCGGATTCAGTCAGGCAACACCACAACGGTGGCATACCTGAACAGACAAGGGGGAACAAAATTGACTTGTCTAATGAGTCTGACAGAAATGACACCATCTTGGGTCAAGAGAAACATCAGATCCATCTCCGCCATACATTTGAAAGGAACCGACAACACGCTGGCAGACTTCTTAAGTTGAAAAGCCATAAAACAGACAGAATGGTCCTTAAAACAAGCAACCTTCTCGTGAATCACTCAAACCTGGGGAGTACCTGAGGTGGATCTGTTTGCGTCAAAAATAAATATGAAATTCCCAAAATTCTTCTTCCTGAACCCCACAGATGGAAAAATTGGTGTAGATGTGTTCAACCAAAATTGGGTATACCAGCTATGTTATGCATTCCCTCCAACTGCCCTAATACCAAAGGTAGTACTAAAGACCAGGGAAGAAATGGCAATAGTGACACCTATTGCACCCCATGGCTCCAGAGACCATGGTTAAGTCACTTGAAGAATCTCAAGTGACTTATCTATTGCTTCCAGACATGGGGGACCTCCTAATGCAGGGGCCAGTCAACCACCGGAACCACAAGGTCATGAAGCTCTCAGCCTAGTTCCTGAAAGGGTGAGGCTACAGAGGAATGGTCTGTCAAACAAGGTGATAGACACCATTTTAGCCAGCAGAAAACCTGCAACTAGAGCCATCTACGAGAAAGTGAGCAAAAAGTTTGTCTTCTGGTACGGGAGCAAAGGAGACCCCAACAAGGGGACTATTCCAGCAATCTTAGATTTCTTACACAAAGGCGCAGACAAGAGCATTTCCCATTACACTTTGAAGGTTCAAGTGGCAGCCCTGTCTTCCTGCCTAGATATCAGGCTGGCAGAAGACCCCCACATAAGAAGATTCCTTCTCTCATTAAAAAGAGCCAGACCCACGAAGTTCCATAGAACCCCAACATGAGACCTATTCACGGTAATTGAAGGATTCCTCTCTACACCCTTTGAACCATGGGAAGAATGCTCAGATAAATATCTTACACTAAAAACAGTACTTCTGGCGGCGCTTGTGTCAGCAAAGAGAGTCAGTGAAGTACAGGCTCTATCTATGATAGAACCTTATTGTCTGATTCAGATGGATAAAATAATCCTCACCCCAGACCCAACTTTTCTACCTAAAGTCTCTTCAACGTTCCACAGAACACAGTATGTGATTATTCCCTCCCTTCCAGGTTGGATGGATAGCAAGAAAAGTGATACATACAACAAGCTAGATGTAAGGAAAATTCTAATAGCTTACCTTGAGAAGACTAAGGATTGGCGAAAAATTACCACACTATTTATTCTCCACGCAGAAGTCAACAAAGGGAAACAGGCCTCGAAAAGTATGATAGCCAGATGATTAAAGCTTGCTATTCAGGCAGCCTACCAAGCAAAAAACCTTGCCCCACCGAGCGCATTCAAAGCCCACTCGACAAGAGCTTGGGCATCCTCAAGCGCAGAAAGGGCTGGGGCAACACCGGAGCAGATTTGCAGGGCAGCGACATGGTCGAGCTTCAATACCTTTGCAAGGCATTACCGCATCGACCAGCTGTCCAGTCAGGACCAGACATTTGGTCGCAAGGTGTTCCAGACTTTTTTTCTTCCCTAGTAAGTATTGCTTGATATATCCTCTCAGATGCTGCACT
Source organism: Pelophylax lessonae (assembly GCF_965119305.1). NCBI lineage: Eukaryota > Metazoa > Chordata > Amphibia > Anura > Ranidae > Pelophylax > Pelophylax lessonae. The sequence goes on along the minus strand of NC_138770.1, from coordinate 252,799,635 downwards.
GGAAGACGATTAGAGAAAACAGAGCTAGGTACCTGGTAACTCTTTTTGTAAGAAGTCTTCTAGGGTAGCACTCGTTCCCGCCCTAAACAACAATACAAAAGGGTTTTTGCGGATTCATAAGCTTACTAAGGGTTCCTTCGGTGCTTTGCTATTACTGAGGCTCACAGGCGTGACTAACATTTTTATAATGGTGGACTATTGTGTTTCCTGTTTCAGGTGGGAGGAGCCTATCTCTCAGATGTTGTTGGCGGTCACTGGTCAGCAAGTGGTTAAAAGAAATGTAAGCCATGATCAAAAGACATAAATAAGAGGGAAGGACACTTTAATGGAGTTGTAAAGTCAGAAGTTTTTTTTATCCTAATTAGAGTTGAGCGGACACCTGGATGTCCGTGTTCGGCGGGTTCGGCCGAACTTGAAAAAAAAGTCCGGGTCCGTGTCCTGGACTTTTTCCGAACTTTACCCGGACACCGAACCCCATTGAAGTCAATGGGGACCCAAACTTTCAGGCACTAAAATGGCTCTAAAACACCAATGGAAAGGGCTAGAGTGCTGCAAATAGCAGCAAAACGTAGTTAAGAGCATGGCAAGTGCTCTGCAAACAAATGTGGATAGGGAAATAACTTAAAACAACAACAAAAAACAGAAAAATAAAACAATTTTCTTCATCTGTGAAGGACGAGGCCCATATGGAGTAGGAGGGAGGTTGAGGTGGTGGTGGATGTGGCGGTGTAGGTGGAAGCGGCGGTGGAGGAGGACGAGGTAGCCAACACTGCTTTTTTTTCAGTCATTTTAAATGAGGGTACACCCCAAAAGAGTGAGAAAGATCAAAAATAGAACAATGGCTGGGTAAGGTCGGTATCCATCTCTATTCTGCACAAGGTACAGAAAAGTCCTGTGGGATCCATGCCTGGTTCATTTTAATGTCCACATTGTCTTAATTATCCACATTGTCTCTGGACAGGCGGCTGCGCTTGTCTGTGATAAAGCCCCCAGCCGTGCTAAATACACGTTCAGATAATACACTGGCTGCAGGGCACGCCAGCACCTCCAAGGCATAAAGGGCAAGCTCAGGCCATGTGCCCAATTAGGAGACCCAGAAGTTGAAGGGGGCAGACCCGTCATTCACTACATGTAGGTGTGTGCACACATACTGCTCCACCATGTTGGTGAAATGCTGCCTCCTGCTAAGACGTTCCATATGAGCTGCTGGTGCTGCTGTTTGTTGTGGCGTGCTGACAAAGATTTCCCACTTTTGGGCCATGCTAAGCCTGCCTTCTGAGGTGCTGGCGGTACCCTGGTTGCGATGGCGACCTCTTCCTCCTCCTGCTCTGCCTTGGCCTTGTGCTTCCACTGTGGCCCCGCTGTCAGGTGGGAATGCCAGCAGCATGGCGTCTACCAGCGTGCGCTTGTACTCGCGCATCTTGCGATCGCGCTCCAGTGAGTGAATTAAGGATGGTACGTTGTCCTTGTAACGGGGATCCAGCAGCGTGACCACCCAGTAATCAGCACAAGTTAGAATGTGGGCAACTCGGCGGTCATTGTGGAGACACTGCAGCATGTAATCGCTCATGTGTGCCAGGCTGCCCAGAGGCAACAAAAGGCTGTCCTCTGTGGGAGGTGTATCGTCTGTGTCCTCTGTATCCCCCCAGCCACGCACTAGTGATGGCCATGAGCTGGCCTGGGTGCCACCCTGCTGTGAACATGGTTCCATCTCCTCTTCCTCATCCTCCAGAACTGTGCCCCTGCTGGACAATTGTGTCCCTGGCATTTGTGGGTGCAGGAACCCACCCTCGGAGCCACTTGCAAATGACTGCCCTGAAAGCCTTGGAAATGTTACCTCTTCATCCTCCTCCTCCTCCTCCTCATCCTGTGCCACATCCTCTTCCATCATCGCCCGAATCGTTTATTGAAGGAGGCATAGAAGTGGGATAGTTAAGCTGACAACGGCGTCATCGGCACTGGCCATGTTGGTGGAGTACTCAAAACAGCGCAACAAGGCACAAAGGTCTCGCATGGAGGCCCAGTTATTGGTGGTGAAGTGGTGCTGTTCCGCAGAGCGACTCACGCGTGCGTGCTGCAGCTGAAACTCCACTATGGCCTGCTGCTGCTCACACAGTTTTTCCAGCATGTGCAAGGTGGAGTTCCTCCTTGTGGGCACGTCACATATGAGGCGGTGAGCGGGAAGGCCAAAGTTACGCTACAGCGCTGACAGGCGAGCAGCAGCAGGGCGAGAACGCCGAAAGTGCGCACAGACGGCCCGCACTTTCTGCAGCAGCTCTGACATATCAGGGTAATTTTTAAGGAACCTCTGCACCACCAAATTCAGCACATGCGCCAGGCAAGGGATGTGCGTCAAACCGGCTAGGCCCAGAGCTGCTATGAGATTTCGCCCATTATCGCACACCACCAGGCCGGGCTTGAGGCTTGCTGGCAGCAACCACTCATTTGTCTGCTGTTCCATGCGGTGTGTGGTTTTTCCCCCAAACAGGCAAGTTTTAAAACTGCCTGCTGTCGTTTACCCCTGGCTGTGCTGAAGTTGGTGGTGAAGGTGTTATGCTGACCGGATGAGGAGGCGGTAGAGGATGAGGAAGCGGAGTAGGAGGAGTTAGGAACAGGAGGCAAACTGAAGCGCCCTGCAATCCTCGGTGGTGGAACGACATGCGCCAAATTGCTATCCGCCTCAGGCCCATCCACCACTGCATTTACCCAGTGTGCCGTTAGGCAGATATAATGCCCCTGACCGTGCTTACTGGTCCACATATCGGTAGTTAGGTGGACCTTGCCACAGATGGCGTTGCGCAGTGCACACCTGATTTTTTCCCCCACTTGGTTGTGCAGGGAAGGGATGGCTTGCCTGGAAAAGTAGTGGCGGCTTGGCACGACGTACTGTGGGACAGCCACCGACATAAGGCTTTTAAAACTGTGCGTCTCCACAAGACGGAATGACAGCATTTCAAAGGCCAAGAATTTTGAAATGCTTGCATTCAGGGCCAGGGATCGCGGGTGGGTAGGGGGGTACTTCCTCTTCCTCTGAAGTGTTTGGGAGATGGAAAGCTGAACGCTTCCACGGGACATTGTGGAGATGGTTGGTGACCCAGGTGGTGGTGTTGCTGACAGATCGTCTGATTGCGGGGTGGCAGGTGCCGGTATCACTACAGAGGTGGATGAAGAGGCCGAGACTGCAACAGAAGAGGAAGCAGGAGGAGCCAGAGACCTTTCTTGGTTTTGAAGGTGTCTACTCCACTGCAGCTCGTGCTTTGCACTTAGATGCCTGATCATGCAGGTTGTGCTCAGGTTGAGAAGGTTTATGCCTCGCTTCAGGCTCTGATTGCACAGGGTGCAAACCACTCGTGTCCTGTCATCAGCACATTTTCTTAAGAACTTCCACGCTAGAGAACTCCTTTGAGCTGGCTTTGGTGCGCTCGGTCCCTTGCTGCGTTGGGCAGTAGCAGGCGTAGTGTCTAGGGCACGGCCGCTCCGCTTCTGCACCCTGCTCCCTCTTCTGCTGTGCTGGTGGCTCTGTGCGACCACCGCCTCTTCCTCCAAACTACTCAGGTCACCTGCATGACCTTCATTCCATGTGGGGTCGAGGACCTCATCATCCTCCACATCATCTTCCACCCAGTCTTCACCCCTGCCCTCCTTGTCGGTCTCCACAATTCTGAGTGCCGCAGCAGTTGGCACCTGCGTTTCGTCATCATCAGAGACGTGCTGCAATGGTCCTTCCATGTACTCATCTTGAGAAATAAGTGGTTGGGTATCGCTGCACTCAATCTCTTCCACTTCTGGGGCAGGGCTAGGTGGATAGCCCTGGGAAACCCTGCTGACAGAGTCATCAAAAAGAAGAAGAGACTGCTGCATGACTTGGGGCTCAGACTGCTTGCCTGATTTGCAAGGGGGTGAGGTGAAAGACGGTTGGACATCGGCTGCAGGTGCAAACTCTGACCTTTCTGCAGTAGACTGTGTGGGAGACAATGTGAAGGAACTGGAGGCACTGTCAGCAAATCAATCTACTATCGCCTCTACTTGTTCTTGCCTCAACACTTGTAGAGGCGCATGATGCCCTACCAAATACTGCTGCAGGTTCTGTCACCTACTCACACTTGATGAAGGTGTTTCACTTGTGCATGTAGCTGGCACAGATCGACCACGTCCTCTCTGTAACGCTCCTGCGTTTTATGTATGATGTGGATTTTCAGCTGCAGAAATATTCCACTTCAGTAGTCATGTAGAGAAACGCTGAGACACCTATCCCAACTCTCAATGACTCATCATGTGTGGATGATCTCAATTCAGCAAGTAAATACACACACTCAATAAGATGTTTCCTAGAGTGACTTATGTATATAGTAACACAGTGATGATAGGCTGAAGAGACAGGTTGGGTAGAGATGGTAGATGACAGACACTTGAAAGGAAATGTTCTTGAAAGTAAGATAGTAGCAGATGGGATGCAGATAGGTTTAGCAATCATGTATGGTAGCAGATGACAGAGTAGCAGGTGGACATACAAGAGAGATCAACCCAGTGCAAGAACAGGTGGTAGTAGGCTCAAGAGCTAGCAATCTTAGATAATGCAGATGTAGTAATAGTCCTTAGTATGCAGAGCTAGATAGTGTAAGCTTTAGTATGAAAGTTATAGAGGTTTCCCCTGTGGGGTACTTATCACTAATAGCAATGTAGCAGAGGAGAGGTTCGGCAAGAGCAGATGATCCGGTAGCAGGATACAGGGATCAGCGCAGCGTGGTTCCGACAGCGAGGTATGCTTGCAAGCATGAGAGCTTCAAGACAGGTTAGCATCAAGGCACAAAGCAGTTTGAACGAACACATGTGAGTGAGAGCCGGCGATCTAAATAGCCATCCAGTCCGGCGCTCAGTGATGACAGCATCAGTCTTAAAGGTGTATGCGCACCTTACCAAAAGAGAATGGTGGGGCGCATACACTTATGAAAGAGTAATTAGGGTACCCAAAGGTACCAGAACATTACAGTACCCCCCCCCCCTTAAGGCCAGCTCCTGAAGGCCTCTGGAGCTGGTTTGTCTGGGTACTTCGCATGAAAATTGCGGATTAATCTAGAGGCATGTATGTCAGAGGTGTTTAGCCAGGTGTCGTCTTGGGGCCCATAGTTCTTCCATCGAACCAAGTACTGAAGTCTTCCTCTGTGGATACGAGAATCCAGAATCTCTTTTATCTCATATTCTTCTCCACCTTCAACTTGTACAGGAGGAGGAGGTGGGATAGTAGGCCTTATTTCTTGGTCAGGAACATGGGGCTTCAGTAGCGACACATGGAAAATGGGATGTATTTTGAGGTTTATTGGCAATGTAAGCTGTACTGCAGCTTTTCCAATAAGTTTCTTGATTGGGAAAGGTCCCAAGAACAGAGGTCCAAGCTTTTTGCTAGGGATTTTCAGTCTTAAATTTTTTGTTGAGAGCCAAACGAGGTCCCCGATAGCGTACTGAGGAGAAGGTCTTCTGCGAAGATCATAGTACTTCTTTTGTTGACTATGAGCGTGTGCAATGGTAGTATTAAGCAAACCCAGAGAGTCCTTTATTTGGGTAAGATAGTCTGAAGCTACTGGGTTATTTGAAGGAAGGATGCGTGGTGGAAGAATAGAGGGATGAAACCCATAGTTCAAGTAGAACGGACTCTGCTTGGTCGTACTGTGGGTTGCGTTGTTGTAGGCAAATTCTGCCAGAGGGAGAAGATCCACCCAATCATCCTGTTGGTAAGAAGTGTAACAACGTAAATATTGCTCGATGCATTGGTTGACTCTTTCAGTCTGTCCGTTGGTCTGCGGATGGTAAGGAGAAGTGAGCTTCCGCTCGATCCGTAGTATGTGACATAGTTCTTGCCAGAACTTGGAAATAAATTGTGATCCACGGTCAGACAGAAGAGTTTTTGGGATACCATGTAACTTAAAGACATGTTTCATCAGGAGTTCTGCCGTTTGTTTGGACGAAGGTAGTCTGCGAATAGCAATGAAATGTGCCATTTTTGTCAGATGGTCCACTGACACTAAGATGGTATTAAATCCTTTGGAAGGAGGCAATTCCACTATAAAGTCCAAGGACACAACTTCCCATGGAGTTTGGGGTATTGGTAGACTGCATAGTAGACCGGATGGTCTCGTAGTGTCAATTTTGGACCTGGCACAGACATTGCATGAAGAGATGAATTTTTGTATAGATGTTTTCATGTCAGGCCACCAGAATTGCCTGGTAATCAGATTAAGAGTCTTTGTCATACCCATATGTCCTGCCATCGGCACATCATGCGATAATTCCAAGATCTTGGTGCGTATGGTAGGTGGTATGTAAAGTTTGTCGTTGTAGTAGAGGAAGCCTTCTGCATCAGTATTTAGTTGTGGTGGGGGTGAATCCAAACTTATACCATGCAAAACCTCTTCCTTCAAGGAACGGACAACTCCAATAATGCGTTTGTGAGGTATTATAGGAACGGAAGGGATTTCAAAGTAGTTTTCTTCAGTTAGTCGTGATAGTGCATCCGCCTTTTTGTTCTTATCTGCAGGTGTGTAGGTCACTAGGAAGTTAAACCTTAGAAAGAATAGTGACCATCGTACCTGTCGGTGCGAGAGAGTCTTGTTAGTCTGAAGATATTGGAGATTTTTATGGTCCGTGTATATAAGTATTGGTAATTGGGTGCCTTCGAGTAGATGTCGCCAATTCTCCAGAGCCAATTTTATAGCAAGCAGTTCCTTTTCACCCACGGGGTAATTGATCTCTGGTCTGCTTAGGGATTTAGAAAAAAAGGCGACTGGATGAAGTGGTGAAGTGTGAGTTGGTCGTTGGGAGAGTATTGCTCCTACTGCCATGTTTGACGCATCTACTTCCAGAATGTATTGGAGGGATGGGTCTGGATGGCGTAGTATGGGAGCAGAAGTAAACCTTGTCTTTAACAGGTGAAAAGCTTTATTTGCTTCATCTGACCATTTGAATGTTTTTTTAATGCTAGTGAGCTGTGTGAGGGGTCTCACAATGGCAGAGAAGTTTCTAATGAACTTCCTGTAGAAATTTGAAAATCCAAGGAATCGCTGTAGCGCCTTGCGTGTGGTTGGTGTAGGCCAATCCTGAATGCAGGATATCTTACTCATGTCCATCTCGATTCCCGTTTTGGATATGATGTAGCCTAGAAACAGTACCTCTTCTTTATGAAACAAGCATTTTTTCAGTTTCACATAAAGGTTGTGTGCAAGCAATCTCAATAACACTAGTCTTACATGTCTTATGTGTTCAGACAGGGATCGTGAATATATAAGTATATCGTCCAGATATACCACAACACAGACATCTAGTAAGTCTCTGAAAATATCGTTTATAAATCGTTGAAAAACTGCAGGGGCGTTGCATAGCCCGAATGGCATTACAAGATATTTGAACAATCCGTATCTGGTTCTGAATGCAGTCTTCCACTCGTGTCCATCACGGATTCGAATGAGATTGTATGCTCCCTTCAGGTCCAATTTTGAAAAATAGGTAGCTCCACGCACCTGCTCAATGAGCTCAGGGATAAGCGGTAGAGGATAGCGATCTTTTATTGTAATAGCATTCAATTGCCTATAGTCGATGATAGGCCTGAGACTTGAGTCCTTATTGCGGACAAAAAAGAGTCCTGCTGCTGTGGAAGAAGTGGAAGGTCTAATAAAACCTTTTTCCAAATTCTCATCCAAATAGTCTTTGAGATGGGAAAGTTCATCCTGTGAAAGAGGATAAACATGACCGAATGGCAATTTGCTATTTGGGAGTAGATCAATGCTACAATCATAGTCTCGATGGGGAGGTAGTGCTTGAGCATTTTTCTCAAGAAAAACCTCAGAGAGATCCTGATAACATAGTGGTGCAATCTCATCTGTCACCACAGACAGGATCTTCGCGAAAGACGGGAGGTTACACGTACCCTCGCAATAGCAAGAGAGGAAGGTCAGGGTTCGTTCCTTCCAATCTATGGTTGGTTGATGTGTGTGCAACCAGGGAAGTCCCAAAACAATGGGAAAGTGGGGTGAAGGTATTAGATCGAAGGTAGTGGTCTCCATATGAGACCCGTTAGTAGTGACTAGGAGTGCCTGTGTCTGATCAGTGATCGGACCAGAGGATAAAGGAACACCGTTAATAAGACTCACTGAGACAGGTTTAAGTTTAGAAATAATAGGAACTTTATTTAAAGCAGCAAAACGTATGTCAATATAATTTCCACAAGATCCTGTGTCAATCATGGCCTTAGTAGTAATCCTGTTCTGGTCCCACTGTAATGTTAAGCAAACAGAAAGGTAAGGGTTAGTGATTGAAGTTGTCAATCCCCCTAGGAGGACATGTGAACACTCACCCTTCCTTTTGTAGACTAGGGGACAGACGTTTATCTTGTGATCCGGGGATGCACAGTACAAGCAGAGATTACCAGATCGTCTTCTGGCTCTTTCCATAGTTGATAGAGGTGGGCGTATGGTTCCTACCTCCATAGGAATGGGGTCAACGGCCGAAATCCGAGAAGAACTGGATAATGGCATTCCCATTTTCTCAGCCTTTCTTTCTCGTAGTCTTCTATCTATGGTGATACTGAGTTGTATCAATGCATCCAGGGTTTTTGGCAGATCCGCTCGGGCGAGCTCGTCTTTAACGGCCTCTGATAGGCCAAGCCTAAATTGGGATTTCAGAGATGCATCATTCCATTCTGAATCAAGGGTCCATCTCTTGAATTCTGCGACAAAGTCTTCTACAGGTCTCCCACCTTGTTTCAAGGATCTTAATTGAAGATTGGCAGTACTCTGCCTATTGGGATCATCATATAGGCTAGTGAGTTCTGCTAGGAACAAGGCATAGGAGTTGAGAAGCTGGTCGCTTTTCTCAAAAAGAGAGTCTGCCCAGGCCCGAGGATTGCCTGTTAGGTAAGAAATAATAGTACAAACCTTAATGTGATCAGTAAGGTAGGTACGGGGTTTTAGCAAGAAAAGTAACTCACATGCATTTTTAAATTCGCGAAATTTTTTGCGATCGCCTGTAAATACCAAAGGAGGATTTATTTTGGGTTCAGGGGACTGAGCAGTGGTAAGTTGTGTCAGTCTAATTACCTGCTGCGACAGAGCCTGATTGTCTTCTTTTAATTCAGCAAGTGCGTGTATTAACGCAGGTACTTGCTGTTTTAATTGTGTCATCTGAGTGGTTATTTCTGCTGAATCCATTTGTGGGTTCGTTCAATCTGTAACGCTCCTGCGTTTTATGTATGATGTGGATTTTCAGCTGCAGAAATATTCCACTTCAGCAGTCATGTAGAGAAACGCTGAGACACCTATCCCAACTCTCAATGACTCATCATGTGTGGATGATCTCAATTCAGCAAGTAAATACACACACTCAATAAGATGTTTCCTAGAGTGACTTATGTATATAGTAACACAGTGATGATAGGCTGAAGAGACAGGTTGGGTAGAGATGGTAGATGACAGACACTTGAAAGGAAATGTTCTTGAAAGTAAGATAGTAGCAGATGGGATGCAGATAGGTTTAGCAATCATGTATGGTAGCAGATGACAGAGTAGCAGGTGGACATACAAGAGAGATCAACCCAGTGCAAGAACAGGTGGTAGTAGGCTCAAGAGCTAGCAATCTTAGATAATGCAGATGTAGTAATAGTCCTTAGTATGCAGAGCTAGATAGTGTAAGCTTTAGTATGAAAGTTATATAGGTTTCCCCTGTGGGGTACTTATCACTAATAGCAATGTAGCAGAGAAGAGGTTCGGCAAGAGCGGATGATCCGGTAGCGGGATACAGGGATCAGCGCAGCGTGGTTCCGACAGCGAGGTATGCTTGCAAGCATGAGAGCTTCAAGACAGGTTAGCATCAAGGCACAAAGCAGTTTGAACGAACACATGTGAGTGAGAGCCGGCGATCTAAATAGCCATCCAGTCCGGCGCTCAGTGATGACAGCATCAGTCTTAAAGGTGTATGCGCACCTTACCAAAAGAGAATGGTGGGGCGCATACACTTATGAAAGAGTAATTAGGGTACCCAAAGGTACCAGAACATTACACTCTCCTTGCAACAGGAGCTCTACCAGCAGCACCACGACCCAGGCCACGGCCCCTATTTGACGGTCTCCTCATATTTCTGTAATTTATGATCTTGCCCTAGAAAGGTGTTTATTGAATAGCGGAACAAAACAACAACAGTATCGCACATGTGTATCTCACAGTCAAATATGCAAAGTATGCCGCAATTTAATTTTTTTCACCCCAGAAGGGTGTATATTGAATAGCGGAATAGAAAAAAGGATATAAAAACGGTGTATCTCACACGTACAAACACAGACTAGGCCCCGATTACAATTTTCTGTACCCTAAAGGGAGGATGAGGAAGAGGAGTAGGAAGAGTTCGGAACAGGAGGCAAACTGAAGCGCCCTGCAATCCTCGGCGGTGGAAGGAGATGCGCCAAACAAATTTAAAAGGTGTATCTCACACATACCGATACAGACTATGCCATAATTTTATTTTTTACACTCCAAAAGGGTGTAAATTGAATAGCAGAATAGAAAAAAATTTATAAAACGGTGTATCTCACACGTACAAACACAGACTAGGCCCCGATTACAATTTTTTGTACCCTAAAGGCAGGATGAGGAGTAGGAGGATTTCGGAACAGGCAGGAGGCAAACTGAAGCACCCTGCAATCCTCGGCGGTGGAAGATGCGCCCCAAAAATTGGAAAGGTGTATCTCACACGTACCGAAACAGACTATGCCGCAATTTAATTATTTTTACATCAAAGGGTGTAGATTGAATAGCGGAATTGAAAATATGATATCAAAAGGTGTATCTATCTCACACGAACAGACCCAGACTAGGTCCCGATTACTATTTTTTGTACCCTAAAGGCAGGATGATGAGTAGGAGGAGTTCGGAACAGGCAGGAGGCAAACTGAAGCACCCTGCAATCCTCGGCGGTGGAAGATGCGCCCCAAAAATATGGAAGGTGTATCTCACACGTACCGAAACAGACTATGCCGCAATTTAATTCTTTTTACCCCAAAGGGTGTAGATTGAATAGCGGAATAGAAAATATGATATAAAAAGGTGTATCTATCTCACACGTACAGACCCAGACTAGGCCCCGATTACTATTTTTTGTACCCTAAAGGCAGGATGAGGAGTAGGAGGAGTTCGGAACAGGCAGGAGGCAAACTGAAACACCCTGCAATCCTCGGCAGTGTAAGATGCGCCCAAAAAATTGTAAAGGTGTATCTCACACGTACCGGTACAGACTATGCCGCAATTTAATTATTTTTACCCCAAGGGTGTAGATTGAATAGCGGAATAGAAAATATGATATCAAAAGGTGTATCTATCTCACACGTACAGACCCAGACTAGGCCCCGATTTCTATTTTTTGTACCCTAAAGGCAGGATGAGGAGTAGGAGGAGTTCGGAACAGGCAGGAGGCAAACTGAAGCACCCTGCAATCCTCGGCGGTGGAAGATGCGCCCCAAAAATTGGAAAGGTGTATCTCACACGTACCGATACAGACTATGCCGCAATTTAATTCTTTTTACCCCAAGGGTGTAGATTGAATAGCGCAATAGAAAAATTTTTATAACACGGTGTATCTCACACGTAAAAACACAGACTAGGCCCCGATTACAATTTTTTGTACCCTAAAGGCAGGATGAGGAGTACGAGGATTTCGGAACAGGTAGGAGGCAAACTGAAGCACCCTGCAATCCTCGGCGGTGGATGATGCGCCCCAAAAATTGGAAAGGTGTATCTCACACGTACCGAAACAGACTATGCCGCAATTTAATTATTTTTACCCCAAAGGGTGTAGATTGAATAGCGGAATTGAAAATATGATATCAAAAGGTGTTTCTATCTCACACGTACAGACCCAGACTAGGTTCCGATTACTATTTTTTGTACCCTAAAGGCAGGATGATGAGTAGGAGGAGTTCGGAACAGGCAGGAGGCAAACTGAAGCACCCTGCAATCCTCGGCGGTGGAAGATGCGCCCCAAAAATTTGGAAGGTGTATCTCACACGTACCGAAACAGACTATGCCGCAATTTAATTCTTTTTACCCCAAAGGGTGTAGATTGAATAGCGGGATAGAAAATATGATATAAAAAGGTGTATCTATCTCACACGTACAGACCCAGACTAGGCCCCGATTACTATTTTTTGTACCCTAAAGGCAGGATGAGGAGTAGGAGGAGTTCGGAACAGGCAGGAGGCAAACTGAAGCACCCTGCAATCCTCGGCGGTGGAAGATGCACCCCAAAAATTTGGAAGGTGTATCTCACACATACCGAAACAGACTATGCCGCAATTTTATTCTTTTTACCCCAAAGGGTGTAGATTGAATAGCGGAATAGAAAATATGATATCAAAAGGTGTATCTATCTCACACGTACAGACCCAGACTAGGCCCCGATTACTATTTTTTGTACCCTAAAGGCAGGATGAGGAGTAGGAGGAGTTCAGAACCGGCAGGAGGCAAACTGAAGCACCCTGCAATCCTCGGCGGTGGAAGATGCGCCCCAAAAATTTGGAAGGTGTATCTCACACGTACCGAAACAGACTATGCCGCAATTTAATTCTTTTTACCCCAAGGGTGTAGATTGAATAGCGGAATAGAAAATATGATATCAAAAGGTGTATCTATCTCACACGTACAGACCCAGACTAGGCCCCGATTACTATTTTTTGTACCCTAAAGGCAGGATGAGGAGTAGGAGGAGTTCGGAACAGGCAGGAGGCAAACTGAAGCACCCTGCAATCCTCGGCGGTGGAAGATGCGCCCCAAAAATTCGGAAGGTGTATCTCACACGTACCGAAACAGACTATGCCGCAATTTAATTCTTTTTACCCCAAAGGGTGTAGATTGAATAGCGGAATAGAAAATATGATATCAAAAGGTGTATCTATCTCACACGTACAGACCCAGACTAGGCCCCGATTACTATTTTTTGTACCCTAAAGGCAGGATGATGAGTAGGAGGAGTTCGGAACAGGCAGGAGGCAAACTGAAGCACCCTGCAATCCTCGGCGGTGGAAGATGCGCCCCAAAAATTTGGAAGATGTATCTCACACGTACCGAAACAGACTATGCCACAATTTAATTCTTTTTGCCCCAAAGGGTGTAGATTGAATAGCGGAATAGAAAATATGATATCAAAAGGTGTATCTATCTCACACGTACAGACCCAGACTAGGCCCAGATTACTATTTTTTGTACCTTAAAGGCAGGATGAGGAGTAGGTGGAGTTCGGAACAGGCAGGAGGCAAACTGAAACACCCTGCAATCCTCGGCGGTGGAAGATGCGCCCAAAAAATTGGAAAGGTGTATCTCACACGTACCGATACAGACTATGCCGCAATTTAATTATTTTTACCCCAAGGGTGTAGATTGAATAGCGGAATAGAAAATATGATATAAAATTGGTGATTTTCAAGAGCACATGTGAACACAGCAGTGTCTTATGTCAGTCAGCTCTGCAGCAGGCTATGAAGGGAAAAAAAAAGAAAATTCCCCTTTAAGTTTGTCATTTTTAAATAGATTAGTACAGACTATGCCACAATTTAATTTTTTTTAACCCAAAAAGGGTGTATATTGAATAGTGGAATAGAAAAAAGTGTATAAAATTGAAAATCACTCAATAGCACATGTGAACACAGCAGTGTCTTATGTCACAGTCAGCACTGCAGCAAAAAGGCTATGAAGGGGTAAAAAAAAAAAATCCCTTTTAACTTGTAGTAAAATAGATCTAAGATGAACGCTGCACACAACTGACTGATAAAAATAGATTTTTTTTCTCCCTCCTCCTCCTCAGTGGGCTCAAGTGAGGGCAAAAAGATTGTTCACTGCACCACCCCCCATACAGCAAAATCGATGTATACTGTCCCTGCCTAATCTCCAGCTTGTCCCTAATATGCTCAATAAGATCGTTCACTGCACCACCTCCCACACAGCAAAATCGATGTAGAAGACTGACCCTACCTAATCTCCAGCCTCGCCCTAAAATGCTCTAATAACTTTCCCTGCCTGCACTCCGACCTGTCCCTGCATTCTTTTCGGACACAATTTTTCACAGAATCACTGTCTGTCCCTAATCAGCAGCCAGCACGTATGATGTGTGCTCTGTCTCTAAACGACAGCAGAATGACGCGGCGCGCTGGGGCTCTCGAACTTATAAAGACATGGTCACATGCTTCAGATGGCCAATCACAGCTACTAATACATTAGTAGGCATGGCTGGGAAGGCTTAAAGCCCACCAGTTAAACGCTTGTTGATTGGCTGTTGAAAGCCCGCCATTAAAAGCGCGCCATTACATACAAAACAGGAAATAAAATGACCGGACACGAATTTTAAACCCGAACATAAAGTAAAGTTTTCGGGTCCGTGTTCGGGTAACAAAAATCCAATTATTCGGTACGAACACGAATAATACAGTCCGTGTTCGCTCAACACTAATCCATTCTATTAATTGTATTGCATTCTATTAATTACTAAAGGAGTTTGGCTTTTGTTGCAAATACTTTTAAAATGCAGTTTAATGTATCATATTTTTCAGGTGGGCTTTATGCCGGCGAGGGAAGCCAAAGATAGTACTACGAGGGTTCTAAATTTGATTCATATAGTCACCAAAGCAGAAACACCGAGTGTCATACTGAGCACCGACGCAGAAAAGGCCTTTGACAGGGTCGAGTGGGCCTTTATGCTGTCGGTGCTCAAGTATATAGGAGTAGGAGAAATATATATATTAAGTATAAGTATAAAGTATATTCTAACCCAACAGCAAGGGTAAAGGTGAATGGGGTATTATCGGAACCCCTAAGCATAAAAAATGGTACAAGGCAGGGGTGCCCATTGTCCCCCCTGCTATTTGCACTTACACTAGAACCCTTTCTGAGCAAAATCCGACTCAACCCGGATATAAAAGGCGTTATGGTGGGGAAAGAACAATACAAAATCGCAGTGTATGCGGACGATCTATTGTTTACACTGACAGAACCAGAAATCTCGATTCCGGTATTGTTGGAGGAATTCAAACAGTATGGAGAATTATGTAATTTTAAAATTAATTACGGGAAATCTGAAGCACTGGGAGTTGGAGTGGAGTAGCAAAGGTAAATAAGGACAGACTAAAGAGTAATTTCAGATTTGCATGGGTAGAGAAAGCCGTGAAGTATCTTGGAACTTATATAACTGCAAACCTGGCCCAAATATTTGAGTTAAATTTAATTCCCTTGATTGAAGAGACAAAGAAAACATTGGAACAATGGAGAGGAGGTCTTCAGTCATGGTTCGGCAGAGGAAATTTAATAAAAATGAATGTTTTACCAAAATATTTATATATAATGAGAGCACTCCCAATCCAAATACCGAATAGCTTCTTTAAAATTGTAAACGGAATATTTGGTAGATATATATGGGCAGGTAAAAAGCCACGGATAGCTCGTAACAGTCTGTCTCTACCGAAAGACATGGGTGGACTAGCAATACCTGATCTTCGCAGGTATTATCATGCCATCCATCTGAATCGAATACTAGATTGGTGGCACCAGGGGGAAGTGAAAAGATGGGTCCAAATAGAGCAAGCGCAGACTACAGTTTCATTAAAGAGAGCGATCTGGTGCTATAGGACACTCCCTAAAACTTTGAAGATGCACCCTCTATTGGGAAATACATTAAGGGTAGGTTACCAGCAGTCCCTAAGACAAAACCTAACTACAGTAGATTCTCCGCTATACCCGATCCTAGGGAATCCAGAGTTTGTACCTGGCCTAGATAGACAGCATTTCAAAAAACTAAGGGAAACAGGGCAAGAAAGCATTAGATCTTTTGCGAATCAACAGATGTGGCCTACAATCGCTAGGTTAACAGAAGAGGAGGGACCGTACGGCCTTTGTCTGTGGGAGGCGCTGCAACGACGGCATTTTCTGGAGTCGTTACCCGATCCTGGAAAATTTAAGAAGCCACTGACACACTTTGAAAAGTTATGTGAGAAAACAGGGGGCGTAGAACGGCCACTCTCTAGCTTATACAAAATATTGACCACACCATTAAGCCAGCCAAGATTAAAATGGCTGGAAAGATGGAAACAAGAACTAAATATGAACATAACGGAAATACAGAAACAAAGGATATTTAGGGCAATATTTAGACCAACAAAATGTACCAAAATTCAAGAAATAAATTACAAGATCTTAACTAGGTGGTACAATACACCAGATAAGCTACATAGGTGGTATGCGCAAGAATCAGATAGATGCTGGAGATGCGAAGAAGGAGAAGGCACACTATTCCACATTTTGTGGACCTGCCCGAAAATAAAAAAATACTGGTCAGAGATCGGAAATATAGTTAAAAAAGTAACAGACTATAAAATTGAGGGAGACGCGGCTTTCTGTTTATTACAGATATCAGAACTATCAGTAAGGAAATATGAAAAATCAGTATTGCCTCACATGTTGAACGCTGCGAGAGCCTGTATACCCCAATATTGGAGAAAGAGACAAGCCCCTTCGGCACGGGACTGGGCAAGGAAATAAGAACATATTAATAAAATGGAAGATTTAGTGCTTTCTTCACAACACAAACAGGAACAATATAAATTGATATGGAGAAATTGGAATATATTTGCAGCCTCGGAGGAAAGGAGGCAACTGTTAAGTCCATCATCTCAGAATATGGAAGTTCTATGAGTTGGGAATCTCTAGTTAGCTTGAGGGGAGTGGAGAGGGAAGGGGAGGGGGGAGAGGAGGAGGGGGGACCTTTGGGATTCTTTTTTTTTTTCTTCCTGTTTTGTCTGTTGTTATGAGATGTGAGATGCGGGGCTGTGTGTATGGAAGTGAATGAGTAGGAGATATGAATGTTGGGAGGGAAGGAAGGGAAGGTTGAGGAGATAGAGAGGAGAGGGAAGGGAATATATGACTAGGAAGATGAGGGGGAATAAAGATAAATCCAATAACTGAGGCTCATTTTGGTTTAAAATCCAGTGAAAGGAAGAGAGGCAAGGTTTGTACGAGTAGAATTAGAGAAGGAGACTTGCTATCTTGACAATGCCTTGCACCGGTTAAATATCAGTTAAAGGACTGTATATGAGTTGAGAGAGGATCGTAACAGACCTCAGAAAAAGTGGAAATAGATAATGACTCTATATTTTGTTAACCTTATCTTGTGTAAGATGTTATGCTTTGTAATAACTTTCCTTGAAATTAAAATAAAATAATAAATATTCAAAAATCCAATTATTCGGTACGAACACGAATAATACAGTCTGTGTTCGCTCAACATTAATCCATTCTATTAATTGTATTGCATTCTATTAATTACTAAAGGAGTTTGGCTTTTGTTGCAAATACTTTTAAAATGCAGTTTAATGTATCATATTTTTCCATAACTATTTCTGTCTCTTTCAGTTCACATAATTAGGTAGGGCAAATAGCTATTTTAGAAATGTCTTCAGTAAAAATAAGTATGTATTTGAAAATCTATTTTTTTCTACAACAGATCAATTTGGTTACAACACTTCAGAGCCATCCAAAACTGAATCCTATTCTTCTATTTCTAGAAATAAATCATTTTATAAAATTCTGTTCTTGCAACAAAAGAAGAGATTGGAGGTACACCATTATATTTACAGAGAAGAGTAAATTATGATCATAGCCTATGCTAGCACCAAACCTTTGTCAATAAAGAGTTCTAAATATAACTCATAACATGTTAAGAGGAAAAAATTATTATTTTTTTAATCAAAGTTTTGTGCTTTTCAGGAAAACATTTGCAGCTGTTTTCAACATCTGTATTTAAATAAAATTTTGTTTAACCACTTGCCGACCGTCCGCCGCAGTTTTACTGTGGCAGGCTGGCTCGGCTGCGCGAAACGACATAGCCCTACGTTGGTCACGCACGTAATTCTGGGGGGGGGCGATCGGGGATACCGATGCACAGGATCGGCAGCTGCGATTGCTGCCAGTTTCTCCCTGGCGTGCTCCCGCCCCCACTAGGCAGCGGGGGGATGCCGATGCACAGGACCGGCAGCTGCGATCGCCGCTGGGCACCTGCGATTGCTCCCCGCTGAGAGAGAACGGTCAGCTGTGGTAAACACAGCCGACCGTTCTTCTTTCTGAAATGATCACGGAGCATCTGTGATCCTTCTATATAGGATCACAGGTCTCTGTGGTAATTTCACAAGCCCACCCCCCTCCCTTAGGCTCATACTTAACTCAAACCTTTTATCACCCCTAGGTTAACCCCTTCCCTGCCAGTGTCATTATTACAGTAACAGAGCATATTTTTAGCACTGGTTACTGTAGTAATGTCACTCCCCCCCCTCCCAAAAGTGTCAAAAATGTCAGTCAGGGATCAGAACTGTCCGCGACAATGTCGCAGTCCCATTAAAAATCGCAGATCACTGCCATTACTATTAAAAAATAAATAAATAGATAAAAATGACAGAAATCTTTCCCCTAAGTTATCGACGCGATAACTTTTGAGCAAACCAATCAAAAATAAAAATCACAGAGGTTATCAAATACCACCAAAAGAAAGCTCTATTTATGGGGAGAAAAACATCAATTTTATTTTGGTATAGTGTCGCAATTTTCCGTTAAAGTAACGCAATCGATTTGCAAAAAATGGCCTGGTCTATAAGGGTGCAAATCCTTCTGGTCCAGAAGTGGTTAAAGGTCTTTAAATACATGAACTTGTGAAAATAGGCACTTTTACAAAGAAGATAAGAAATAATAAACATAGAATTTATTAATATGGGTAAAACTCAAGGGGATATGTAAGACATTGATTTTCATCCTAATTGTAATATTTAGCTTAGAAAGAGAAATTGACCTTTGAAACAAATATGAACTCTGTTCATGTGTACATTGGAAATTAACATGATCCACTCATATCTAATAGATTTATCCGACTAATCCCTTCGTAATCTGGTTTTAGGTCACATAAACCTGGCATTAGGCCCTAAGATCTGTATTGGCTCTGCATTGTGCTTACCCATATAGCCATCTTCATTTTTTTGGACCAAAGTTTTTGTTGAAGTAAGTACCCATCTGCACATTTGTAATGGCGTTAGTTTACATGAAACTCCTACTCATCTAATCCTATTCCATCCTCTCTAATACTCCAATTGTTTGTTGCACATCTAAATATTAAGTTCACGTCTGCTGTAATGGTGACACGTTTTATGTGGATAGTGTGATGATCATATAACTTAGCTCCTGCTGTTCTTTCTGAATATTTCTTGGAGTTGCTTGAGCACCATCTCAGTAAAAAATGCCTGAATAATAAAATGACTTGGAGCAGGTAAAGTAAAGAAGATTTTGGTTTTATACAGCCATGCATATTTACATTAACTTGTATTGTCATGAATTTATGGAGAGCTTGTAAAAAGCTTAGTAGTGAAGATCAGCAATGAAGATGATGTGTCAGTGCTCATGAATGCCTGCTGCCAATATTCCTCAAATGTAGCTTTATACATCCATTTCTTTCTAGTTTTTCCCCTTATTATATGAAATTGATAGTTTACTCAAACATTCCTTATATATTTACACACAAACAAATATGTATATATATTTTGATGGAAAAAGAAAACCTCAGCTTCCACTAGTTGCACTAAATAATGGAGCTTCAGTTCCTGAACTTAAAGTGATATTAAAGTCTTGTTTTATTTTTTTGTTTAAAAATAACAAACATGTTATACTGCTCTGTGGTAGTGGTTTTGAACAGAGCAACCCAGATCCTCCTCTTCTCAGGTCCCTCCCTCCTGCCAAATGCCCCCATAGCAAGCAGCTTGCTATAGGGGCACCTGAGCCAAGCTGCTGCTCTGTGTGTCCATTCAGACATGGAGCAGCAGCTTAGCCCCGCCCCCTCTATCTCTCATTGGCTCGCTGACTTTGATTGACAGCAGGAGCCAATGGCACCCGCTGCTGTCTCTGCCAATGAAGAGGGAGAGTCCCAGACAGCCGAGGCTCTCGTGCAACATCTCTGGATCGAGATGGGGCCCAGGTAAGTATTAGGGGGCCTAGGGGGCTTCTGCACACAAAAGGTTTTTTATCTTAATGTATAGACTGCATTAGGATAAAAAAAAAACTTCTTCCTTTATAACCACTTTAAAGTGGTTGGAATCCTTTACATAAACCCACTGAAGTTAATGGCCTCAGGTTATACAGAGATGAAAAAAATCCTCATAAATAAATTGTACATGTTTAGCTGAAGTCTTCTCTTCTTTATATCCATTCAAAGTCCAGAATGTATACAATTTGTCAGTGCTGTCAGAAAACAGGGGGCAGAGAGCTGGAATTAAACAATGCAGAACTCAGTGAAGAGAGCTCTGAGAGCTGATTGGAGGGAAGGGACACCCTCCTCCCCTTCACACAGGACACAGGAACAGACCTGAGGCTGTCAATCACAGGCTGTATGCTGGAGATCACTGCCCTGTTTTCTTTTTCTCTTACAGTCAGGACAACTTGTCAGGAGTGACTCATGCAGGCAGCAGAAGAATGGGGCAGCAGACAGAAATGATACTTAGTGCTCTAAATGGAGACCAGTACACACTAAAGAAGAATATGCTTTGTTCCTGGTTCATGTCTGAGGTTTACTGCCACTTTAACTTCATAGTTGATGCAGTCAGAGGAATTTATGAATGGTTTAACAGAACTTCTCTGGGTAGTAGTTATCTTTAGAACTGTCTTTACCCAATTTAGGAAAGTATTTGTGCCAGTTTTAGTAACATTGCATTGGGTACCAAGTTCATGTTGTGGGCCATGTCTGTGCAGGGAAGCTGTAAAATTAGGTAATATCCCACTATTATGAATGATTTAGTGGGTCCGACCTCCCTCCTGTGTGGATGATGTTTTCACCTGCATCTGGGTAGAGGATATGTTCCATGTGGATATAAATTATTAGATTTGTGTTATTTTTTTTTACTGTATTTTGATTAATAATAATGACTTCTTTCTTTTACTCTGTTTACCTTAATGTTGTTTATTTTGGGTTTCTTTATTCACTGTTTTGTATTTTGTATTGTTGTTTTGTACTGCTTTTATAGAACCCTATTTGGTGTTTGTCAGGAGGTTAAGAGCGCTATTTGATGTATGTGTCAGGTGATTTATTTGCGTATTTAGAAAGCAGCGCTCTTAACAGCCCCTTATTTTAAATAAGCACTTGGTTGTGTGAAATGCTACAGCTGTATTGTGTATGCTAGTGCTGTCAGTCTGACATCAGTGGAAATAAATTTGGTAATTGTACTGTCTCTTGCAGTGGTGTGCAGCCATTCATTTCCTTTGTTCAGTATCCATGGTGGGGAGGGGGGGAGGTTTGGCGAGCACCTGGAACGGTGCCATTCTCATTTGGATGTACATCACTTACCCTCCCAACCATTATAGCCATATCCTTCTAATTTGCCCCCAAGAAATATTTTTCCAAATCCTTGACGCCCAACAGTCACTCCAACACTGCTCAGTCACATCAACATTTTGCACAGGCAATGAACATTGTAATGTCATTGAATGACCCTGTCTCATCGCCAAACACATCATCAGCTATAGACACCTGTTGTTATCCATGTTACCATTATTTTGATAATTTTTTGGCAAATTCAAGGTATGTTAGCTTTTTAGTTGATCAGACTACTTAGGCCAGTTTTCTTTGAAAACATGAAGTTATAATTATTTGTCCGCAAATAACCTTGTAGGCATTGTACAGGACACCGGGAATGTGTCCTGGATGGCAGGTACATTTCCCTGATATTTGAGCTGTGGTCCCTTTAATTGGGTCAGTTGCAGAGCTTTTGTGGAACTCAGGGGTTAAGTCCCAGGTGAGGGAGGCTTGAAAGGCAGCAGAGGGAAATCAGCACCTGTGTCAAGGAAGTGAATGGGAGAGAGACAGAGACTCACAAGCTGTGTAGTGAGTGGAAGCTCTCAGACAAGCTGAGCCATGGACTGCTAACGTTCCCCCTGTGTGGCCTGCCTAGAACCCTGACTGGAGAAGCCTGACCCCTTTATGGGACCAAAGACTAGCGGTGAACCTGCTGCTTTATTACCAATACCAGGATTTGGACTGTTTATTTACTTTGGCTGAAGTAAGCTGCCTTTTGTTTTGCTGGGATTCAAATAAATGAACTGTTTTGCTTTCACCAAACTGGCTGGCGGTCATTCCAGAGCTACCCCAGGTTACAGCATTTTACCAGTTTTTATTTCTTGGGCCATTTATAGTAGGTCCTGGCTACTGTAGACCAGGAACACCTCACAAAAGGAACAGTTTTAAAGATGCTCTGACCTTGTTATCTAGCCATTTAAAATGAGGACCCTTGTCACTAAAATCCTCATACTTGCCTATTTTTTCTGGTTTCAACACACCAACTTCAAGGAAAATAGGTCTATGTGCTGCCTAATATATCCCACCCACTTTCTGAGGACATTGTAATGAGATAATCAGTGTTATTTCTTCTGTAAAAAAATTGTTCTAAAAAAACTATAATAATTACACTTTTTATTGTTTGATGCATTTGTACATAAAATATTATTTTAACAATTAAAGAGATTTTGGCCCCTAGTGAAACAAAATAAATGTGATAAAAAGTAAATATTGTCTCACTTTTGATGCATGCACCTTTGTGTTTATTTTCTTTTTGGCCTCTTAATTTAAAAAATAAGTGCAAATTTTATTCAGAAATGTAAACATGTGTCATTGTTAATGTGTTTTTAGGTTGGTGAACAAAAAAGAAAATACAGACTTTTGTTTGTGGGAGCTACTACAGGTACAAACAACAAAAAACATATATTGGTATATTTGTGATAGTCAGTATTAGTTGTAGAAATAGTAAGAGAATTTGTTTGAGTTATTCTTTTGTGTTAGGTTATGGTAATATCACAATTTTAATTGATTAAACTTTCAACAGGAGGTATGCTATTTCTAACGTATGTGTAAAGTATGTATCGGAACAACTACTGAGTAAACCCAGCAACTCGTCCAAACTGTGCATATGACCCAGAACTACCCCCTCTGTTCTCAATCAGAAATAACAGGAAGGACCCAGTGTTCTCCTCTTTCTCTCTTCTTCAGTTAGAAAAACTGAAGTTACTTCAGTTGCCCCCATGAAACACACCATTTCTTCACCCATCATTTTTGGAGAGAACAAAGCACCACAGAACAAAAAAAGGAAAGAGATGAGAATAAGCAAAGAGGCAGATGGAAGCAGAAGCACACAGCATCAAATGATGTCACATTTGATATTGTTCCGTACTGGCTAAAACAAAAATGCCAGAGCTCTTTCAATACTGTAAAAAATGGGCAAAAAGACACATACAAATATGTGACTGACAAAATACACCAAAAGGAGATCTTCAGATGTGAATGCAGAGTTAATCTTGTAAAATAAATATGTCATGAAAGAAATATGCAGGCTTTAATTGCTAACTTTTGTTTCTTAAAAATGTTGTTTCTTGGAAGTTTTGCTACCTTTTGCCTGAATACTAGTGATGGGCTGAACACCCCCAGTGTGGTTCACACCAGATCTCCCAAGCATGGAAAAAAGTTCAGACCTGAGCCGCGAACTCTATTAAAGTCTACGGGACCCAAACTTGAAAAATCAAAAGTCCCTATTTTGAAGGCTTATATGCAAGTTATTGGCCATAAAAGGGTATGGGCCTGGGTATTGCCCAGGGGGACAGGTATCAATGCAAAAAAACTTTTTTAACTTTAAAAGAGCAGTGATTTTATTGCAGAAAAACAGACATATGTAAAGAACAAAAATGATGTTTAAATTGCTGGCAATACATAAATGTAAAAAAAAAAACAGCATAGGGCCCCCCCCAATCCATACCAGGCCCTCTAGGACTGGTATGGATTTTAAGAGGAACACCATGCCAATTCTTTTTTAAATATGGCGTGGGGTCTTCCCCAAAACCCATACTAGACCCTTATCTGAGAATACAACCTGGCAGGCCAGGAGGGGGGGGGCAGCGAGTGGCTAGTTCACATGGGGGGCCAGGATCTGGGGGCCCCTTGTTCCAGATTCTGATAAGCCCCCCTGCCCACAGACCCCCAAAACAACAGCCCAGGGTTTTGGGGAAGAGGCCCTTGTCCCCAACTTGGGGACAACGTGCTTTGGGGTGGAGGGGCAGAGCCCCCCCCTGCCCCGAAGATCCCTCCCATGTTGAGGGCATGTGGCCTAGTATGGTTCAGGAGGGGGTTTGCGCTCGCTCGTTCCCCACCCCCTTTCCTGGCCTGCCAGGCTGCATGCTCAGATAAGGGTCTGCTATGGATCTTTGGGGGGACCCCATGCATTTTTTTTGTGTTTTCCCTGTAAAATCCCTACCAGACCCAAAGGACCTGGTATGGATTGGGAGAACCCACACGCCATTTTTTTTTCACATTTTTCTATTGCCGGAAATGTTTTTTTTTTTTTTTCATTCAGCTGTCAGTGGGAAAGCCTGTTGACAGCTGATGACTTGTCCATTGTTAAAGACATAGCGGCCAGCTCCCCAGCCCGATCCCTAAAACCAGCTATTCACTGCGCCCTGATTGAGCAAAGCTTTTTCCAGCCAGGGCTTAGAATGCACTGTGCAGCACACAGTGCATTGCTGGGTGCTCAGCAGGTGAACATCCCGCCGAGTGGCACGCAAATTCAGTTGGTTACCAAACGGTGATGTTCAGGCTGAACTTATGCTCGGTCAGAACCATTCACCCAACACTACTCAATACTTTGGGTCAATGACTGGGAACAAGTGTACAGACAGGGAGTGATTTTTTTCTGGCATTATCAAACTGCACATTTGTGCCAGGACTTGGAAAGTATTGAATTGTAGAGCTCTACCATTAAGCCTGAGGGAGAGTTAAACACATTGGAGGGCATGGCATGGGAGGAGATTAGCTGACGTCAGTATTTGGCTGCTTCCTATTGTGTGGCCCCATGCTCTATATTGTAGGCATTGCAGCAAATGTTTTTTTGAAGAAGGTCAGTAATGACATCCTCTGTTTTATTCCCTCTTGACAGGTTTACTTTAACACTGTAGAGGAAACAAAAGCCACAAATATATAACCTCAAGGAGTAGATTCTGTGGGAGGGTATTTTAAAGATACAGTATTTAACAAAAACATTGTTCAAGTTATTTACAGACAATTTCTCTGACAAAAGAGCCGTAATTTTTGTTCTTAGGTTATCTCCCTTGTCTAAGAAGTTGAATATAAGTTCAACATTGTTCAGTAATGTCTCTACAAGGGAATACAAAGATGATGGAAAATGAAAATCTTTATTTCACCTTCCATCTAAGCACAATGAATTTTGAGACAGATGGTCATTCTGTTAAGTACTGTGTTTTGTCTTTGTGTACAATGAAAAATACATAAGCCTTCTGTTGCAAAGTGCAAGAAAGACATTTAAGCACCTGTTTCAAATTATTCTGATACTATAAATGTTCTTCAAAATTGGAAAGCCTAGTGTTTTAAGAAAGTGTGAAGTGCCACAGCGAGCTCGACTAAATTGACTAGGCTTGGGTCCAGTAAGCAGCGAAAGGGAGAATGATACTTACAAATCCTGGCAAACAGCAGATAATAAAAGGAAGCGTGCATCGTAACACTGAATCTCATCTCTCTCGAAATACTGTCACTTCTAGAACTTTTTGATAAATTGGTAGAATAAAACTTCACTTTTCTTTCCGTATCTGACTATTTATTTAATATTCTTTTCACATGGGAGTAAAAAAACATGTTTTTTCAGGTACATAGATGAAAGGTTTCACGTGGCAATGATCCAATCTTTATGAATCACTATGATACTACAATACATTTCATGAGGTCTCCATCTTGTGAGTTTCATTTCATGCCTTCCTGCCAGCCATTTCAAGATCAGAATTTTTTTTTGTCAAAGTGTTATGAAGTTGTCAAATGTCTAAATGAACTCTTTTACAGAAACATCTGCCTCCTTAAGCATTTCTTTTGAAAGGCTGGCAAATTGCTGTGAAACGCACATTATCCAATAATTAACCTGCAAATATGACTCGCATGTGGCAGAATGCCATAAGAACCAGATGTTGTCCCTGGTTCCTCTTTGTAAAGCAGGTCAAACATTCTGATTTAGCTATTTGCTTGTAGAGATAATCTGATTCATATGATACATTCTGCTAATTGTGTAACATGGCACACTGGAACTCGTTAAGTGAATTCTAAGCTGTTGCACAGCAATTAAGCTTCTGTGGCAACTGTCCTCCATATATACTTGCTGAAAGGAAATTCACTTTACTTTGTAATATACAGCTTAACATTTTTGAAATATTCTAAAACTACAGGCACAAAATTCCATAATACAAATTAAGAGTAGCTGTTTTTTAAAAAAAAATGGTTTTACAGACTGTAATCTTTTTCACAAAAGTAACTTACAAAATACCCTAAAGTCTGCTTCAGTTTTAAATTGTGGTCAACTCTTTTCTCTGAAAGGTGAGGATGAGGTTCAGGTTTGCCACTATAATGAATAGTGCATCCCAGAGATTTCTAAAGTTTGGGCTGAAAAGGTCACAGGTTTGCTGCCAAGGAACAACCTACATTGCAATGTGCTTGGCCTTGTCCCGGTTAGTCACAAGAACCAATAATTTGAAGGAATAGATAACACAACCATCTTTCTATAAGGATGGTCTCATAGCAGCCATAAATTCAGCATGTGTTGGAGCTATCAAGTAGAGCTAAGAGTTCTATGTAGGTAAAAATACTGTTTTTTACTTTTAATTTTGGCATTGTTACATTTTGCTTATGTCATGCTTTTGTTTGACAATAGCTTCCTTAATCAAATATTCACCCCCATAAACTTCAATATGAATCGCTACACATTTGCTCATCCGTACTGTAGGCTATACAACCACAGAACAGAAAATGCAAGCTGCCAGAAGGACATGACACACCACAGTACCAGACAAATACCCAATAAAATAACTCCACTTTCCTGGAAAAAAAAATAGCAAATAAAGAAAAAATAATATAGCGTATACAATTGCAACACAAGTCATATTGTAATTGAATGTTATTAAAAATATCCTTTCCTTTTCAATCTGCAGCTGTTGTCATTTTCTGAAAATGCAATGCATTATTGCTACCTGGAGGTGATCTGTACTCAGAATGCGTGCCGACCACACCCCAGAAACATCATTTCCTGCTTGTGTGATTGGCTCACCAATTTTCCCTGAAGTCTGCCTAAGATACAAGTCAGATTTCAGGCATCCCCTGCAACAAAAAATTATTTTTGGTGAGATACTTCCAATATGAATATGTCTAAAGGGATACAGGTCCAACAGATTTCCTCATTAGTGCTTTGCAGCTGCATAGCTGATTCATAATTATGAAACCACTCCCATTAGACCCACTCAGCACAGAGCAACAAACAGGGATTTCTTCAGAATAACAAAAGGTAGGAATCTGCAACAAAGGTTGTTATAATGCCTGTAATGTATATAGATTACCCAAGGAAGAATGTGTTTTTCTCAAGAAAAGTGAAGTTACACTGTAACTGATCTTGGTGCAAATAATTCAAATCTTTATTTTTTTTTTTATTATCTATCATATAGTGGAGCACAGTTCACATTCCTTTTTGGCGTTCAAGTAGGATACGTTGGTTTCCCTCTAAACTAACTGATGGGTGGAGAAAAGAAAGGTCAACCCTTTTAAAATATATTTATAAGTTATTTAAAGCAATAAATGCTAAAATAATTAGTCTTAACCCTATAGGGAACATTTCAGTGCATAGCCTGTTTTATAAACAGTTTGATCCTACCATGCTTTTTGATTAAATCAAAATTCATTGTGTTTATATCTGCTAATACACTGTCTGTGGATCAACTAATCATTTTGATATGTGGTTATCACTGAACGTAATGGCTGCTTATGGGGTTTTTTTGTTTTTCATCACATGCTCAATTAGAATTTTTCGGATTTATGACAAGTTGCTTTCAGAACAAGCAAGTTGTAAGGCCAGTAGCGATTTTCTGACATGCTGTATTACAGTTGAGATTGTCTCTCTTTATCCTTCCTAAGCCTAATCTGCTACCACTGCCATGGCAACAGGTAAACACCATGAAGACACACAATAATGGTGTAAGCTGTAATGGATGATTAAAGGGACCTTGTCACCAGACCATTTAATTCAGCTAAACTACTCTCAAAAGATAAAACTTTAACAAGGGAAGAGCAAAGTACAATTTAGACTATGCATTTTAGGAGCACGAAGCCATGTACTATATATACCAGTCTGCCAAAGCAAAACTTTTTCTTTTTAGTTTTGGAGAAAGTGGAAAGGAACTCAGGTTTTTATCAATATCCTTGACTCTGTTAGATAGATTTACTCTCACTTCCTGTCCTTCTGACGATGATTTAAATTAAGTGAGGGAAAATCTCCAACAGGAACACAGACAAAAATAATAGATTAGATCAGGGTTCCATCTTTCCCGTATTCTACTGAAGAATTGCATTCTATTCTGTTTGTGTTGCTATTAGATGTTTTCTTGGCTTCCTATCTGATAAAATGGGGTCAGCAAGACCGGAATGAGGGTATTTATCTTTAACAGTGCACAGGGTAGCAGTAAAAGTCTGATGCTTAAAAGTAATCAAAGGACGAGAGTGCATCAAATGCTTGCTTTGTCTGAATCCAGTCCAGTGTAAAAATGTGTTTATTTTTTTTCTGGTACCACAAGGCCTGAAGAAGGAGGGGTAGTGAACACCCAACATGTGTTGGATACTTCTGTGACTCTTACTGTGACAAATAAAAATGATCTTGATTTATTGAAACATTTGTGGCGCTCTCACCCTTTGGCCATTTTTAAGCATCAGTATTATAGTGACTCAAATTGATCTTACTAAAGAAGAGATGAATCAAGATATACTATATATACATATACTATACCAGGGATATGCAAACTGTGGCCCCCCAGCTGTTGCAAAACTATAAGTCCCATCATGCCTCTGCCTCTGCCTCTGGGTGTCATGCTTGTGGCTGTCAGAGTCTTGCTATGCCTCATGGGAATTGTAGTTCTGCAACATCTGGAGGGCCAGAGTTTGCATATCCCTGTACTATACTATACTATACACGATATATATCAGTGGTGTATTTAATTTTTGTGCTGCCCTAGGCCTGACTAAACTTGTGCACCCCCTAATTTAAATATGACCCACCTCTTCCTGTAAAGGCAACACCCCTTCCTGTTTATGACCCACCCTGTCATCTGTAATCCACAGACCACAACCACAGTCTATCAGTGCCCATCAGTGTAGCCTCATCAGTTCCCATAATTTCAGACTCCTCAGATCCGCCTTATCAGTGTCCATCAGTGCAGCCTCATTACTGCCCATCAGTGCAGCATATCAGTGCAGCCTCATCAGTGGCCATCAGTACAGCCGGATCAGTGGCCACCAGTGCAGCCTATCAGTGCCCATTAGTGCAGCCTATCAGTGCATCATATCAGTGCTCATCAATGCAGCCCCATCAGTGCAGCTTATCAGTGCTGCTTCATCAGTGACCATCAGTGCCACATCATCAGTGGCCATCAAAGAAGCCTATTAGTGCCACATATCAGTGCACATCAGGGCAGCATATCAGTGCAGCCCCATCAGTGCAGCTTATCAGTGACACCTCATCAGTGCCCATTAGTACAGCCTTAGGAGCATTAAGGCTGCAGTGCCACACTTATTAGCATTGGCGACCGTCGGGCCAGTTGTATTAAGTGTGGTCGGCGGCCTGCAGTCTGTCCGAATGTCCTCACCGGCCGGTATTATCATACCAGCAGATAGCAGTGTGACCGCTTTATGGGGGTGCCAGACTGATTTTCTTCCTGAACCCTGCCCTCCTGCCCTATTTGACTGGCCCTATACTAAAAATGTAGCGCAAGCCGGTGGAAACCATTTTCATGTGGGAGCCAGGAGAAGACTTTTTTTTCGTGCGGGGTGCAGCTTTTTTGCTGCCCCCTCTGCAAGTGCTGCCCTAGGCCTGGGCCTTGTTGGCCTAGGCCAAGATAACAGCACTGATATATATATATATATATATATACAGGGCCCAAAATTTAAAGTCTTGAGCTACTAGCCAGGCCTTAAGGGTTAGTCGCCACCAGTTGCCCCACCCAACTCCTAACCTGCCCCGCTCCTAATTCCGCCCCTAAACACGCCCTCATAAATTATCTCATAAAATGACACTGTTAAATGTTTTTGCATTAATGCAGAAGTTACAAAAATAAATATTAATAACAACATTTTCAGTGCCCATCAGTGCAGCCTCATCAGTGCCCATCAAGGGTCTGGAGGGCGGGGGGCTGAAGAGCACTGGGGGGGGGCTGGAGGGGGGGCTGAAGAGCACTAAGGGGCTGGAGGGGGAGGTTGAAGAGCACTGGGGGGCTGGAGAGGGGGGGGCTGAAGAGCACTGGGAGGGGCTGGAGGGGGGGGGGCTGAAGAGCACTGGGGAGGGATGGAGAGGGGGGGCTGAAGAGCACTAAGGGGCTGTAGGGGGAGGCTGAAGAGCACTGGGGGGCTAGAGAGGGGGGCTGAAGAGCACTGGGAGGGCTGAAGAGCACTGGGGGGGGCTGAAGAGCACTGGGGGGGGGCTGAAGAGCACTGAGGGGCTGGAGAGGGGGGGCTGTACAGCACTGGGGGGCCAGCAAAAATAAAAAATAAGTTGGATAGGAGGGGGATGGGGCAGCTGCGTATAGAATAATTGATATTTCCATATTCCTCCTGCAACCAATGAATGCCTGCAGAGAGGAGAATCAGGCATCCAGTGGCTGCAAGAGGAATATGGAAAGATCAGTTCCTCCATATGCAGCCGCCCCACCGCTCCTCCCATACAGTCACACAGGGAGGCTGCTCAATCCTTGGGCACTCATCTTCTTACCGCCCCCGCGAGCAGCACAGACCGAGGGAGCAGCTGATGACCGAGAGGAGATAATTGGCGCGAGTACCGGCTTGATACCCCCCCGCACCCCCCATTGGTACGCCACTGCTGGCCGGATAATGACAGAGCGCGGATCATCCCACTGTAACAGCTTTAATTGTAATTGCCGGGCGCTCGCCTACACACACAGTCCCGCCTCCTAGCCCGGCTTCTTTGATAGACATCACACGTCCTGGTTGGCCAGGTGTTCTGTCTATCAAAGAAACCGGTCTAGGAGGCGGGACTGTGTGTGTCGACGACTGCCCGGCAATTACAATTAAAGCTGTTATAGTGGGATGATCCGCGCTCTGTCATTATCGGCCAGCTTTCCTCTTCCTCTCTCTCTCTCTTCCCCTGAGCGGCTCCCGGAGCAGCCCCACACTCGCCCTACATCCTTTTCCACTCGCATAATGCGAGCAGGCGAGTGGAAAATTTGAGGGCTGTATATATATATATATATATATATATATATATATATATATATAATATGAGATGAACTGAGAGATGGCTGCCCTCAGTTAGGATCTGATAAGTACTTGTTCTATCACAGTCCAGCACACCATTCGGCAGGAAAAACCTGACAGGCATTCTACCACTCTTGATCCCATCCTAACCTAAGAAAACTATTTGGCTGGGACAATATCCTTATTTAAAATACTTACAGTATAGAGGAAAAAAAGTAAAAGTTGCTGTTTTGTTATGTTCCTAAAACCAGAACAAAAAATAAATATAAAATCTTTATACTTATTAAAAACTTTATGGAAATAAAAATTCATTTATATGGAAAATGTTGATTATCATCACTGAAGCAATTTGCAAAACATTTTAAAATGTAAATTCCAGAGACAGAGCTCGCAGAGCTAGGTGCACATAATTATTTGTTGCCCCAAGTCGCTTGACTTTTTTTTTTTTTTTATTGCTGCTGAAAAGCTTATCAGTAACAATGGTAATGGCAAATACAAGTCCAGTCCAATGTCTTTCAGCAAGCGTCACAAGACCTCTCCAATGCAACTGTATGTTTGTATTAAACTTTCTGGAACATTGTGATCTCACTTAGCATTACACTGACACTAGCAATACATTTTAGTTCAACAAGTAATTATCTTCTGTATCAGTGCACCTAATGTGTGTCTGCAGATGAAAATTTTACCACAGATGTTTTACATAATTGGGCATTAAAATATAGATTGTATATGCAAGGATTAATTTCATTGCAGCCTAAACTGGAATTTTCTTCATTGCTACAAGCACAGAATTAAATCTGCACAGCATGATGAGAGCAATGAATATATAGATACTGTGATTTCTTACTGCATTGCCTAAAAATAATGCATTCATATCCATGTATTGCAGTTTCAAAATTATTGGTAACTAAGTTATTATTTTTCTAATCCTTGGTAGTGCCCTTCCAAAACAGAGATCCAACTAAAGCAAATATGTTTTTAAAAAAAGTCCTATGATAATAAATGTATTCTACCTATCTGAAAAAACTGTGAAGTTAGGTATTGTCTCTATATTAAATGCTACTTTTTGCAGGGTTAACTGCTGATAGAGCTTTTGTGGCTAAAAAAAATGCACTGCAATGCATACATTTTTAATGAATCTGATCATGGCTGTATGATATGCCATGGGCCACTACACAGAGTTGCGCTTAGCTCCATAATCTGGAGCTGTTTATAGCTGAAAAAAACAATAAAATCCTACATATGGACTGTATTTAATGTTGAATGCATATAAACATTTGTGTTAACATTTACGTGTACCCCATAAGAGGCTGGAGCACCCTTTTAAACTTGGCTGGCTGAGTTTGTAGTTTTTTTACAGCAGCTCTTTTAATAACATAAGTATTGCAACAGCTAACCTGTGCATAGGAAGCTTGGGCCTGCCGCCTGCCTAACTTTCTCTCAGGAGCATTGGCAAGCAATGTGAGAAACAGGGAGGAAAGAGGAACAAAGAAGAAGGGAGGAACAGCAGCCATTTTCTGAAGGTTCAGTGTGTCCAGAGAGAGCCATGCTGTGGATTATCTATCTGTGATAGGGTAAGGCCCTGTTCACACCTGAGCATTTTTCAGCTCATAAAATGCTCATCTCTGAAGTCTCAAAATGCCCAAAAAGCAAAATCCCATTCATTTCAATGGCCCCTGTTCACATATGAGCGTTTTGCCGCCTGAAGCAAAACGCCTAAAGCTCAAAAAAGTACATGAGCTTCTTTTTTGGCAGATTACAAGCGTTTTTGTTATAACTGAACACATTGGTGGACTTTAAGGGCACATCGTAAGATAGACTTGGACACAAATTTGTATAAAAAAAACATTTATTGAATTCAAAGATAAAATTATTTGTTTATAAAAGGTGATGAGCATGACCAGACAGCAAAAGGGTCTAAGTCATCCCACATATGTATAAACAATCAGAACCAAATGGTTGGTCATGTATAAACACAGGAATACATATCAGACAATGCTTGGATATGAGAATACGTCTGCTCAAAGGTCAACGCGTTTCGCAGTAAGCTTCATCAGGACCAGGTGCAGACAATAGTATTCTTAAAATAAGCAAAAAGAACAATATTAGTGAATAATATAGTGCAGCATATGCATGTAACAGTCGACACAATAGATATACAAAAGATGCATATATACCGAATATACTCGAGTATAAGCCAACTTTTTCAGCATGTTTTTTTTATGCTGAAAAAGCCCCCCCCTCGGCTTATACTCCAGTCACGGTCTTACTTACCTTTTCCCCGGTCAGTGCGCATGCGCCGCCACTGCTCGGGAAAGCCTGTATACGTTCGGCTATTCCCGGGCAGACGGCGCATGGCGTGGTGCCATTTTTAAATATAAGGAAGAAAGGTAAGTGAGCTTCTCCTGTACCATGCCTGCAGCACTGCATCTCCTGTACCATCTGTGCCATCTGTGCCTGTACCATCCGTGCCATATCTGTGCCATGCCTGTACCATCTGTGCCATATCTGTGCCATGCCTGTACCATCTGTGCCATGCCTGTACCATCTGTGCTATATCTGTGCCATGCCTGTACCATCTGTGCCATGCCTGTACCATCTCCTGTGCCATGCCTGAACCATCTCCTGTGCCATGCCTGTACCATCTCCGGCGCCATGCCTGTACCATCTCCTGTACCATGCCCACAGCCCTGCATCTCCTATACCATGGCCGCAGCCCCTGCACCATGCCCACAGCCCCTCTTTTGTGTCTCGTGGTGGTCCAGTTGGGTCCAGTAGCTGCTGCATTTCCCACCCTAGGCTTATACTCGAGTCAATACGTTTTCCCAGTTTTTTTGTGGTAAAATTAGGTGCCTCGGCTTATATTTGGGTCGGCTTATACTCGAGTATATACAGTACATATGTGATTCCAATATTAGGCCAACCTTCTCCAAGCAACACAAGGCAAAGAATTGGCTTTGGGTGGACACAGGGAATAAATGAGGCCAAAGACACCAATAGGAGTTTACGCTAACATAAGGTCGAAGAATATATATAGGTATAGTTATTACAATCCTAGAAAAAACATTTTTATAATTATTATTTGTTTTATGGAAATACTATAATTATATAGGCCAAAAAGTACCTTAGGTAGATGAAGGATAAATATATCCAATTGAAAGGTGTAAAACCAATGGCGGACACACAGGGTCTGGGTCTCTAGGTTATACGTTTAATACACTATCCAATTCGGTAGCTGTGGGCTCAAATGTGGGATTTGAAGAGTATAAAATATATAATAATAATGTAAAATAGATAAACAAAGTGTCCCCGCATAATATAACAGGGGAGAAAGAAAGGGGGGGTCATATGCTGTACGAGATTGCCAAAACGTACCCCTATAAGAGATGTGATATCTATCCTGCAGTAACTTGGTTAAAGGATCAAGCGGAAAATGCATATGCTGCCGAGAGCAGAGGAAGCCCAGAGCCAAAGGGAAATCGGGAGGTGGAGTCGCCCACATCTGACGAACGGGAGGTGGAGTCGCCCACATCTGACGAACGGGAGGTGGAGTTGCCCACATCTGACGAACGGGAGGTGGAGTCGCCCACATCTGACGTCAACCGCTGCTGTTCCGATCACCGTGCGGCTCGCTTCATCTTAGTGGAAACCGCGGTGCTGTTCACTTTTATCCTGATGTTTACCGATGCGCCTACATTGCACTACTACATTGTAAGTAAGATTCTTTTTAATAAAATACTTACCCATATGGTTTACACTTAGAGTTGTCTTTATTCTTTGTATGCGATTTCCTGGATCACGGTTTATCTGTGTTGTTGGACCCGGGGTTTTGCGCTAACTTCTGCTGCTGATATACTTTGGATGGATCGGCAATCCATGTTCCTGCTCATTAGACCCGCTGGTAATACAGGGGTCTAATTTTGAGGTGAGGGCATGTATGTGCTCTTGGTGAAGGGGATCTACACTGGATGTAGCCTTTCTTTCTCAGCACTTTGGGTGGATTCTGCTTATCATTTATTTATTATTGATTTACATCCTCTCGCTTGGATCTTGGGACTTTACCTTCTTCATATGGACTGCTCCCTCATTTATCATTTGCTCAGTTTATTATTTGCTTAGTTATAGATTTGCGCTGCACCAATTTTTTTGTATATTTCTGTCTGGGCTCTACATAATGTCCCTGGGTTGGTGTTCAGCTTGCATATCACCTGTTTAACATATATTGTTTGCGCTGATTGTTTTGTCTGTTTTATGTACTGTATGTATATATGCATTTTTTGTATATCTGTTGTGTCTACTGTTACATGCATATGTAGCACTTTTATTGACTAATATTGTTCTTTTTGCTTATTTTAAGAATACTATTGTCTGCATCTGGTCCTGATGAAGCTTACCGTGAAACGTGTCGACCTTTGAGCAGACATATTCTCATATCCACGCATTGTCTGATATGTATTCCTGTGTTTATACATGACCAACCATTTGGTCCTGATTTTAAACATATGTGGGATGATGCTCATAACCTTTTATGAACAACTGATTTTAACTTTGAATTCAATAAATGTTTCGTTTATACAAATTTGTGTCCAAATCTATCTTATGATGTGCCCTAAAGGCCGTCAACATGTTCAGTTGTTTTCTTACAACTGTGGCTTTGTGTTTGTTCATTTGGATTATGGCACGCTCTTGGTAGCTCATTTTGGTTTTCCACTTTTGTTAGATGTCAATGCTTGCCTCCAAACACCAGCAAAAAAACGCCAGAAAAAATGCCAGAAAAATGCCTGAAAAACAAAAAAAATAAAAATGTAAAATAAATGGTGCGCTCGTTCATAGAAATCCCTCTCTACATAAATCTGCAATCAATTGTATGAAAAACAAAAAACATAACAAGCAATTGTGTATGGCAATCAATTCTGCAAAGATCATACAAATAAATGTCCAATTAGAACTATGTAAAACATAATAGTCCAAAAAGCAGTATCCAGAGTGAGAGCAGTGGGCAGTATACAGGGGGGAGCAGTGGGCAGTATATGGAGGCAGTATACAGTGGGGGGAGCAGTTAGCAGTATACAGGGGGCAGCAATCAGTATACAGGGGGAGAGTAGTGGGCAGTATATGGGAGGAAGCAGTTAGCAGTATATGAGGGGGAACAGTAAGCAGTATACAGGGGTAGAGCAGTGGACAGTATACAGGGGCAGTATACAGTGGGGGGAGAAGTTATCAGTATATGGGAGGCAGCGAGCAGTTAAAAGGGGGAGAGTAGTGGTCAGTATACAAGGGGAGCAGTTGGCAGTATACAGGGGAGCAGTTAGCAGTATATGGGGGGCAGAGAGCAGTTTACAGGAGAGACCATTGGGCAGTATACAAGGGGGGGGGGCAGTGAGCAGTATACAGGGGAGAGCAGTGGGCAGTATCCGGGGGGCAGTGGGCAGTATACAGGGGGGCAGTGGGCAGGATATGGAGGCAGTATACAGTGGTGTGAGCAGTTAGCAGTATACAGGGGGGCAGCAAGCAGTATACAGGGGGAGAGTAGTGGGCAATATATGGGAGGGAGCATTTAGCAGTATACAGGGGGATACAGTAAGCAGTATACAGGGGTAGAGCAGTGGGCAGTATACAGGGGCAGTATATAGTGGGGGGAGCAGTTATCAGTATATGGGGGGCAGCAAGCAGTATACAGGGGGAGAGTAGTGGGCAGTATACAGGAGGGAGCAGTTAGCAGTATACAGGGGGAGAACAGTGGGCAGTATACGGGGGCAGTGTGTAGTATATGGGAGGGAGCAGTTAGCAGTATACAGGGGGGTTCAGTCGGTAGTTTACAGGGGGAGAGCAGTGGGCAGTATACAGTGGGGGAGCAGTTAGCAGTATACAGGTGGTGGCAAGCAGTATACAGGAGGGAGCAGTTATCAGTAAAAGGGGAGAGGGGCACAGTAAGTAGTTTACAGGGTGAGAGCAGTGGGTAGTATATAGGGGCAGTATACAGTGGAGGAGCTGTTAGCAGTATACGGGTGGTGGCAAGCAGTATACAGGAGGGAGCAGTTATCAGTAAAAGGGGGAGGGGTACAGTAAGCAGTTTACAGGGGGAGAGCAGTGGGCAGTATACACTGGGGGAGCAGTTAGCAGTATACGGGTGGAGGCAAGCAGTATACAGGAGGGAGCAGTTATCAGTAAAAGGGGGAGGGGTACAGTAAGTAGTTTACAGGGTGAGAGCAGTGGGCAGTATACAGTGTGTGTGGGGGGGGGGGGAGTAAGCAATATACAGCGGACCAGTTTACAGGGGGGAGGGGGAGGGGAAGGAGGGAGCTGAAGAATTGATGACGGAGGAAATTGATGCAGAAGTCACTTACCTTATGGCTGTAGGTGAAGACTCCCAGGGTCACCATGCATGCTCTCCCTCCGAGAATCCTCTACCATTTTCAGTATGGGCAACTGCCTGTACAACTAAGTGAAAGTAGCCACACCACCGCCCCCCAGCTCAGTCGGCCAGTGAAGAAGCTGCCAGGCTCAGAGAGGGAGAACATCAGGTGACAGGTCTGCCAGCCACAGGAGGCTACATGGGCAAAAGCTGCACTGCACTCAGGGGAGAAAGCAAATGGTCAGGTTCTCCAGTGGATAGAAGGGGGCGGCATAAGTAGGAACCGTTCCGTCCATTTCTCTTCTGCCGCCTCTGGATGCCTGGGGGAGGGGTAGGAGGAGAAGAAGCAGACTCTCAGCGGCCGCAGGATTGATATGGACGGATCGATTCCTACCTATGCCGCCGCCCCCTGGTAAGTTGCGCCTTACTGGTAGCACCGGCCCTGATGGTGTTTGAGCCAACTTTTAGGGTTGGAGACAGAGAAAATCATTCTTGCCTAAAGTTTATCCATCTTATACTACTTTTCTCAGGCCCCAAATTTGCCTGCTGTGGACATTGATATACTGTATGTTTTGTGTATATATTCTTTATTGGCCAATGTGACAAAAGAAAAAGGTTTTACAAAATGAGTTAGTTGTAGTTAGGTTTGCTTCCCCTTTACCATTCAAATTATAAGGTACATAGTCTGTAGCTGATGTACACTATATTGTCAAAAATATTGCGACGCCTGCCTTTACACGCACATGAACTTTAATAGTCTTAGTCCGTATTGTTAAAAATTGAGTTGGCCAACCCATTGCACCTATAACAGCTTCAACTCTTCTGGGAAGGTTTAGGAGTGTGTCTATGGGAATGTTTGACCATTCTTCCAAAAGCACATTTGTGAGGTCAGGCACTGATGTGGAAGAGAAGGCCTGGCTCGCAGTCTCCACTCTTATTCATCCCAAAGGTGTTCTATTGGGTTGAGGTCAGGACCAGGAGGTGCAGGCCAGTCAAGTCCCTAAACTCGCTCATCCATGTCTTTATCGACCTTGTTTGTGCACGGGTGTAAAGTCATGCTGACCCCTTAAAAGTTCCCTTCACTGGAACTTAGGTATCAAGCTGAACTCCTGAAAAATAACCTCACACCTTAATTTCCCCTCTACCAAATGATTTGGACCAGTGAACAAAGCAAGGTCCAAAAAGACATGGGTGAGTTTATGGTGGACGTTCTTGACTGGCCTGCACCTGATAGAATACCTTTGGGTTGAATTAGAGTGGAGACTGCAAACCAGGCCTTCTTGTCCACATCAGTGCCTTACCTCATAAATGCACTTCTGGAAAAATGGTCAAACATTCCTATAGACATAGTCCTAAACCTTGTAAACAGCCTTCCCAAAAGAGTTGAAGCTGTTATAGCTACAAAGGGTGGGTTACAGACTAAAGTATGAAGAGGAGTAACACCGCTTAGGTGAGTCTGTGTCTACGATCCAAGGTGGGTGTTGAGCCCCAGCACGCCACCGCAAACAGCATACATGAAGAAATTGATTGCACACCACCAGGAAGCTTAGTGAAGAAGAAGTTCTTTATTTGTACATGCATAGGTACAAGGTACAGCAGGATGGATATGGTAGACGCATTTCACTTGAATTTAACGTGCTTGTTCACTACAAAGTATGTAACAGGAAGCCACCATTTAAATGTTCACCCCATA
Source organism: Pelophylax lessonae (assembly GCF_965119305.1). Classification (NCBI taxonomy): domain Eukaryota; kingdom Metazoa; phylum Chordata; class Amphibia; order Anura; family Ranidae; genus Pelophylax; species Pelophylax lessonae. Next base: position 252,760,207 of record NC_138770.1, on the reverse strand, counting down.
GGTACACACCCATGTTTAATTGGCTTCTTAATTACTCCAACGCTGAAACACATGTCAATTTGCAAGTTTAAAAACAATAACATTACAGCCAGTGAATATAACTGTATGAATAAAGAACTTCTTCTTCACTAAGCTTCCTGGTGGTATGCGACCAATCTCTTTATGTACCCTACAGACTAAGACTGGGATGCCATTCAAGTTCACTTAAAGGCAGGTGTCCCAATACTTTTGGTAATATAGTGTATGTAATTATCTCTGTTACTGTTCATGTAAGTCTGTATTGAGTTGTCTACTCACTAACCAACCAGTTCTATCCCAGAGTTGCAAACTATTAAGCTATCTAACTTAAAGAAGAAGTATAGCCAAAGCTTTGTGCTAGCTTGCTTACAGAAAAAAAGGTGAAGTCTTGCTGCACAGTGACACTTTTATAAAATGTTATTTGCAATGAAAATGTGTTTTTTGGGGGGGTTTTGTCTTGTTTTTTATGCTGTCCAAAAAGCACTGCATCGTCTTCAATATAGAGAACATTTTATTTCTTATAAAACAAAAAGATAATTCCAGGGTGCATTAAGATCACTTGTAATCATGAAAGACTATGCAAGAATTCAATAAAAAAATATGTTTTGTTTGTTTGTTTAACATGAATCTGAGACAAGAGCTATTTCAGCATTTAGGGAACATCAAGATGGTCATCAATATTATTTCAGATTATTTAAAAATATTCAAGAAAGATTATGCAGGCTATGGTAGGATGGATAAACTATGAAACATGTTTTACATTTCAGAACAATTCCAATTGAATTTGATTGATTACTAGTAGCCCAGGCTAAACCCCAGTTTGTGCAAAGCAGTTTGTACAATGTATATCTCTAAGCTATATTGAAAAATTGGATAAAATTTAGGGCCCATAAACAATTGTGTATTGAGGCAATGCACCTGCTCTATGTATAATGTGTTGCCACTAATTGTAAATGGCACCCCCAATGCATTGTGTAGTAGAACACAACACACAATATGCCGCAAAGACATATCACATACAGATCAAATACATATAATCAAATACAAATATATATAAATACAAGTACATATCATGTAAAATACATACAAATCAAATACAAATATATATAAATACAAGTACATATCATGTAAAATACATACAAATACATACAAATCTTTTTTGGGGGGAATTTCATATAAAAAAATGTTAAAAATATTGTTATTTTTTCAAAATAAACGCTCTTTTTTTGTTTATAGCGCAAAAAGTAAAAATTGCACAGGTGATCAAACACCACCAAAAGAAAGCTCTGTTTGTGGGAAAAAAAGGACGTAAATTTCGTTTGGGTACGGCGTCACATGACCGCGCAATTGTCAGTTAAAGTCGCACAGCGCCGAATCGCAAAAAGTGGCCCAGACGTAAGACAGCAAAATGCTCTAGTGGTAAAGTGGTTAATTTACTGTTTTTTTCCTCTATTCCAATAGAGGCATGTCAGCTCCTAAGATGAATATCCATTTTGATTTTCAATGGGATTGCGGATGTCAGTGGATGACCATCTACTCCAGAGTGGCCCCCTTCCTTTCTGTTTTTCCCAACATGTAAACCTAATGGATTCTTCATGGTCCATTCCATTAGCAGTTTTAAACACATACATTTTTTTTTCCAAAACACGCCTTAGCAGATTAAAAAAATATAAAATTGTGTCCAAAGTCAACAACTATGTCCTCCTTCTCTCTAACCACCCTTCGAGCACTGACACATGACTGTCACAGGAAGGGCAGAGCTGTTTTTAAAGAGCAGTCTATGATAGACATCTTTGTTTTACCTTCTCTATTTTGTGACAGAAAGAAGGTCCTAACGCCAAATGGTAACAAGTAAACCTTTCTGGGAATAAACTGGAATAAAGTTTTTATTTACAGATCATGCAGCTTATTGTTTATACGTTTTACAGTTCACATTTAATACATGTACATTTACAAAGCGAACATTTCCTTTAAGTATTTCCATGAAATATTATGGAAACATTTTTGCTATTACTATAGAAATTCTGTTTCTTCAGTGAAAGCTGTCTTTTTATTTTTTTTCTTGAAACCTGAGGGGGTTATGAACATATTGTGCACAAGATGAACTAATGGTACATTATGAAAACACATGGATCTAGTGAAAGTTTGTTACATTTATTGAATACTGACTGGAAAAAATCTATTGGCTACCTACAGTGTGTATTAAAAATGTAAATGAAAGCATAAGACTTTAAGGCGTAGGGACCCCTAGAATAGTCACTATACATCACAACCGCTGCAAATGAGGAGGTCGTGTTTGGATGAAACGGTGTGAAGTGGTGTATGAAGCCATTACCACTGCTTACAAATAAAGATTATTATTAGATACCTCTGATCACCATGACAACAAGCTCGCACATCATGAATATAATCAGTACAAATGCAGAACATCAAAGCATATTACAAAAGTAAATCAAATACTAGAAAGTGTAGCTGCAGGTATAAAAAAAGATAGTTGTGACCTTCATTTACCATGTTATAGCTACACTAAAATCAGTGCAAAATATTTTAGAAATGTTGTTCAGAAATGTTTCTCTGGGAAACTGAAATGGGTAATGAAACTAGCAAGTAAAAAGAAATTCTGCTAAAACTATTATTCATTTATTGGTTTAATACACGTGAATTGAATCATCCACTATCGTTTACAATGCGAATCTCTCTTTGGCTTCAGAAATGTCAGGTGGTGAGTGTGACAGTGCTAAGGAGGCCAGGAAGAAGGTCGGATCTCTGCAGTATAAGATAAAAATACACATTTTCCATAAAGGCATTGTGCACTTTCAACTGTTTTTGTTATTTTTAACAAGATATTAGTGAAGTTATATTCCCTATTCTGTTTTTATGCATTATCTTGTAATGATGGGCTCACATATTGTGGCTGAAGTTTACAGTATCATGGATGATCCATTCCCGCTTGCCCATGGTTTGCTACGGCTACCCTATCACTATTCACCAAAATGACAAACACAAAAACTTTTTTGTTTTGTTTTGTTACATACTTTTACCAGTCAATATCCCTGATCACTGCCATGCCAGTCATTTGATGACGCTTTACTGCACTGGCGGCGCTATGCAAAAAAAAATTTAATTTTTGTGTACTTTCTGTTCTGGGTCTTGCAGCATCCAATGTGTCGCACAAATGTGGGAGTACTGATTGAAAAAAAAATCTTCCAGCTGCTGCAGAGTAAGCTCTCTGTGTGTCTTTGGATGTTCTGACTGCTTGTGTCTGTGTCAAATTGAATTACTTACCAATTACTTTTAAACTACTGATATTTATACTTGCTGTATATATTTTTAATATGAATTGATATAACAAACCTAATTTTACATTTTTGGAAAAGAGAAACCTTGGTTTTCTTTCCTTAGTTTATGATTATTTCTGCAGTGACACCTTCCCATGTGGCAGGATTTGGCACCCTCGGTATATAGTGGACTTCCCCAACCGATTTTATGATTTATTTATTTCAAATCGAATTACTCCACCTGATGAGCTCTGTTTTGAGAGACCCAGGGACTGTGGGCTATATAGTGTCTTCACAGGAAATGTCAGTTCTTATACTACAGACAGAGGTCATGCATTAGCCTTTGCACTGCCACGTTGCATGCCTCATGTTTGAACACAAAAAAAACATCTGACATAGCAATGTGAATATCTACTCTTCTATAGGTTGTGCATACAGGGCAACAAATGACAGCATGAAGCAACATGGCCAATGCACATCCGATGCAGGTGAAAAACACAAGTTGCAGGGAGGAAGGTTTATATTGCCTTCAAAGAGTATGTGCACCCTTTTTTTTTCTTTCATAATTTGCATAGAACGGGGAAGGCTTAAAGAGTTTCAACACTGCCTGTCAATCTGATAATGGTTTACCAGCGAGGAAGTGAAGGGAAATCTCCACTAGCAACATAACATTTTTAACTAAAATGAAATTGTTTTTGCAAATTTTCCCTCACTTCCTGTCTAGTGAAATAATTTTCAGCAGGTGTGAAAGTGAGAATGAACCTCTCTAACAGCCTCACTGAGCCCTCAATGGCTGTAAAAACACAAAACTAGTTTCAATCTATCCTTGGTCCATCAATACAGATACAGTCAATTATATCAAGCTAACATAACTATAAAAGCTGGAGGTCGATTTAATAAAATTATGATTTAACTTGCTGGGATCCTGGGAAAACAAGAGACATATTGCTCTAAAGTGAAGATTATATTCATAAATGAAAACTGAATTCAAGCCAGACAAAAAAAAAGACCCAGATAATGCATTTTGGTATTGATTAATACATCATTGAATGCATTTTTTAAATCTAAGCAGCAAAAGTACCTGCTTGGTGTCAACCTGGTGTCAGCTTCTAATAGTACTGGGCACAGTAGAGCTCATTTTGAGGAAAACGGCACAAAAAAACAATCAATCATTTGGGCTGCAGTGCTCATAGAAGGAGAGTCTATGTTCTCTTTTCACTGAAGGAAGGGGGACACAACCAGTAAGTTTTACTTTGCAGCAAAAAAAAAGCATGTCTCCTGCCTTACTAGACAGATATGTGCTGTGTGGCAGAGCGTGGGGTTTCCTTTAAACGGGCATAGTAAAGACACCAAAAGTGTCTGCTTATGAGATTATAATACATTGAACAATATAAATATAGAAAATATAGAAAAAATAGATTTACCTATATATATATATAGGTAAAGAGAATATTGATTTGACCAAAAAGCAAACATTTGTTTGATATAAGAGTAAATCTGATTACTTAGTTACCAGTTTTCCTGAGATAACTAGCCTTTTTGGTCTGCTGATGAAGTAATTTATGCTCCTAGAAAGATTGAAGGTGCTCCATGGATTTTGGGACCATCTGTGTGGCTAGACTGTGAAAAAGTCTCATGCATGTGATATCGCCGCACTTGGAAGGAGTAGCAGAATGTGTTTTGGGGTGTATTTTTAAGTATGCCTACATTGTGTGTTAGAAATTTATGTCAGTAATGTCAATCTTATTAATTGACAACTTAGTGTAAAAAATTAATTTTCCTTTTCGTTCCTGCATTTTCCAAAAACTTGCCTTTCAAAATCCTGCAAGCTCTACATTGGTTTGTACGAGGACAGTTAAGCTTATCAGGTTTATTCTGCTGTCTGAAAAAAGTGCTTTGTTGTTATTAAGACCAACAGTTACCAGTTGTCGTTTTCTTCTGTTTAGGACTCTTTGTGTGGTAACATTAAGACTGGTACAATGAAGTTGAATATCTAACAGTTGTGGATTAGGCCATCACAAGTTTCTTATAAGTATGCATTGTCTGTACCACTTTCTCTGTATTTGTTGATAAAAAACAAAAAAAATTGTTTGGGGGAAAAAAAGCTGTGCAGCTTGTAAAATGTTTACATGTAAACAATGTAAACATTATTTTTATTGCCATACCTGTAGGCCATATGGACTGACTGGAAGCCTGGTTGAAAACTCCCAGCTAGCCACTTCAATGTCCTGTATTCTTGCTAGAATGCAAAAACATTTTCAGTCCTGTAATGCTGGGTGTTAGTGTCCAACAGCCTTAGGAACAAGAATGTGGATGTAGCAGGACGTGGAGGTTGCTAACTGGGAGTTGTTTGGCCAGGTTTTGTGAGGAGACCAAATGGCCTACAGATATGTAAATAAAATAATGAACCTTTTACAGGTTTTTAAACTCTACTTGGGGACTGCATTGGATATTCTCTGGAAAATGTGAACCTAGGCTTTAAATAAAGATTATTTAAAATAAAGTTAAAGGAAAATTGTAGTTAAATTAAAAGTTGAAACAAAAAAAACAAGGTATTTCTTACAATTTTCCACCATGTTTGATTGGGTAATTTCAGACCTATCTCCTTTTTAGTCTATTAAAATCATTTTTATATCTTGGATTCTTTTGTGATTTCCTCAAGAAGTTGAATCAAAAGTTTGGTCACACCCCCAAATTGCCATATGAAATTCCAGCATTAATCTTAACTATCTAAACATTTAACCGAATATCACTCTATGCTAATCCATAACTCAATAACTGATATTAACGCCCTTAAATGCCATACTTACATTATCTGATGTGGAAACCATTGGTGCTGAAAACTGTTTCTGAGACTGCAATGTACCAAGATCACAGATCCAAAAAATACCAATTAACACTAACCATGACCTAACCTCAAACCAAAATTTTAGCACTGATTAAAATGTAGGTCCAGCCAAAAAGATGCACCAATACATGTGTCGCAACATGTTTTAAAAACACATGAAACTTCATGCACATTCCAGGGAAAATGACCTGATACAGTATTTCCTTGTGTGGCCAGTTGAAGAATAAGAGGGGAAAATCTTTGGCTATATTCATTACGCTATCTATTCAAAAATACTCCCCAGTGTCACATTTCAGTGTACATTACATAAAAATGTATCGTTCAATAAATAACAAAGCAGGGTTTTTATAGCTTATGATGCAATTATATCCAACGTTTACTGTCCAGAACAGTTCTTTTCCGTACATAATGTTTTTTTCTTATTAGTTGTGTGCTAAATCAGCAGGGTAATAGGGGCAGAAATCCTGTTGTGCAAACAAATTGCAGCCATAAAAGAGAAGACTCTGTATTTGCATATTCATATAAGACTGTCTAATCTATATCTCACTTCTCTTTTTTTTTGTGGATATTTGTTTTATTGTCCTTACTGGTAGCTTTTGTGTCTACTGGATAATTTTTTCAAACTTACATCATTTGTAAAGTATTCTCCAAGGCTGACTTAAAATAAAAAGTGAATAAACTGATGCAGAGTAAAATGCAGAAATGAGGCGTCTCTTCTGTAGCCAGGTCCTATTCCAAAGAGCTCGACTTTTTGCTTCATACAACACCCTGTCTGTATAGATACAGTGCAATTATGCCGTTTCTTATCAAAGCTCTCTTATCTTTCATAGAAATGTTAACTGGCGCTTGGCAGCAAGTACATGGTTAGACATATTTATCAAGCAGTTGAAATGTATCTTTATTCTGAGGACTTCCATTTAAATGTGAGTAGCTCATTCTCAGTGAAAGACTTGTACATTGCATTCACACACTGATCTGTCACCTCTTTTTTTGTGTGTCAGTCATATTAGATCTCTTTGTGTAATGAATCATTTTCAGGATTTTAGCTGCATAGGAAATCATTCTTTATAGAACTGTGTAAATTATATTTACCAGTGCAAATAGTGGTTTGAAACATATAACGGCCTCAAAGGTAGATAGAGCAAGAGAGTGTTTTATGTGTTTGAGTGGATAAAGCATAGAATTTCCCATCCAAGTGCTAGCAATGCAGAAATGAGTTAGTGAATACCTCCTAAATGTTTTTTTCCTATATCTGCCTCTATGCATATAAGAAATTGATTTATTGTGTATTCCCTTTTAGAATATAGTATGGCCATAACACTTGATCAGTCCATAAAATCTGTGCACACTTTAGCATTTATTCTCATTAAATTAAAGTACAATTGCACCCTAATGTTCATTAAAATAATGTGCAAAGACCCTTTATAACCATTTAGTTTTTTTCACTATTCCTGCCAGAGATTCTTCCTTTTTCTCAAGAAGGATGACAACAATACAGGGACTGTGGTGAAATCCCCACAACATCGTCAATCTCACGAACCTCACACAGCTTAAGCTGCCCATACGTGGAACCAAATACAGCTGGTTCAGCAGGGACCAGCTAAATTCCGATCCATCTGTGGCCACTGCAGTTGAACAAAAGTCAATATACCAATTGACTTCTGTTTAACAACCCTGTCAGATAAAAGCTGCTTGATCAACACTACAGGTAGGTTGTAGTGGTGATCTGTGTATTCTGACAGCAGGGGATTCTCCTCGCTGTTGGAATGCAATAGCTCGGCAGGCAGGATTCCTGCACTAACCTCAAATGTGTGAATGGGAAAATCTGGTACACTTTTTTTAGTTTAGCCTGTTGGCTGAATGATAAAAAACTAAAGCATGTATTTGCATAGGTACTACAGGGCTTGCTTGCTCACGGGGATAATAGACTGGAGTGTACACTTGCAGGTGAAGGCTTGGGTCTCCTTGGAGGGGTCCTTTGGTCCTTCCCCATTACACTTCATACCGTGGATGCAGCCCAAGGGATTCTCTTTGACTCTTTTGACTCACTTGACTATAGGTCCCACTCTGGCCTGCTTTTCGTGGGCCTGCAGGGACAAAGCCTTTGCTTCTATCAGGGGCCCTCTTACCCCTATCAGATGGAACCCTGACTTTCCTCCGGGGGTGTCTCCCGCCTTTCTGGCACAGGGAGGTTTTGGCCCACCAGTTTTTCTCTAAAGGGCAGCTCCACTCGTATGATCAACTTAAGGCCCTTTCTATTACGGGTGCATTCCCTTTTTGGGGTACCTGCAGATCCGCCACTTCCTAACGCACTCCGCAAAAACTACCACTTGGACCAGGCTCTTGACTCCGTTTGAGAAACTTTATCTATCATGCACGCCTCAAAGACACTTAGTGTCGACCATATACTCTATCTTGACGCAACTAGCACCACTACCGATTGACCATGCAAGGCAAGCATGGGAGAAGGACCAGCAGCGTACCCTGACTGATGAGGAATGGGATGACATACATACTTACATACATAAAGGATTTCTGAATGTGGCCATTCAGGAAAATGGTTACAAGTTTAGATCCTGTTGGTATAGAACTCCAGCCCTACTTAACAAATTCTCACCTTCAGTGCCGGAGGTGTGTTGGAGGTGCGATTCGGAGGTTGGGACTTTGCTACACGTCTGGTGGGGGTGTGATAAGCTTAAGCCTTTCTGGACAATGGTCCACGAACCACGATATCATAGCGGAAGTCACCACCTACACATTATACTATCAAAGAAACATTACAAACATTCTTTAGCAATGCATTTGGTCAATGCGGCCAGACTCTGTATCCCGGTCCTCTGGTGGTCGACCCGTGTCCCAACGGCACGAGACTGGTTTTAGAGGGTGTGCCACAGAGAAAATGGAGGAGCTGATCCATATTTCTCAAGACCGTATGTCTCAATTTACCTTGACATGGACCTGCTGGATCCATTACAAAACAACCACCAGATACGGGACGCTGTCTGGCTGAGGCTGGTTCTGTTATCGGGATTCAGTGACTGCAGCAGGGGCCAGGCTTTTTCCTGCCTCCCTTGCCCTGTATACCCCCGGCTATGTCCATTGGACACAACTGATGACTAATCAGTATACCTGCCAGTGCCAGTACCATGTAATAATTTTGACCAATCACAGCAGATCATATGACAATTGTAAACAACGGATGGCTTCCTTTCATGCCATCTATTGTAAACAATTGTGTTGCTAGCTCTGAATGGTCAAAGGTACAGACAGGGCCAATCACAGCCCATTTGTACCATGTGATTAGTTGTGGCCACTCACAGCTAATCACAACAAAACACACTGAATGAATCAGTTTCATTCAGTAAAATGGTGGCTTATATCAGAAGGTCATGGGTATAAACAATCATAATGTGTATAAAAAAAAAAAAAAATCTGACCACTTCTCCTAAGTAGTACAGTGTTACTTTGGTAACACTGTATTGTTCTGGCCACAGTATGTAAAAACAAAATGCAAAAACAAGAAAAAAAGTAAAAAAAAAAGAAGAAAAAAATATATACATATACAGTACATACTATCGTCAGTCAGTGTCCCTAATCACTGCCACACCCATTATATGATAATGCTGTACTGCACTGGTGACAGTATGTAAAACAAAATTATGATTTTTTTTCTTCATTTTTCATAAAAATGACAACTTCAAAAAACTTTCCATGCCTTATACTAAATACCCTGGACTTTCTACTTTCAAAAATGGGTCATTTGGGGGATATTTGTACTGTCCTGGTGTTTTCAGGCCTCAAGAAATTGGATAGGCCATAAGTACATTAGGATTAATCGATTTTCAGATACTGTATATACTATAGTTTGCGGACTCTATAACTTTCCTACAAACTAAATAATATACACAGATTTGGGTTATTTTCACCAAAGAAATGTAGCAGAATACATTTTGGCCTACATTTTTGAAGAAAAATTATTTATTTACAAAATTGTATAACAGAAACAAAGAAAGCGTGTTTTTCTTTTCTTTTTTTTTTTAATTTCTGGTCTTTTTTTGTTTATTAAGTAAAAAATAAAAAACCCAGTGGTCGACTTCTGCTGTGTGATATGTCCCCCTACCCAGAAGTGCAGAATCACATGTATATATGTGATTGTGCACAAAACAGCTGCCCTGTAGCAGTAAATCTGCTCAAGAGTGGTCGGCAAGTGGTAATAAGGTATGGCTATACCTACACCTAAGGTGTTTGATGAGAATTACATTGCTCTCCATCTTGAACTGCTGATAGGTTTTCGTGATTTCCAGCACACAGTGCCTGTTTTTGCAGATGCTTCCCACTAAAACAAACCTGTAGTGAAACATATATAGAAGCTTCCATTGCTGACTGGTTACCTGGTTGTCCCTGGCTTTAAGAGAACATTTTACCACTCTTTTAACCACTTAAGCCCCGGAAGATTTTACCCCCTTCCTGACCAGGGCCTATTTTGCGATTCGGCACTGCGTGACTTTAACGGACAATTGCGCGGTCGTGCGACGCTGTACCTAAAATTTGACGTCCTTTTTTTCCCACAAACAGAGCTTTCTTTTAGTGGTATTTGATCACCTGTGCGATTTTTTGATCATGCGCTATAAACAAAAAAGAGCGTCAATTTTGCAAAAATAACAATATTTTTCACATTTTTTATATGAAATTCCCCCAAAAAAAATGTAAAAATCTAAATTTTTTAACATTTTCGGCCAGTTTGTTTTATGCTACATATGTTTGGTAAAGAAAATTGCAAAAAAGCGTATTTTGAATGGTTTGCGCAAAAGTTATCGCGTTTACTAACAAAGGGAAAGATTTTTGTCATTTTTGTTGGTTTTTTTTTTTACGCGTAATGGCGGCGATCTGCGATTTTTTTTGCGGTACTGCGACATTGCGGCGGACAGATCGGACCCTTGACTGACATTTTTGACCCTTTTGGGGTTACCAGTGACATTTCTACAGTAATCAGGGCTATGTATATGCACTGTTACTGTAAAATTACACTGGCAGTGAAGGGGTTAACTTTTTTTGAGAGGGAGGGGTGGTGTGTGTCCCTAGGGGCGTGATTCTAACTGTGATTGGCTGTATGATCACTGTTTCTACACAGGGGAGAATGACAGGCGGCTTGTTTACATCAGCCGCCTGCCTTTCTCCGTCTGCACCGACGATCGCCGAGCGACCGGCGGACATCGGGTCCGCCGGTCACACGCACAGGGGGGTCCGTGACCGCGCGCTCGCTCCCTAGACCCTCACAGGATTACGTCGCTCTGCCAGTGAGGGGCTGACCGCCGCAGTAAATAGTCGTGCGGCGGTCGGCAAGCGGTTAAACATTTAGAAAACAGTTTGTATCCTTATTAATTTACAAGTATTTTCTACTGTACTTTTTTTAAATAGTGGTAATAATAGCAGCACCTGTAAAATAACTACTTACAAGTGTACAGTGTTGCCAACCTCCCGAAGTGAAATTTACTGACAGGACGCCAAAAATGTACTGACAGCACCAATTTTATACTGACAAAACTCATGAAATGTACTGACAGAGCCACAATTTTTACTGACATATCAACAAAGTACAGAAAATGACCGTTTTCATTACAAATATCGATTTTTAAGTTACAAACATGTAGCTAGTGCAATTAGCAATGTGTATAGCAAAGGGCAAAAAACATATTACTCCTTTAACATTAAGGTTAGGGTAATATAACCCAGCATGAGCTCGCCCAAACCCAGCCGCCTTGGGAACTGCGCATGCACAGTTCCAGAGTCGGCCGATGACCATTTTTTAACAGGCTGCCCCAGTCTGTAACAGACATTTAATGGACAGTTTGTAAATCAACCAAAACGTACAAACTGTCTGTAAATTTACAGACAATTGGCAACCCTGCAAGTGTAGATTTTTTCTAGTTTAGAAAAGTGAATACATGATCACTCACGCAAAGTGCAAAAAGAAAAAAATATTAAAAGCAAATAATTCCTTGGTTGTTGCTGCTTTAAATGGCCTGTGAGCCATTAACCAGAATAAATAACTTTGCTACCCTGTATGATATACCATAAACAACATATACAACGTAAAGTGCTCTAAGTGCAGAGAAAGTTCTTACCATGTGTACAACCAAAGTGCTATACTGTACTGCTATACTGTACTATACATATAAAGTGCTAATATTTGTTAAATACAAACTTGATGAAAAAACCTCCAAAAATTTTCTAAAATAAATATTTTAAAGTCTGTATACTGAGAATAAAATATATTTCTATTTCCAGTGCTGTCCTTGAAGCAAATGCATAAACAATGCTTCCACACAAAGTACTCCATGTATAGTATATGCCAATATATCATCACAATCCACCATATGTACCTCCCCCAGGGGTGCACTCACCTACCAGTATGGACCCCCTAGACTTATACCAAGGCAGGTCTGCAAAGCTTTCTGTTTACTGCTGTGTAATCCAGAGGTTTATTGACCATGTTTTCGATGTAACTCGAGGGAGAAAATACCCATGGAAGATAACATAGTGTAATCCCATTTTTATTAATTATCATTGTATTTTTTTTATAAAAACGGAATAACACTATATTCTCTTCCATGAGTTTTTTTTTTCTCTCTTGAGTTACATCTACATGGTGATCCATAAACCTCCAGGTGACACAGCAGTAAACAGAAAGCTTTGCAGACCTGTCTTGGTAGAATATATAGAATATATATTCTGCCTTGGTAGAATATATAATAAGAGTGTTCACAAGGTGATGGGGAGCGCTGTGGGCAGGGCATAGACGTAGCTGATGCATAAAGAGCCGGGTCTATGACGTATTCCTCTATCCCCTCTGACGAAGTCCAGCCCATTGTAAGGACGCAACGTGTACGGCTTTGCTGTATCTTTGTCTAGGCCTACAAGGCCCAGGCCTAGGGCGGCACTTTGGAGGGGGCAGCAAAAAAGCTGCATCCTCCGCGCAAAAAGAAAACAGCCTTTTCCCGGCTCCCACATGAAAAGGGTCCCCGCCGGCTTGCGCTACATTTTTAGTATAGTGCCAGTCTTACGGGGAAAATTAGGTTGGAGGGCAGGGTCCAGGAGGCAAATTAGTCTGGCAGCCCCATCAAGTGGTCACACTGCTACCTGCTGGTATGATAATACCGGCCGGTGAGGACATTCAGACAGACCGCAGGCCGCCGATCACACTTAATACAACTGGCCCGACGGCCGCCAATGCTAGTAAGTGTGGAACTGCAGCCTAATGCTCTGCCTACCCTCCTCCGCCCCCATGTATGGCAGGCATCATGTCAATAATATCATTTAATTTGTTTAAGCATCCTTGTCCTTGAGAGCGAGCATATTGAATTGCATTATATACAATTAGGACTTTAATTGTATATGATGGCAATAATATTTTGGACTTGCTCACCAACATATGTGCAATTGCAATATGTCACTGGATTAGTGAGATTACTCCTATCTTATAAGATATTTGGACTTGTGTTTGCTGCCACTGATTATTTAATTTATTTGTATAATGACTATGGATGGACTTCATACTCATTATACAAATAAGTGAAATAATTCTATGATTACAATCAGTGGCAGCAAACACAAGTCCAAATATCTTAAAAGAAAGGCGTAATCTTACTAATCCAGTGACATAAGGCTGTACTAATAGGCACTTATAAGGCTGCACTGATGGCCACTGATGAGGCTGGACCTATGGGAACTGATGAGGCTACACTGATGGGCACTGATAGACTGTGGTTGGGGTCTGTGGTTTACAGATAACAGGGCGGGTCATAAACAGGAAAGGGTGTGGCCTTTACAGGAAGGGGTGGGTCATATTTAAATTAGCTGGTGCACAAGTTTAGTCAGGCCTAAGGCAGCACAAAACCTAAATACACCACTGGCGTACGGAGGGAAGTCATGTGACCCGTGGCCATCTTGATGCAAACACCAGGAAGTAACACAGCACACTGCACGCTCTGCTTTTAGCTGTTTTGTCTGGGAAGAATGTAAGTGCATATTTTATCCATCTACTACGCAATAAAGTATTATTAAACAGAGAGCACTAGATCCTGTTTGATTTTCTTTCCATATTGCGGGAGGCATTGCGGAATTGTTTATCTGGCCAGTGGAGGTATCATGCTGAGTGACCTCGCATGGTCTGCCTAGTGATTATCTTGGAAGCTGTGTCCCTTGATAGTGGATGGTTAAGCTGCCTGACCCTGTTGGGTCGATGCCATAAGGTGAGAGGCAGAGAATGCCTGGTGGTGGGATTTCATGAGCACCGAGAAGGCACACTACATTGAATTTGTTCACCAGTCTTCTTTGGGCTCCTTTTCCATCATCCATCACAAAAGGACTCTCTTCTTCACCTTTTTCTGGCTCTGCACTATTATGTGGACTTTATTTATATTTATTCCTAATTATGATCATCATATTGGTGGTTGTCATGCAATATTTCTAGGATTGCGCTGCACTATATTATTATACGCTCACAGGAGGTGTTTTCAGGTTGCCCTTGAGTGTTCAGCTGCTAGTCCACTTTATATACACTTATAGCACCTTGGTTGTTCACATTGTATGAATTTTTTGCACTTAGAGCACTTTATACTGTATATATTGTTTATGGTATATCACAGTAGTGCAGCTTTTATAGTTATTTAAACTTTTCTGCTTCAGTATCTTCACTCTTGCCGGATTTATCTACCACAATAAATTGAAGCATATTTACACTTTCTGAGATGACCTTCTGATTTCCATGTTGCTTGCAGCTGATCTGTTCACCCATATTTTGTCAAAACAGTGTTTCTGCAGCAAGTACAGTATATAGTATAAAATCAGCAATGCAAGCCACTGCATAGTAAAAAATTAGACATTGCTTACTATACAGAAGCTTTAAATGCCACATATGTTTTTTGACCTTCAAAAAAATAGGATCTCTTTCAGTACTTTGGTGGTGATAGGGTCTCTTTCAGTACTTTCTGAGTCACGGTTTGTACAGGTACTGTATATTAGAAAGTCATGTTAAAGACAGAAATCCTTATCTGCAAACATTTTCCTGATTAATCGTTTAGAAAGAAATGAGGCCTCATAATCATTAGGACAGCCAAGTAGTTAGCATTTTCATCAAGTGATATCAGCTTTGGAAGTCTACACTTTCAGTCAGAAGTAATTTCTTTTACTTTCAATACATTTTTATTGATTTTTTCACAGAGTTAACAATACTCCAACATGGAGGACAACATAAGAGGAAAATAAGTAATGAAACATTAGTATAAACAGTCCATAATACAAAGATTTAGTTGTGCGACATAATATAGCGACAGTATACAATGACCCGAAGTCGTGACAGGACTCCTCTGTCCGAAACCCGCTGGGATCTATGTCTCCAGGACAGAGGAGGGCCCGCCCCAACCCTCAAGATCATAAAGGTCTCAGGACAGTCTACTTTCAGAGGTAAGATAAGGCCAAGCGTCCCAGGATTTTTGGAATTTACTATATGTTAGGTTATTAACAGATAACGCTTTTTCAAGTAGGTAGTTTTCATTTACTAAGTGAATGACTTCAGACAAATTTGGGATACATTTTGATTTCCAATTTCTTAGGATCAGGTTTCTAGCAGCAAGCAGCACATGGGCTATTATCCGCCTGTACATATGGGGGTATGTGTCCAAGTTTAGATTTAGAACGGCTAGTTCCATGGAAGGTTTCCTCAGAATTCCAGTCCATGAAGCAAGGCACTGGAACACTGAGTTCCAATAACTTTTCAGGAAGAGGCAGTCCCATAGTATATGTGAAAGAGAACCAACCATGCCGCATTCCCGCCAGCAAAGGGGAGAGATGGTAGGTATCATTTTTGCTAATCTATATGGGGTGTAATACCATCTATTCAAAATTTTGGTCATAAATTCCCAATGATTGGTACAGTGGGAAAACCTGTAGGTGGATTTAATCGCGCATTGCCATTGTTTAACTGTAAACTGTTGTTTAAGGGACATTTCCCATTTAATCATATGATGTGTTTTATGATTCATGGATTCAGCTGTAAGGACGGAGTAGAATAGAGATATGCCCTTCCTCTCTAATTTATCCGTAGATAAGATTTCCCATGATTGGGAATTGGTTTGAATGTTCAGGAAGGGATGTTTGGACAATAGAAGTAGAATTCTGGATAGAGGTGTGGAAGCGTTAGCTGGTATACTAAACTCTTCAGTAAGTGCTTCCTTGGTTTTGAGGGAGTGGTTGTGATAGAATTGATTTAAATTCTGTAGATTAAGTGATTTAAGTTGGATGATATCTAATTTGTGGATTTTAGTAGGTAAAACATCTAGAGGTAGGGGGTGTTTTTGTGCTAGGTTTAGAGTAGGTTGTGAGTTGGATACAGTTCTCCAGGCTTGAAGGGAGGATTTAATAGTGGGTGGAAATTTACACAGATTCCAAGGGATCCATAAATCACTCACTAGAAACCATTTAAGGTTATGTGTTGGAACCAGGTGTTCTTCAATAGAAGCCCATAACGGTGATTCAGGATTAACATTCCAGTGTTTCAGCTGATCTAAACGAGTTGCCCAATAGTAGGCCACTAAATTGGGTAGACCCGCGCCTCCCATATATTTGTGTATCGAAAGGGTGTCATATGCTATTCTAGCTTTCTTCCCTGCCCATATGTATTTTCTTAAGATGGTTGTGATGGCATTAAGTTGTGTTTTAGTGATGGGTATCAGAAGTGTTCTAAACAAATACAGTATTTGGGGAATAATGCACATTTTGACCGTGGCCATTCTAGCTCCCCAGGTTATATCTACTTTTTCAAATTTTTTGAGATCATCAGAGATTTTCTGTTTAAGTGCTTTTAAGTTGGTCAGGAGTAGGTCTGAAGGGTGGGGAGTAATAAGAATACCTAAATATGTAATCTTGTCTGTGGACCAGGGAAACGGACATTGTGATACAAGATACTGCTTGGAGGTTGGAGGTACTTCCAGATCAAGAACGCATGACTTGGAAGGATTAACTTTATAGTAGGAGATATCCCCAAAGTCGCTTAAAATTTTGTGGGCAGCTGGTAAGGACGTTTCGGGATTAGTGAGCATAAGGATTATATCGTCCGCAAATAAGTTTATTTTGTACTCTAAATTACCCGTAGAGAATCCTGAAATTGTTGTGTCAGAACGTATGGCTTCTGCTAGGGGCTCGATGGATAGATTAAATATTGATGGTGAAAGGGGGCAGCCTTGCCTTGTCCCATTCATGATGGTAAATGATTTGGAGAGTGTACCTGACGTAAAGACTCTTGCAGACGGTTGCGAGTATAGGGCCAGAATGGCTGATAAGATATTTCCTGTTAGTCCAAATTTGGTCAGGGTTGAGGACATGTATTCCCAGTTGATTCTGTCGAACGCCTTCTCTGCATCCAAGGTCAGGAGCAGAGAAGACATTCTGTTGGAGTTGGCAATATGCGTAATATCTATTATTCGTCTAGTGGCATCTGCTGTTTGCCTACCGGGCATGAAGCCCATCTGATCTTTCTGGACCAGAGTGTGCATCACCCCCTGCATTCTTTTGGCTATAATTTTGGCGAAGATTTTTATATCCGAATTTAATAGGGATATAGGACGGTAATTATTGGGTAATGATGTGTCTTTTCCAGGCTTGGGGATCGTTACAATATAAGCTTCAAGCATGTCTTTGGGGAACGACGTAGTTTCTATCGCCTTATTGAAGACTTTTAATAAGTGTGGGGATAAGGTTTGTTGAAAGATTTGGTAATACTCGTTTGGGAACCCGTCCGGGCCAGGTGATTTCCCGTGTGGAAGAGATACATTGGTTTTACGAATTTCTTCTTCTGTGATTGGTACATTAAGTTTAGCTAGTTGGGATTCTGAGAGATGAGGTAGATTCAGTCTATTTAGAAATTGGGATATGGAAGCACTGGTTGGAACTTTGATGTTTGGATCTATGCTGAGGTTGTATAAGGAATGATAATAGTAAAAGGTGCAAGTGATGTTGGGACCGGCGCTACCACATAAATATTGTGTTTGTGCAATTTCATACACTGTGTAATTCATATAAAACATATAAAAGTGCATATAGTGCTTAAACCAAAGTGCTGCGTGCTGTAAACCTTTTATATATTCGCATGGGCTGTGCTCAGTGTACCATATAAACACATATATACATATAAAGTGCTGAGTGCTATTGATAACCACGTGTGTGATTGCGTGCTAAACAAAGTTTGGCGCCAGTGGGTGTACCACAAATTGCACCGTTGCTTACCGCACTCTTAGGATGGTGGCTCAGCACTCCCTGGTCACTCACACATTACCTTCCCCCGGCTCAGCCCGGTGATAGTGAGCAAAGCTTCGAGCTCACCACATACATCACAACCAGCACCTGTTCGTGCTGGTTGTGATGTATGTGGTGAGCTCGAAGCTTTGCTCACTATCACCGGGCTGAGCCGGGGGAAGGTAATGTGTGAGTGACCAGGGAGTGCTGAGCCACCATCCTAAGAGTGCGGTAAGCAACGGTGCAATTTGTGGTACACCCACTGGCGCCAAACTTTGTTTAGCACGCAATCACACACGTGGTTATCAATAGCACTCAGCACTTTATATGTATATATGTGTTTATATGGTACACTGAGCACAGCCCATGCGAATATATAAAAGGTTTACAGCACGCAGCACTTTGGTTTAAGCACTATATGCACTTTTATATGTTTTATATGAATTACACAGTGTATGAAATTGCACAAACACAATATTTATGTGGTAGCGCCGGTCCCAACATCACTTGCACCTTTTACCATTTTACTACCTCAGTGGTAGGTTGGGGGCAGCTTACACCACCATTTTTTAGTCCAAAAAGTACTGAAAACTCCATAGCGCTGGTATTTAAACCCTTTTCAAGGAATGATAATATTCCGCAAATTCATTGGCTATGTCACATGGATGTGTGACTTTGTGGGCGGAGTGGATTTTCTGTAGGTATGCTATTCTGGATTTGGTTTGTTTAGATTTTTAGAGTGTTAAGTTCTTTTGCCTTATTGGGGTGAGGGTTACGCTTATTGTCTACCTCCAGATTGTGAATTAGTGACAAGGTGTTTGTCAATTTTTTGTTGTATTCTTTCCACAGCTTAGAATTTTGCTGTATACATATCCCCCTCATATACGCTTTGTGTGCCCCCAAAGTGACCAGGGGTCTGATACTGAAGGGGAGTTAATTTGTATGAATTCATTTAGATGCTGGGATAGGTGTGATTTGCATAGCTTGAATTGTAGATTCCTAATATTGCATCTCCAAACCTGATTTTTACTTTTAGGAATGCCCTCGTCGACAACCATCTCTACCACCGCATGGTCAGACCACGTGATGTCATTGATGGCTACCGAGGTGGTCCTTCCCAAAAGATGCCAATCTGTAATAAATAAGTCAATTCTGGAATACGTTTGGTGTCTGGGCGAAAAAAAAGTGTAGTCTCTCTCCCCGGCATGTAGGCATCTCCAAGAGTCATACAGACCTTCCTTATGGAGCAGAGTTTGTAGTGAAGTCTTTCTACCTTTCGCCGTGGATGTCGAGTCCAGATCCAGATCTGTCAAGGAATTGAAGTCTCCACACAGCATGAGATTCCCGTGTTTGATCTTGTTGATTCTCTTGAGTAATCTACGGAGAAAACGAATTTGATGGGTGTTGAGTGCATAGAGAGTCACTAGAGTCATTGGGAGGTTGTTGAAGGTTCCTGTCAGAATAATGTATCGACCATCGGGGTCTATGACTTGATCTTTAATCTGTACTGAAATTGTGTGTTTAATAGCCAACATAACTCCTTTTTTCTTGGTAGAGGAGGTTGCCAGAAAAATGTGAGGAAAGTTTTTATGGGTGATTTTGGGATGGTTCATTGTCTGGAGATGAGTTTCTTGGACCGCCACTATGTCTGCATTTTTTAGTTTAGCTTCTCTCCATAGTGCGAAACGTTTGGAGGGATGATTGAGGCCGTTTACATTAATTGATATACACTTAATGGGCATGGTGGGGTGTACTTCTTGTTGTGCTGGGATGGTGCTGGTTTATAGGTAAGAAGTTCAGAAAAATGTAGAAATCCTTGTTGACAGTCATAGTCGCAGTGTATTGGACTGAAAGAACTTTAAAAAACAAAACTAAAGAGCTTAAAGTAACAATGGAAAGGATGTGGTAAAAAAAGGACCACTGAAGGGATCCGAGATCAACTTGGAGAGTTGATAAAAGGTGTTGAAAGGAGGCCATCAGGAAATTTCTTACTCCATAGGCCAGGGACCTTGGCGTTAGAAGGGAGTGATTGTAGGACCTCCAGATTTGTTCTTTTGTTTCCCCTGTTTTTTATTCGTCACTAGGTGCCAGTCGTCTTCCATCAGCATAGCCGTGGATCGTTGTTGGTGTGGGTTTCCCTGTTGGGGAAGTATGCCCCAGTTCTAGGAGTAAGTCTATGCCTTCCTCCAGTGTGGAGATAGTGGTGGTGGTACCATTACGGGTAATAGAAAGTGAAGCGGGGTGTTTCCATTTATGCAAGATGTTATGATTCCGTAATGCCTTTGTGATGGTCGTTAGGTTTTTCCGTTTTTGCAGCGTAAAGCGGGAAAGATCTGGGAGTATTTGTAATCTGGTGAATTCAGCAGGAAGTTCCGGATTTTTGCGGAAGGCTGACATTATTTTTTCTTTACTTTGAAAAAAGTGAACTCGCAGAAGTACATCTCTAGGTATCTCAGGGGCTAGGAACGCCGGTTTTGGAATTCTGTGAATTCGATCTATTGCTAGATCCATTGTCGAAAGTTCTGGGAGTAAAGCCGAGAACAGTTTGGTCACGTGTTGTTCTAGATGTTGAGGCAGTATGGACTTGGGGATCCCTCTTAATTTGAGATTATTTCTCCTGGATCTGTCTTCTAAATCGGCTATTTTGTCTTTAAGCCATGCTATGTCTTCAGATTGTTGGTTATGAGCATCAACCATTGCATTGTGTGATAGGGCTTGTTTGGTAATGGAGTTTTCAACATTGTTGATTCTTTCCCCCATAGTTTGCATTTCACATTTGAATTGGTGCATGTAACCCATCACGTCAGCATTCAGAGTGGCTCTAAAGGTATGCATAAATGAGTGCAACATGTCTTTCATCATGATATCAGAGATTGGGTTACCAGTAGTGGGATATGACGCAAAGGGATCAGGATTGAGCTGTCTGTGTTCCAGGTTAGAAAGCTGTAATTGTGAGCTGGGTCCTCCTACAGCATAGCCCTGACCCTGCTTAGCTGAAGAAACAAATCTCGCTTTTTGTTTAACAGGGCTCCTAGAAGACGGTGAGTTAGGGGAGGATGACTCTGAGGATCCCTCACTATCAGGGTTTCCTACTTTGACCATCATGGGTTGTGATGGAGGGATTCCCTGGTGGTCGCCTATGGGTGGATCGTGTGAGGGACGGCTGCAGTTGCCATTCTGCAACTTGTGGCTCTCATGCTGCCTGACAGATATCTCCATTTTTTGCAATGTTGGTTGTTCTCTGCGGCGGCGAGTCATCTCCTGACGACCAGTGGGTGTTTTAGGATATTAATAGTTGTCTGTTGTGAGACTGGAGGTCCTAAATGAATGGTGTTCCCCTTATGGCTGGTGAAGCGTTATGCCTGTGAGGACATGTAGGCTCTGGGCTGCTTCTTGTTTAATTAATGCACGCAGCGCACATCGCTACTTATGCAGCCTGCACAGTGTATGGCCTGTCTGTAGGGGCCTCTGTTATAGGATGATGTGCAAGGGGTTTGGAGGCCTTACCGGATTTATGTCACTCACGGCCGGGTGCCATTTCAGGAAAGGCCGCGGCTTTTGACTGCGAGTAGGCCGCAATCGTATCTCCGCTTCCCGCTGGTCGATCCGAAAAAGTTTTGGCTTGGGATGTTGTTTATAGGTGTGGGAGGCTCAGTGTACAGTTGATGGGACCCGAAACGCCGTGTAATCCGAGGATGTTAGCAGATTAGATTCGAGGTCCGGCGGAGCTCTCTCCCACACGTCTGCCCTGGATCGCTTCCGGCCAGAAGTAATTTCTTTTAACTTACTCTATCAGCAAATGTAATCAAATATATTCACAAGCAGGTTTCATCACAGATGCAGCACAATGGTGTATGTTAGCTACACTTGCAATGCCCTCTGCACCAGGCCCTGGCAAAGCAAGAATTTCAAAGTATCTCATTATGCTCAGCCTTAATATCTTTATTTATAGACAAAGGAATTGGTGAAATTACAATATCACATGTGAATTTGCTTACCTTTTAAACCTTTTGTAACCTTGAATGGTGTTGATAAAAAGAAATAATCAACTAAAAAGCAAAAAACCTAAATGAAAAAGTTAGAAATGATGCTAGTCATTTGCAAAATAATGTATTTGTGTGCTTTACAGGGTTCATTATTGAACTGGACTGATTTATGCTGTTTTTCCAGCAGGAACATAAGGGATATGCACTAGCAGACTAGCAGAGTCAGAAGTATTGACAGCTAAGCTGGCAAGGGTACCATCGGTTATGAAAATAATAACGATAAAGATGTGACCTTGTTGTTTTTCAAAGTAAAGTTATATCCCGAGTGATTAGTTTATTATAGTGGCCTAGTAATTTATTCCTGCAAAAATCTAAAGATTTTCTAGCTCTGCAGTAAACAACTGTCATAATTTTGTTATTTGCAGACATTCTAATTGAATTCCAAAACTGCAGAAATCAAACAGCTATTTCTAAGATGGCTAGACCTGATGATATGAGATTTTGATTTCCCAATCGACTGGGTGAAATAGACAGAAATAAAGTAACGCAGAAAAGGAAAAAAACAACACTATATATGTATGGTTTTAAATCAGTCCTACCAAAAAGCTACTAATTTTCTCCTGCAAAATGCACAGCCTGCAAATGAGGCTAAAGTCAAGAGGTAAATGCAATACATATTAATATATTTGGCTTCGGGCTCAAACAAAAACATTTAAAATGCCTCAGCTGTCAGACAGCCAATTCAGCATGCTAACATTGTATGACATGAATACAGCAAGAACGCCAGCTAGATATTCAACCATATAAAATCTATCTCCAGGAACTCCAATAAGAGACACATATAAATGAGTTGTCCTATTTTAATTATTTTCAAATGCATTATTCATGCTGCATATTGCTGGTGACCAGTGGATAAAATGTTATTCTTATAAGGTCTTATGTAGGAATGGTACACTAAAGGCAATATTTGCTGTTGCCCATAGAAAACAATCAGCTTCTCTGGTTTATTTTGAACCCTGGTCTTTAAAAATGACAATTGAAAGTTGGTATGTTGCTACGGACAACAAATGTTTTATTTGTCACTCCCAGCATACATCAAGGACAGCATTTTGTATATCTGTAATTTGCTGTCATGTTAAACTTGTGGAACTGCATTACCTTTTTTAAAGGAAGCTACTATGTATATTTAAAGTTTTCAAATTGGATTGTCCTTATGACATTTAATTTAACATGTTTGTAAAATATTATTCATACAAGTCTGTTTTCTCAATTATTATATACACATTTATTCATATGTGTTTTGACTATGTGGGATTGATTTACTAAAGTAAAATAGTCTGTTTCCTTTGCAGGGGAATTTTCCCTTAGCTTAGTGAATGTGGTGAAATTTTACTTTGCAAGGAATACCCAATCACGTGTAAAGAAAAAAAAAAATGTATTTCTGCTTTCACATGATTGGATGATGGAAGTCAGGCAAGTTTCATCTCATTTACTAAGCTAATGCAAAATTCCCTTGCAAAGTGAAATGCCTATTTGCCTTTAATAAATCAACCACCATATATTTGCAAAAGCTGCATACTTGCTGAACAGTTGTTAAGAAATGTTACAGGGCAAGCCAACTACTACTAGACCATGTGCAGCATGAACATGAACAGATTTACAGTAGAATTGTGAATAAGTTATGATGAGCATTCAGACATCTACATGTTCATAACAATATACTTCAAAACAAAACTTTTGTAAATAACCTATGTACTTGCAGATAATGTGGAGAAATTAATTCTCGTATTTCACAACAGAAACAGTAAGGTCATTTAAACTGTGACTCTTTTTGTTTTTATATTAGAGATAAAAAGTGTTGCTTGCTGCCAATGTACTGCTGGCAGGGGGAGCTGAGCAACCAAAAGAAAGTGAAAAAAAACTGAGAAACTTAAAGTAGTTGTTAAGGCAGAAGTTTTTTTTTTATATTAATGCATTCTATACATTGAGATAAAAAAACTTCAGTGTGCAGCAGCCACCCTAATACTTACCTGAGCCCCATCTCTATCCAGTAATTTTACACAAGAGCCTCGGCTGTCCAGGACTCTCCCTCTAGTGATGGACGAACGTTAGCCGTAAACTTTCTCAAATGTTCGCGAACCTCAAGTTCGCGGCGGGCCCCATTGAAATTAATGGGAGGCGAACTTTAAAAACCTATAGGTCATATTTGCAGGCACAAAATACTTACTAGCTGTGCACAAATAGTCCCAGCACATGGACAATGTCATAACAAAAGTATTGCAATTGGAAAAGTTTCCCTAAATTTTTTTTTTTACAGCAAAACAAATGTATTTTTTTTTCCTAAATCAGCCAGAACTGACAGCAGCCGGTAAATACATGTCCAATACATATAGGGTCCATTCACACGTCTGTAAAATGGGTCCGCATCCCTTCCACTTTTGTGGACCTTAACAGAGCGATTTATGTCACTGACAATTTGTCCCTTGTGCACACAGCCAACCTCCCCCTACACTAACAAAAAGCAGAATGTGAAATGGCCGCTAGGTCAGGTCTATTTATAAGGTAGGGGGTATGTCCATGTGCTGAAATGTCTCAATTGGCTGTCCTGTTCCACCTGATGTCTGTGTCATGGGTCAAGGTTCTCCCCAATGTAAACTAATATGGCCGCCGCGAACAACGTCATATGTTCGCAAAATCGGAGAAATGCAAACAAGCCGCAAACTGCAAGGCCATCCCTATCTCCCTCCTCATTGGCTGAGACAGCTGTGAGCGCCATTGGCTACGGCTGCTCTCAATCAAAGTGAGCAAGCCAATGAGGAGAGAGAGGGGGTGTGGCCAAGCTGCAGCTCCATGTCTGAATAGACACACAGAGCAGCGGCTCAGGTTGGGTGTCGCCATAGCAAGCTGCTTGCTGTGGGGGCATTCAGCAAGAGGGAGGGGCCTAGAGTGTCAGTGAGGGACCCAAGAAGAGGAGGATCAGGGCTGCCCTGTGCAAAATTATTGCACAGAGCAGGTAAGTATGTTTTTTTATTGTTTACATGTTTTTTATTTTTAAACAAAAATAAAGAGACTCTATTATCGTTTTAGGCTGCAGTTATTGAATGTCCATAGTCTGGCCAAAGTTCTACAACAGTATGCAGTATAGTTGTACGATTTCAGTGCAAGGCTATCAGCACTAGCAAAAACTACTCCTCAAGCTAAAACATCAATAATAATAACCCCAGCAAAATCCTAATCCTCAGCATAATTTTCATCCTAGGATTAAACCTAAACCTAAAATGTACTCATTCTTTACACTCAATTAACCCACAGTTGCGCAAATCCCTCTTCACCAAAATTCTCTATGCAGTGAGATCACATGATGCTTAGGCAAAATCACATAGTACCAAGATTCCAACCTAAAACAAACCCCCCTGGCCCTACAGTACAACTGTGTCCAGGCTATAAACATTCAAACATGTACATATTCTTAACAGGCAGAAAGGCAGAAAATATGATTTCAAACAAACCTTCTGTAACTGTAGGCACTTTGCAGTAATTCATTCTCAAATCCATTTTACTTTTATTTTAACAGTTTAGTTTACCCTGCTCTCTCTCCTCTCACTAACAGTGAATTGACAGCTTGCCAGCTATCTAATACTTAGGGCACATTCAAACCATTCTGTGCTAACAAAGCTGTTAGCTCTGGACATGCATTAGGCAAATAAATGAACTATCTTAATGTAATATACATAGTGTGTGTTAAACATACTTCAATAGATTGCCCCGGTGTGAAATGGCAGCCTCCATATTCTCCATGCATCTTTATTTTAGACTACTATTTCTCAAATTCAAGCAGATTCATACATACTTTGTACGTTTAAATGTGTACAACAATTGATTGTTACAAAATAAAACTGATGGCATATAATCTCATTAAATTATCAGTTCCTTTAAGTCATTACTGGCTTCTTACTATGTGTACTTTAATTATTCTTCTTTATTACTTTGCAAATACCTGTCATCATAACTGTACAATTAACTTGTTACCCTCAAATAAACCTTTAATTTTGTATGAAAAGATGATAGCACTAATTATTAGGTATGATTACTAATAAGATTTACATAACATTATGAACTATAAAGCCTATAGAAATAATACAGCTATTACCAACAAAGATTTTTCACAGCACATCTTAAGACAATCACAAGTCATCTCCTAATTATGTTTGTTTTTAGCCAGCTACATCATAGAAAACTAAATCAATAAGTGAATGACTTGCAAATTAGCATAGATTACAACAATCTGCATGACTGAACAATGCAATATAGGTCCCTAACTTAAGGAGATAATTGAAAACTGTGACCTCTGGGGTATGCACTGAGATATAACCTTGAAACAGCCCTCCTACATATAAATGTTTTCAAATATTCATTATTCAGGGATTGGAGTGCAGGATGTACAAAAATAAAAAAAAGTTAAGTTCAGTCTTGGCTGTGGTGTAATGGAAAAAAAAAGAACACTGTAAAAAAATCTACATAATATTGGATCAATATTCAAAGTATGCTGTGCATATATACCTGTAGTGCCACACCTCCAAACGCTATTGGGACTGAGTTAGCTAACATTTCACCTCAGGGCAAAGCCCTTGATGTGTGATGGAGGGGGGGGGGGGTGTCACTTTATTGAAACAAAGATGTAAATATATTTCCTACAGTGTCAAAGGAGAGAGGGAAAATGCTCCAGAACCTTCTTCCAAACTCCAGGACTCCACATGCTGCTGTACCGGAAAGAGCCTTCATGTCAGGACCAACAGCCCTGTATTCTAACAACCTTCAGCAGACGCTGTGGGCAACTAATATGTTTTCCCCCAGGATGAGTCAACCAGCTCCTTCTCACAGGGTTCCAGTATAAGAGCTCTGCTTAGGCCTAAGCCAGGGAAGTCAAAACGCTCCTGCTCAAGGTCACAACAGATATTTGTACCCTTTCTTATAATGCTGCACTCGCAAATACATTCCCAGTGGTTGGCTAAGAATGGATAGGAGGAGGATTGAGCCAGGACAGCTACAAAATTACCTTCACCCAAAAGCAACTTGTCCGCAAGTTGACTTAGATAAGGGCTTCTTCCCCACAACTTTGCCCGGTGGTTGTGGGCCAGCAAGGGGCTTATGGGAATCTGGAAAATTGGAATCTGGAAACTCCCACTAATAATAAGGGAGCCCCCAAATACCACCCCCCCCCTACATTAATGAGCAAGGGGTGCATAGTGCCCCTACTTATTCACAAAAAAAGTTGTAGTCTTGAAATAAAGACATCCAAACCTTTGGCAAGTAATTTAAAAAAAATAATAATAATTAATTAAAATCCCCAAAAAAGTTTCTCATAGAATTCCAAAAATAAACACATCCCGGTACAAAAGACCGATTCTACCGGTAACACAAGATAAAAGACAGTTCAATGCTATACAAAGGAAGGGGCAGGGATAACTCTGACATAATTGACCAATATGGCCATGGTTAAAAGAGAAAAGAGATGTAATAAAAACAAACTTACATACTCACCTAAGTGGATGCAGTATCACTCTGATGATGCATCTGTCCCCCACTGCCTGTAGACCAAGAACTGAGCAATCAAAGACAGCTAAACTCTTAGTTCTTGCCCTTCAGTAAGCAGAGAGTCAGGGACAGTCAAGCATTTTTTTAAAACTTACAACAGTTAAAACTATCAAGCTCTTTCTAACAAGTGTTTTCATTGCTGTTTGTATGCCCATTGGTGGGGATTTTCCCTCATATGCTGTTCTATGTTACGCCTGCCAAATAAACAGGAGGCATGTGAAAATCCCAGTCAGCGATAAAAAGGGACATAGACAGTAATTACAACCCAAAAGAAATATCAGCCCTTCCTCACTCTATTCAAAACGTAAAAAAAAAATAAAAATGCATTGGCTTAACTTGAGACCTTGATAATAGTGTCCTGTAAGAATTAGCTAGTTTCTGTGTTTGGGTTAAGTGTTAGGGTCAGGTCAAATGTTAATAGTTACGCTGATCGTATGAAACATTTTCAACATTCCCATTTGCGAGAAGCTGATCATTGGATCTATTTCTCTTGAGCGGGAACAGCCAATTACGGATCAAAATTCAGCAAGTTCTTTCGGAACTCACCAATTTTCAATCCATCCATGACCAGCTTTAAATTCATGGTTAAGGATAGTGTGGGAGATAACTGTTACTATCAGAATAAGGGTACGTTTACAGAGTTAAGAGTTAATTTTTAGTTTGAAGTTAAGGGTTAAGTTGTGGGTCAGACTGTTAGGGGGGATCTTTTTTTCTTTGCGTCAGAGTTTAAGTGTTCAGAGTGTTAAGCCAACCACACACAGTTCAGCAGAGACCTGCCAAATTTTGATCTCTGGATGGGCTGGCTGGTTGTACACCCTCTGTTTGAACAATGAAAAAAAAAATGTATCCTGTATGGCCAGCCTACAGCTGGAAGTAAGGAAATAAGGTTTTTGGAAAGAAAGACTTTCCATATCCCAGTAGGACCTGGCCCAAAGTTGATCAACCTTTATAACCCAGAGGAACCCTTGAAATAAGTTTTAGTTCTCATTGATAAAACCAGTTAATTAAGGGTCAGTCAAAAAAATGTTCATTACATTGGTGAGCGGTGGAAATGATGCCCCCCTTACAGCGATGGACAGAATGTTACGCTTTCAGACAGTTATAAAGATCATTGGTGTCCTATAGCTTGCTTTGCCAAGTGGTATTGGTCACAGACGTATGCAGGCACCTTCAAATGGGAGGTGATTCAACCATAGCCCAAACAAACTTTTGAGGAATTTCAGGATTACATACTGTATAACCCTGGTTAAGAAAGGTTGGTCTCACCTATGTACAAAAGAAGAGCTAGATCATGTGATCTAGAATGACGTACTAGATCACCTCATACATGTCACTGTGAATATAACAGCAACCTAAAGTATAACTAAGGTAAACGTTATTCTTAATTTTGGATAGAGTAAGGGAGAGTTATATCCCCTCTCAGTTTTTTTCTTTTTTGCCTTCTGTGTCCCATAGGAGAAATTTCCTTTAACTTTCTGTCCCATAGCCAAAGCAGGAAGTAAGAGTAATTTCCTCCAAAGTAAGGGAATTCCAGGGTGTCACCAGGGTCACCAGAACTAGTGTCCCAATTGGATGGTTTCCCCTCTATAACTGTTCTGATGTGTCAACCAAACATTTGGAAATCTCTTTTACTTTTGATTATAACAATAAACAGGACATATAGAGAGTGTGAATCTCCCCAACGGAGACACTGACAAAAAAATGTTCTAATTCCTCACCACTGTAACCAAAACAAAAAAAAAAAGTTTTGCCTTTAGTTATATTTTAACAACTCAGTGTAGCCTAAAACAATTTCTTAAGCTACTGGCATGTCACACAAAGTAACTCAGAAGCAAATCAGACAAATCAGAATCCTCTAACTGCATGCTGCATTTAACTTCCTTCTGAGCCAGATATCGTACATAATCCCTGAAGCAACCAGGATTTAAATAATTCTAGTCTTATACATACCCTAAACGGGAAAAAAAATAAAATTCCTCCCATGCAAGGAGCAATCTTACAACATAATTAACCTGACCATTTACAAAGCAGAATCTGTGTTGCAGCAGAGTGTACCTGGAGCACAGCAGAGAAACATAACAACTGCATAGATTTTATAGGCAGCAAGGGGTATCTATAAGATCACTATGCTTAATTTAAAGTGTATGTACATTTGATTTGATTACTTTGGATAGAATGTGAAAGGGTTAGAACCTAACACTTTTTACCATGTTTTTATATCTGTGTCCTTCCTAAGGGGCTTCTCCCACTCTTTTTGGTGACCATTGTCTATGTTACAAAAAGTGATTGGAAATGCAAAATTTCAAATTCTGTAGTGAAAGGAAATCATTCAATGAGAGCATGTGCTCTGGTGACCACCTTCTTAGAGAGGATATTTCTGAACTATGGATCCTCTTACTTCTTCCTGTGTCTTTGGTAAATTTCTTTACAAAATGGCAGGTAGAATGTGGAACTATAGGCAACACTTTTACCGTTTCAGTTTTGCATGTATCAGTCAGAGATGCAAAATGTAAGCCAGAATATTATTTTTAAGAATACTTACCAATTTTTTTTTTTTTTAAAGCCCGTGGTGTGTGAAACACACTCAAAAGACAACACCCGGTGCATAAAAAAGTGCACACACGCAAACGTGAGACACAAAAAAAAAAGTGCACAAGGCGTACACACATGGCCCTCCTCCGAAGAGGAAGGACCCTAACCCTGATCCCCCGGGGCGCGAGGTACTCACTTAGGTCCACCCAGCCGAAGCCAGGCAGACCCCGTTCTCCAGGGGGACTGCCGAAACAGCCCACCCCAAGTACTAGGTGTGGCTCCCCCGAAGGGAGACCCCATGAGAGAGGGTGAACTAAGCCAAAAGGCCATATCCACCCCCTCCCAAGACTTTCAGGGCAGGCCCGAGGACCTACGCCATACTCATCGTGCAAGTGACAATACAACCAAAAAGGGACACACGTGAACACACAAACAAAGAAAAAACAGAGTGGGGAAAGGGGAAGTGGAGAAGTGCTGGGTAGTGCCAAAGTGCAAGACCTTGGCAGGCCCCCCGGCCAGGAATAAAAAATTCCTCTGGTGCTGGCCAAAAGGCCCACCCCAAGAGGCAGGTACTGAAAAAGTGTGATGGTGCAGTGACCAAGGTGCCACAAAAACTCAGGTGAGCTGCCCCTCACCAGTGAGATTGAGGCACCCCTGGGCTGCCACCCCAGGGGCACATACACCACGGGCTTTTTCGGTCTCAGCCTATTGCCAGACCAAGTGTAGCCCTTCCTGCCAGGAGGCCAGGAACACAGACAGCTCAGGGAGAGCCCAACCTCAATCGGGAAAGAAAATGGCCCCCTTCTCAGCCAAATTCACCCAGGAGGAAGGGCCCTTCCCCCCACCATCCGCACTCCCACCAATTACATCCAGGAGCAGTACTAACCGGTTGACCACGCCGGCTTTCTCACTCCCTTCAAACTGACAGGGGCAATGGAACCATCCTGCTTTCTCTGGTTTGGCCTACTCCCGTCCTCCAGTTACGCCCAGAGCGCCCCGGTTAACTTCGGCCACCACCGATACTAACCTTCCGGTTCCATACCGACACTGATAAGAACAGATACTACACTTGATCTTAGCCAAAAGGAAGAATACTTACCAAATGTCTCACACAATTTAATAAATAGTGGTGGAGCTGCACATACCTGCAAACATTATTAATGTTCCAGTGCCAAACATGAATCCCATTGAAGTCAGTGAGAGCCAAATGTTAAAAAACAGGGCATTTTCTAGGCCAATAAGTAGGGTACCACCAACAAAATAGCATAAAGGAGGCTTGTCACTGCTCTCTCTAAAGCCAAAATTTTTTTTTTTTTTTTTTTTAATCTATTTGGCAAGTAGCAAGAATTTTAGTATTGCTTAAAGTAAAACATTAAAGATTCAAAAATCCAAAAATCCTTTAAATAATAGGAATGCGAGCTGTTGTATTTGGGCAATGCATACAACCTATAACAGCTAAACTGTCAATTACAATAAAAATAGTGTGTTTAAATTGCAGGCAAAATTACAGTTCCCAGCTGCTTCATTCTGTTTGCAAACAAAATGGCCAGGGATTACATTCCTCTACAGCAGAACCTTATCCTAGATAAAGATCTAGTATAGATGTTAATGGAAAATTCCCACACACAAAAGAATAAAAACACAGCATTGCTGGAAATTCACGCCTATTGACGTCATTGGTTGTTAAGTTCACCTTTTCACAAACAATTAAAAAAATAAAATAAAAAACATCCTGGCCATGAGAATCCATCAAAACCCTTGCAATTGCAACCACTTATGAGTCTATGCAACCACATGACAACGCTAACCAATGAGAAATGCTTCTTTTCTCAGGCTATCTTACCCGAAGATGAGGTCTCAGATGCACTTTTCAATGGTCAGCACAGTCACATGGTTGGGATTACCAATGAGTAGGGTTGAGCGGACACCTAGATGTCCGTGTTCGACGGGTTCGGCCGAACTTTAAAAAAAAGTCCGGGTCCATGTCCCGGACTTTTACCGAACTTTTCCCGGACACCGAACCCCATTGAAGTCAATGGGGACCCGAACTTTAAGGCACTAAAATGGCTCTAAAACACCAAAGGAAAGGGCTAGAGTGCTGCAAATGGCAGCAAAACGTAATTAAGAGCATGGCAAGTGCTCTGCAAACAAATGTGGATAGGGAAATAACTTAAAACAACAAAAAAAAACAGAAAAATAAAACAATGTTCTTCTTCATCTCTGAAGGACGAGGCCCATATGGAGTAGGAGGGAGGTTGAGGTGGTGGTGGATGTGGCGGTGACATAGGCATGCGCACAGGGTGTGCCGGGTGTGCCTGGGCACACCCTAATCACCTAGGGCACATAGCATTGCCAGTGAGGAGATGGGAAAGATCTCCCTCGGACCTGCTCTGCTCTATTTCTCTTTGCCTACAGGTACATGGCCCCGATACATTACTCTCCCTGCTGGCAAACACATGCATGTGTATTTCAACTTTGGGGTGCCCACCTTAATGCAATAGGCTGCGCACACCTATGGGTGGTGTAGGTGGAAGCGGCGGTGGAGGAGGACCAGGGCCGGATTAAGAGCATCATGGGCTTGGTGCTGAGGATTTTGAAGGGCCTTAAGGGCCGTGCCTTGCCATGCACCCAGAGGAGGAAGGGTGCAGCCATGCATGCCTAATTCAACATGGGATGCTGTCTCTGAAGCCCATAAACACATCCATGCATCGGCAACTGTCCCTCCTTGTCCGGCCTTCGCGCTGTGTGGGGAGGTTCTGAGGGTGCTGCCTGGGGAAGCGAGCATAGAAGCCAGACTTCTGTGTTTACAAGTGACAGAAGAGCGGTAACAGTGAATATGGCCAACCCGGGGCCTATATAAAAGGTAGGGGCCTGGAGCTGCAGCTCCAATAGCCCCTACATTAATCTGGCCCTGAGGAGGAGGACGAGGTAGCCAACACTGCTTCTTTTCACAAATTTTAAATGAGGGTACACCCCAAAAGAGTGAGAAAGAGCAAAAATGGAACAATGGGTGGGTAAGGTCGGTATCCATTGCTATTCTGCACAAGGTACGGAAAAGTCCCGTGGGATCCATGCCTGGTTCATTTTAATGAACGTGAGCTTGTCCACATTGTCTCTGGACAGGTGGCTGCGCTTGTCTGTTATAACGCCCCCAGCCGTGCTAAATACCCGTTCAGATAATACACTGGCTGCAGGGCACGCCAGCACCTCCAAGGCGTAAAGGGCAAGCTCAGGCCATGTGCCCAATTTGGAGACCCAGAAGTTGAAGGGGGCAGACCCCTCATTCACTACATGTAGGCGTGTGCACACATACTGCTCCACCATGTTGGTAAAATGCTGCCTCCTGCTAAGACGTTCCATCTGAGCTGCTGGTGCTGCTGTTTGTTGTGGCGTGCTGACAAAGCTTTTCCACATTTCGGCCATGCTAACCCTGCCTTCTGAGGTGCTGGCGGTGCCCTGGTTGCGTTGGCGACCTCCTCCTCCTCCTCCTCCTCCTCCTCCTCTGCCTTGTGCTTCCACTGCGGCCCCGCTGTCAGATGGGAATGCCAGCAGCATGGCGTCTACCAGCGTGCGCTTGTACTCGGGCATCTTGCGATCGCGCTCCAGTGAGTGAATTAAGGACGGTACGTTGTCCTTGTAATGGGGATCCAGCAGCGTGGCCACCCAGTAATCAGCACAAGTTAGAATGTGGGCAACTCGGCGGTCGTTGTGGAGACACTGCAGCATGTAATCGCTCATGTGTGCCAGGCTGCCCAGAGGCAACGAAAGGCTGTCCTCTGTGGGAGGTGTATCGTCCGTGTCCTCTGTATCCCCCCAGCCACGCACCAGTGATGGCCATGAGCTGGCCTGGGTACCACCCTGCTGTGAACATGGTTCCATCTCCTCCTCCAGCTCCTCCTCCTCCTCATCCTCCTCATCCTCCAGAACTGTGCCCCTGCTGGACAATTGTGTCCCTGGCGTTTGTGTGTGCAGGAAACCACCCTCGGAGCCCCTTGCGAATGACTGCCCTGAAAGCCTTGGAAATGTTACCTCTTCATCCTCCTCCTCATCCTGTGCCACATCCTCTTCCATCATCGCCCGAATTGTTTTTTCAAGGAGGCATAGAAGTGGGATAGTTAAGCTGAGAACGGCGTCATTGCCACTGGCCATGTTGGTGGAGTACTCAAAACAGCGCAACAAGGCACACAGGTCTCGCATGGAGGCCCAGTTATTGGTGGTGAAGTGGTGCTGTTCCGCAGAGCGACTCACGCGTGCGTGCTGCAGCTGAAACTCCACTATGGCCTGCTGCTGCTCGCACAGTCTTTCCAGCATGTGCAAGGTGGAGTTCCACCTTGTGGGCACGTCACATATGAGGCGGTGAGCGGGAAGGCCGAAGTTACGCTGCAGCGCTGCCAGGCGAGCAGCAGCAGGGTGAGAACGCCGAAAGTGCGCACAAACGGCCCGCACTTTCTGCAGCAGCTCTGACATATCGGGGTAGTTTTTAAGGAACCTCTGCACCACCAAATTCAGCACATGCGCCAGGCAAGGGATGTGCGTCAAACCGGCTAGGCCCAGAGCTGCTATGAGATTTCTCCCGTTATCGCACACCACCAGGCCGGGGCTTGAGGCTCGCTGGCAGCAACCACTCATTTGTCTGCTGTTCCATGCTCCTCCACAACTCCTGCGCGGTGTGTGGTTTGTCCCCCAAACAGGCAAGTTGTAAAACTGCCTGCTGTCGTTTACCCCTGGCCGTGCTGAAGTTGGTGGTGAAGGTGTTACGCTGTCCGGATAAGGAGGCGGTAGAGGATGAGGAAGCGGAGTAGGAGGAGTTAGGAACAGGAGGCAAACTGAAGCGCCCTGCAATCCTCGGTGGTGGAAGGACATGCGCCAAATTGCTATCCGCCTCAGGCCCATCCGCCACTGCATTTACCCAGTGTGCCGTTAGGGAGATATAACACCCCTGACCGTGCTTACTGGTCCACGTATCGGTAGTTAGGTGGACCTTGGCACAGATGGCGTTGCGCAGTGCACACCTGATTTTTTCCCCCACTTGGTTGTGCAGGGAAGGGATGGCTTGCCTGGAAAAGTAGTGGCGGCTGGGCACGACGTACTGTGGGACAGCCACCGACATAAGGTTTTTAAAACTGTGCGTCTCCACCAGACGGAATGACAGCATTTCAAAGGCCAATAATTTTGAAATGCTGGCATTCAGGGCCAGGGATCGCGGGTGGGTAGGGGGGTACTTCCTCTTCCTCTCAAGTGTTTGGGAGATGGAAAGCTGAACGCTTCCACGGGACATTGTGGAGATGGTTGTTGGTGACCCAGGTGGTGGTGTTGCTGACAGATCGTCTGTTTGCGGGGTGGCAGGTGCCGGTATCACTACAGATGTGGCTGGAGCGGCCGAGACTGCAGCAGAAGAGGAAGCAGGATGAGCCAGAGACTAGTGTTGAGCGAACACGGACTGTATTATTCGTGTTCGTACCGAATAATTGGATTTTTTGTACCCGAACACGGACACGGACACTTTACTGTATGTTCGGGTAAAAATCCGTGTTCGGTCGTTTTATTTCCGGGTTTTGCATGCTTTGGCGCTCTTTTCATGGCAGGCTTTCAACAGCCAATCAACAATCGTTTAACTGGTGTGCCTTAAGCCATCCCAGCCATGCCTGCAAATGTCTCAGTAGCTGTGATTGGCCGTCTGAAGCATGTGACCAAGTCTTTATAAGTTCGAGGCAGCCGCAGCGGCGTCATTATGCTGCTTAGATTCAGGGACAGAGCACACATCAACGTGCTGGCTGCTGATTAGGGAAAGATAGGCAGGAAAAAACCATTTGTGTCCGGATAGAATTGAGGGACAGGTCGGAGTGTTTAGGCAGGGCGAGTTGTAGGCATTTTAGGGATAGAGTCTGCTGAATTATATAGGGTCAGTGTCTTCTACAAACTACAATCGATATTGCTGTGTGGGGGGTGGGGTGAATCTGCACTCAATCCTGATCTACGATCTCTTCTCAATCCTGTTAGGGACAGAGTCTGCTGAATTTTAGGGAAACTGTGTTCTACAAACTACAATCGATATTGCTGTGTGGGGGGTGGGGTGAATCTGCACTCAATCCTGATCTACGATCTCTTCTCAATCCTGTTAGGGACAGAGTCTGCTGAATTTTAGGGAAACTGTGTTCTACAAACTGCAATCGATATTGCTGTGTGGGGGGTGGGGTGAATCTGCACTCAATCCTGATCTACGATCTCTTCTCAATCCTGTTAGGGACAGAGTCTGCTGAATTTTAGGGAAACTGTGTTCTACAAACTACAATCGATATTGCTGTGTGGTGTGGGATTGGAGATAGGCAGGTGTCAGTGATCCACATCCATTTTTCTGTGTGTGAGCTGCAGTGAACACAATCTTTTTGGGCTGCAGTGAACACAATCTTTTTGGGCTGCAGTGAACACAATCTTTTTGGGCTGCAGTGAACACAATCTTTTTGGGCTGCAGTGAACACAATCTTTTTGGGCTGCAGTGAACACAATCTTTTTGGGGTGCAGTGAACAAAATCTTTTTGGGGTGCAGTGAACACAATCCTTTTTGGTGTGCAGTGAACACAATCTTTGTGGGGTGCAGTGAACAAAATCCTTTGTGGGGTGCAGTGAACACAATCTTTTTGGGGTGCAGTGAACAAAATCCTTTTTGGGGTGCAGTGAACAACATCCTTTTTGGGGTGCAGTGAACACAATCTTTTTGGGGTGCAGTGAACAAAATCCTTTGTGGGGTGCAGTGAACACAATCTTTTGGGGGTGCAGTGAACACAATCTTTTTGGGGTGGAGTGAACAACATCCTTTTTGGGGTGCAGTGAACAAAATCCTTTTTGGGGTGCAGTGAACAAAATCATTTTTGGGGTGCAGTGAACACAATCTTTTTGGGGTGCAGTGAACACAATCTTTGTGGGGTGCAGTGAACACAATCTTTTTGGGGTGGAGTGAACAACATCCTTTTTGGGGTGCAGTGAACAAAATCCTTTTTGGGGTGCAGTGAACAACATCCTTTTTGGGGTGCAGTGAACACAATCTTTTTGGGGTGCAGTGAACACAATCTTTGTGGGGTACAGTGAACAGAATCTTTGTGGGGTGCAGTGAACACAATCTTTGGGGGGGTACAGTGAACACAATCTTTGTGAGGTGCAGTGAACACAATCTTTGTGGGGTGCAGTGAACACAATCATTGTGGGGTGCAGTGAACTCAATCTTTGTGGGGTACAGTGAACACAATCTCATACTGAAGGTTTGAGGGTGCTGCCTGTTCCATACTCCCCCTACTCCTCATCTAGCCTTTTAGGGGTACAAACAATAGTAATTGGGGCCTAGTGTGGTTGTGTACGTGTGATATACATACACTTTTTTGGGATCATATTTTCTATTCCGCTATTTAATCAAAAACCTTTGGGGATCAGTTAAATTGGGGGATAGTCTGTGTTGGTACGTGTGAGAGAGATCCACCTTTCCAAGTTGTTGGGGTTCATCTCATACTTCTGAAGGTTTGAGGGTGCTGCCTGTTCCATACTCCCCCCTACTCCTAGCCTTTTAGGGGTACAAACAATAGTAATTGGGGCCTAGTGTGGTTGTGTACGTGTGATATACATACACTTTTTTGGGATCATATTTTCTATTCCGCTATTTAATCAAAAACCTCTGGGGATCAGTTAAATTGGGGGATAGTCTGTGTTGGTACGTGTGAGAGAGATCCACCTTTCCAAGTTGTTGGGGTTCATCTCATACTTCTGAAGGTTTGAGGGTGCTGCCTGTTCCATACTCCCCCTACTCCTAGCCTTTTAGGGGTACAAACAATAGTAATTGGGGCCTAGTGTGGTTGTGTACGTGTGATATACATACACTTTTTTGGGATCATATTTTCTATTCCGCTATTTAATCAAAAACCTCTGGGGATCAGTTAAATTGGGGGATAGTCTGTGTTGGTACGTGTGAGAGAGATCCACCTTTCCAAGTTGTTGGGGTTCATCTCATACTTCTGAAGGTTTGAGGGTGCTGCCTGTTCCATACTCCCCCCTACTCCTAGCCTTTTAGGGGTACAAACAATAGTAATTGGGGCCTAGTGTGGTTGTGTACGTGTGATATACATACACTTTTTTGGGATCATATTTTCTATTCCGCTATTTAATCAAAAACCTCTGGGGATCAGTTAAATTGGGGGATAGTCTGTGTTGGTACGTGTGAGAGAGATCCACCTTTCCAAGTTGTTGGGGTTCATCTCATACTTCTGAAGGTTTGAGGGTGCTGCCTGTTCCATACTCCCCCCTACTCCTAGCCTTTTAGGGGTACAAACAATAGTAATTGGGGCCTAGTGTGGTTGTGTACGTGTGATATACATACACTTTTTTGGGATCATATTTTCTATTCCGCTATTTAATCAAAAACCTCTGGGGATCAGTTAAATTGGGGGATAGTCTGTGTTGGTACGTGTGAGAGAGATCCACCTTTCCAAGTTGTTGGGGTTCATCTCATACTTCTGAAGGTTTGAGGGTGCTGCCTGTTCCATACTCCCCCTACTCCTAGCCTTTTAGGGGTACAAACAATAGTAATTGGGGCCTAGTGTGGTTGTGTACGTGTGATATACATACACTTTTTTGGGATCATATTTTCTATTCCGCTATTTAATCAAAAACCTCTGGGGATCAGTTAAATTGGGGGATAGTCTGTGTTGGTACGTGTGAGAGAGATCCACCTTTCCAAGTTGTTGGGGTTCATCTCATACTTCTGAAGGTTTGAGGGTGCTGCCTGTTCCATACTCCCCCTACTCCTAGCCTTTTAGGGGTACAAACAATAGTAATTGGGGCCTAGTGTGGTTGTGTACGTGTGATATACATACACTTTTTTGGGATCATATTTTCTATTCCGCTATTTAATCAAAAACCTCTGGGGATCAGTTAAATTGGGGGATAGTCTGTGTTGGTACGTGTGAGAGAGATCCACCTTTCCAAGTTGTTGGGGTTCATCTCATACTTCTGAAGGTTTGAGGGTGCTGCCTGTTCCATACTCCCCCTACTCCTAGCCTTTTAGGGGTACAAACAATAGTAATTGGGGCCTAGTGTGGTTGTGTACGTGTGATATACATACACTTTTTTGGGATCATATTTTCTATTCCGCTATTTAATCAAAAACCTCTGGGGATCAGTTAAATTGGGGGATAGTCTGTGTTGGTACGTGTGAGAGAGATCCACCTTTCCAAGTTGTTGGGGTTCATCTCATACTTCTGAAGGTTTGAGGGTGCTGCCTGTTCCATACTCCCCCTACTCCTCATCTAGCCTTTTAGGGGTACAAACAATAGTAATTGGGGCCTAGTGTGGTTGTGTACGTGCGAGATACATACACTTTTTTTGATCATATTTCCTATTCCGCTATTCAATAAAAACCTTTGGGGATCAATTAAATTGCGGGATAGTCTGTGTCGGTACGTGTGAGATCCACCTTTCCAAGTTTTTGGGGTTCATCTCATACTTCTGAAGCTTTGAGGGTGCTGCCTGTTCCATACTCCTCCTCCTCCTCATCCATCCTTTTAGGTGTACAAACAATAGTAATTGGGGCCTAGTGTGCTTCTGTACGTGTGAGATACATACACATTTTTTGATCATATTTCCTATTCCGCTATTCAATAAAAACCTTTGGGGATCAATTAAATTGCGGAATAGTCTGTGTCGGTACGTGTGAGATCCACCTTTCCAAGTTTTTGGGGTTCATCTCATACTTCTGAAGCTTTGAGGGTGCTGCCTGTTCCATACTCCTCCTCCTCCTCATCCATCCTTTTAGGTGTACAAACAATAGTAATTGGGGCCTAGTGTGTTTCTGTACGTGCGAGATACATACACTTTTTTTGATCATATTTCCTATTCCGCTATTCAATAAAAACCTTTGGGGATCAATTAAATTGCGGGATAGTCTGTGTCGGTACGTGTGAGATCCACCTTTCCAAGTTTTTGGGGTTCATCTCATACTTCTGAAGCTTTGAGGGTGCTGCCTGTTCCATACTCCTCCTCCTCCTCATCCATCCTTTTAGGTGTACAAACAATAGTAATTGGGGCCTAGTGTGCTTCTGTACGTGTGAGATACATACACATTTTTTGATCATATTTCCTATTCCGCTATTCAATAAAAACCTTTGGGGATCAATTAAATTGCGGAATAGTCTGTGTCGGTACGTGTGAGATCCACCTTTCCAAGTTTTTGGGGTTCATCTCATACTTCTGAAGCTTTGAGGGTGCTGCCTGTTCCATACTCCTCCTCCTCCTCATCCATCCTTTTAGGTGTACAAACAATAGTAATTGGGGCCTAGTGTGTTTCTGTACGTGCGAGATACATACACTTTTTTTGATCATATTTCCTATTCCGCTATTCAATAAAAACCTTTGGGGATCAATTAAATTGCGGGATAGTCTGTGTCGGTACGTGTGAGATCCACCTTTCCAAGTTTTTGGGGTTCATCTCATACTTCTGAAGCTTTGAGGGTGCTGCCTGTTCCATACTCCTCCTC
Source organism: Pelophylax lessonae (assembly GCF_965119305.1). NCBI lineage: Eukaryota > Metazoa > Chordata > Amphibia > Anura > Ranidae > Pelophylax > Pelophylax lessonae. Next base: position 252,719,142 of record NC_138770.1, on the reverse strand, counting down.
CTCCTCATCCATCCTTTTAGGTGTACAAACAATAGTAATTGGGGCCTAGTGTGCTTCTGTACGTGTGAGATACATACACATTTTTTGATCATATTTCCTATTCCGCTATTCAATAAAAACCTTTGGGGATCAATTAAATTGCGGGATAGTCTGTGTCGGTACGTGTGAGATCCACCTTTCCAAGTTTTTGGGGTTCATCTCATACTTCTGAAGCTTTGAGGGTGCTGCCTGTTCCATACTCCTCCTCCTCCTCATCCATCCTTTTAGGTGTACAAACAATAGTAATTGGGGCCTAGTGTGTTTCTGTACGTGCGAGATACATACACTTTTTTTGATCATATTTCCTATTCCGCTATTCAATAAAAACCTTTGGGGATCAATTAAATTGCGGGATAGTCTGTGTCGGTACGTGTGAGATCCACCTTTCCAAGTTTTTGGGGTTCATCTCATACTTCTGAAGCTTTGAGGGTGCTGCCTGTTCCATACTCCTCCTCCTCCTCATCCATCCTTTTAGGTGTACAAACAATAGTAATTGGGGCCTAGTGTGCTTCTGTACGTGTGAGATACATACACATTTTTTGATCATATTTCCTATTCCGCTATTCAATAAAAACCTTTGGGGATCAATTAAATTGCGGGATAGTCTGTGTCGGTACGTGTGAGATCCACCTTTCCAAGTTTTTGGGGTTCATCTCATACTTCTGAAGCTTTGAGGGTGCTGCCTGTTCCATACTCCTCCTCCTCCTCATCCATCCTTTTAGGTGTACAAACAATAGTAATTGGGGCCTAGTGTGCTTCTGTACGTGTGAGATACATACACATTTTTTGATCATATTTCCTATTCCGCTATTCAATAAAAACCTTTGGGGATCAATTAAATTGCGGAATAGTCTGTGTCGGTACGTGTGAGATCCACCTTTCCAAGTTTTTGGGGTTCATCTCATACTTCTGAAGCTTTGAGGGTGCTGCCTGTTCCATACTCCTCCTCCTCCTCATCCATCCTTTTAGGTGTACAAACAATAGTAATTGGGGCCTAGTGTGTTTCTGTACGTGTGAGATACATACACTTTTTTTGATCATATTTCCTATTCCGCTATTCAATAAAAACCTTTGGGGATCAATTGAATTGCGGGATAGTCTGTGTCGGTACGTGTGAGAGAGATCCACCTTTCCAAGTTGTTGGGGTTCATCTCATACTTCTGAAGGTTTGAGGGTGCTGCCTGTTCCATACCCCCCCTACTCCTCATCTAGCCTTTTAGGGGTACAAACAATAGTAATTGGGGCCTAGTGTGGTTGTGTACGTGCGAGATACATACACTTTTTTTGATCATATTTCCTATTCCGCTATTCAATAAAAACCTTTGAGGATCAATTGAATTGCGGGATAGTCTGTGTCGGTACGTGTGAGAGAGATCCACCTTTCCAAGTTGTTGGCGTTCATCTCATACTTCTGAAGGTTTGAGGGTGCTGCCTGTTCCATACTCCCCCTACTCCTCATCTAGCCTTTTAGGGGTACAAACAATAGTAATTGGGGCCTAGTGTGGTTGTGTACGTGTGATATACATACACTTTTTTTGGATCATATTTTCTATTCCGCTATTCAATAAAAACCTTTCTAGGGCAAGATCTTAAATTACAGAAATATGAGGAGACCGTCAAATAAGGGCCGTGGCCTGGGTCGTGGTGCTGCTGGTAGAGCTCCTGTTGCAAGGAGAGGACATGGTCGATCTGTGCCAGCTACACGCACAAGTGAAACACCTTCCTCAAGTGTGAGTAGGCGACAGAACCTGCATCAGTATTTGGTAGGGCATCAAACGCCCCTAGAAGTGATGAGGCCAGAACAAGTTGAGGCGATAGTAGATTGGTTTGCTGCTGACAGTGCCTCCAGTTCCTTCACATTGTCTCCCACCCAGTCTACTGCAGAAAGGTCAGAGTTGGCACCTGCAGCCAATGTCCAACCGTCTTTCACCTCACCCCCTTGCAAATCAGGCCAGCAGTCTGAGCCCCAAGCCATACAGCAGTCTCTTATTCTTTTTGAGGACTCTGTCAGCAGGGTTTCCCAGGGCCATCCACCTAGCCCTGCCCCAGAAGTGGAAGAGATTGAGTGCAGCGATGCCCAACCACTTATTCCTCAAGATGAGTACATGCAAGGATCATCGCAGCACGTCTCCGATGATGACGAAACGCAGGTGCCAACTGCTGCGGCGTTCAGCATTGTGGAGACCGACAAGGAGGGCAGGGGTGAAGACTGGGTGGAAGATGATGTGGAGGACGATGAGGTCCTCGACCCCACATGGAATGAACGTCATGCAGGTGAACTGAGTAGTTTGGAGGAAGAGGCGGTGGTCGCACAGAGCCACCAGCACAGCAGAAGAGGGAGCAGGGTGCAGAAGCGGAGCGGCCGTGCCCTAGACACTACGCCCGCTACTGCCCAACGCAGCAAGGGAACGAGCGCACCAAAGTCAGCTCAAAGGAGTTCTCTAGCGTGGAAGTTCTTTAGAAAATGTGCTGATGACAGGACACGAGTGGTTTGCACCCTGTGCAATCAGAGCTTGAAGCGAGGCATGAACCTTCTCAACCTGAGCACAACCTGCATGATCAGGCATCTAAGTGCAAAGCACGAGCTGCAGTGGAGTACACACCTTCAAAACCAAGAAACGTCTCTGGCTCATCCTGCTTCCTCTTCTGCTGCAGTCTCGGCCGCTCCAGCCACATCTGTAGTGATACCGGCACCTGCCACCCCGCAAACAGACGATCTGTCAGCAACACCACCACCTGGGTCACCAACAACCATCTCCACAATGTCCCGTGGAAGCGTTCAGCTTTCCATCTCCCAAACACTTGAGAGGAAGAGGAAGTACCCCCCTACCCACCCGCGATCCCTGGCCCTGAATGCCAGCATTTCAAAATTATTGGCCTTTGAAATGCTGTCATTCCGTCTGGTGGAGACGCACAGTTTTAAAAACCTTATGTCGGTGGCTGTCCCACAGTACGTCGTGCCCAGCCGCCACTACTTTTCCAGGCAAGCCATCCCTTCCCTGCACAACCAAGTGGGGGAAAAAATCAGGTGTGCACTGCGCAACGCCATCTGTGCCAAGGTCCACCTAACTACGGATACGTGGACCAGTAAGCACGGTCAGGGGCGTTATATCTCCCTAACGGCACACTGGGTAAATGCAGTGGCGGATGGGCCTGAGGCGGATAGCAATTTGGCGCATGTCCTTCCACCACCGAGGATTGCAGGGCGCTTCAGTTTGCCTCCTGTTCCTAACTCCTCCTACTCCGCTTCCTCATCCTCTACCGCCTCCTCATCCGGACAGCGTAACACCTTCACCACCAACTTCAGCACGGCCAGGGGTAAACGACAGCAGGCAGTTTTACAACTTGCCTGTTTGGGGGACAAACCACACACCGCGCAGGAGTTGTGGAGGAGCATGGAACAGCAGACAAATGAGTGGTTGCTGCCAGCGAGCCTCAAGCCCGGCCTGGTGGTGTGCGATAACGGGCGAAATCTCATAGCAGCTCTGGGCCTAGCCGGTTTGACGCACATCCCTTGCCTGGCGCATGTGCTGAATTTGGTGGTGCAGAGGTTCCTTAAAAACTACCCCGATATGTCAGAGCTGCTGCAGAAAGTGCGGGCCGTTTGTGCGCACTTTCGGCGTTCTCACCCTGCTGCTGCTCGCCTGGCAGCGCTGCAGCGTAACTTCGGCCTTCCCGCTCACCGCCTCATATGTGACGTGCCCACAAGGTGGAACTCCACCTTGCACATGCTGGAAAGACTGTGCGAGCAGCAGCAGGCCATAGTGGAGTTTCAGCTGCAGCACGCACGCGTGAGTCGCTCTGCGGAACAGCACCACTTCACCACCAATAACTGGGCCTCCATGCGAGACCTGTGTGCCTTGTTGCGCTGTTTTGAGTACTCCACCAACATGGCCAGTGGCAATGACGCCGTTCTCAGCTTAACTATCCCACTTCTATGCCTCCTTGAAAAAACAATTCGGGCGATGATGGAAGAGGATGTGGCACAGGATGAGGAGGAGGAGGAGGATGAAGAGGTAACATTTCCAAGGCTTTCAGGGCAGTCATTCGCAAGGGGCTCCGAGGGTGGGTTCCTGCACACGCAAACGCCAGGGACGCAATTGTCCAGCAGGGGCACAGTTCTGGAGGATGAGGAGGATGAGGAGGAGGAGGAGCTGGAGGAGGAGATGGAACCATGTTCACAGCAGGGTGGCACCCAGGCCAGCTCATGGCCATCACTGGTGCGTGGCTGGGGGGATACAGAGGACACGGACCATACACCTCCCACAGAGGACAGCCTTTCGTCGCCTCTGGGCAGCCTGGCACACATGAGCGATTACATGCTGCAGTGTCTCCACAACGACCGCCGAGTTGCCCACATTCTAACTTGTGCTGATTACTGGGTGGCCACGCTGCTGGATCCCCGTTACAAGGACAACGTACCGTCCTTAATTCACTCACTGGAGCGCGATCGCAAGATGCGCGAGTACAAGCGCACGCTGGTAGACGCCATGCTGCTGGCATTCCCATCTGACAGCGGGGCCACAGTGGAAGCACAAGGCAGAGGAGGAGGAGGAGGAGGTCGCCAACGCAACCAGGGCACCGCCAGCACCTCAGAAGGCAGGGTTAGCATGGCCGAAATGTGGAAAAGCTTTGTCAGCACGCCACAACAAACAGCAGCACCAGCAGCTCAGATGGAACGTCTTAGCAGGAGGCAGCATTTTACCAACATGGTGGAGCAGTATGTGTGCACACGCCTACATGTAGTGAATGACGGGTCTGCCCCCTTCAACTTCTGGGTCTCCAAATTGGGCACATGGCCTGAGCTTGCCCTTTACGCCTTGGAGGTGCTGGCGTGCCCTGCAGCCAGTGTATTATCTGAACGGGTATTTAGCACGGCTGGGGGCGTTATAACAGACAAGCGCAGCCGCCTGTCCAGAGACAATGTGGACAAGCTCACGTTCATTAAAATGAACCAGGCATGGATCCCACGGGACTTTTCCGTACCTTATGCAGAATAGCAATGGATACCGACCTTACCCACCCATTGTTCCATTTTTGCTCTTTCTCACTCTTTTGGGGTGTACCCTCATTTAAAATTTGTGAAAAGAAGCAGTGTTGGCTACCTCGTCCTCCTCCTCAGGGCCAGATTAATGTAGGGGCTATTGGAGCTGCAGCTCCAGGCCCCTACCTTTTATATAGGCCCCGGGTTGGCCATATTCACTGTTACCGCTCTTCTGTCACTTGTAAACACAGAAGTCTGGCTTCTATGCTCGCTTCCCCAGGCAGCACCCTCAGAACCTCCCCACACAGCGTGAAGGCCGGACAAGGAGGGACAGTTGGCGATGCATGGATGTGTTTATGGGCTTCAGAGACAGCATCCCATGTTGAATTAGGCATGCATGGCTGCACCCTTCCTCCTCTGGGTGCATGGCAAGGCACGGCCCTAAGGCCCTTCAAAATCCTCAGCACCAAGCCCATGATGCTGTTAATCCGGCCCTGGTCCTCCTCCACCGCCGCTTCCACCTACACCGCCCATAGGTGTGCGCAGCCTATTGCATTAAGGTGTGCACCCCAAAGTTGAAATACACATGCATGTGTTTGCCAGCAGGGAGAGTAATGTATCGGGGCCATGTACCTGTAGGCAAGGAGAAATAGAGCAGAGCAGGTCCCAGGGAGATCTTTCCCATCTCCTCACTGGCAATGCTATGTGCCCTAGGTGATTAGGGTGTGCCCAGGCACACCCAGCACACCCTGTGCGCACGCCTATGTCACCGCCACATCCACCACCACCTCAACCTCCCTCCTACTCCATATGGGCCTCGTCCTTCAGAGATGAAGAAGAACATTGTTTTATTTTTCTGTTTTTTTTTGTTGTTTTAAGTTATTTCCCTATCCACATTTGTTTGCAGAGCACTTGCCATGCTCTTAATTACGTTTTGCTGCCATTTGCAGCACTCTAGCCCTTTCCTTTGGTGTTTTAGAGCCATTTTAGTGCCTTAAAGTTCGGGTCCCCATTGACTTCAATGGGGTTCGGTGTCCGGGAAAAGTTCGGTAAAAGTCCGGGACACGGACCCGGACTTTTTTTTAAAGTTCGGCCGAACCCGTCGAACACGGACATCTAGGTGTCCGCTCAACCCTACCAGAGACGTTTCTTGGTTTTGAAGGTGTGTACTCCACTGCAGCTCGTGCTTTGCACTTAGATGCCTGATCATGCAGGTTGTGCTCAGGTTGAGAAGGTTTATGCCTCGCTTCAAGCTCTGATTGCACAGGGTGCAAACCACTCGTGTCCTGTCATCAGCACATTTTCTAAAGAACTTCCACGCTAGAGAACTCCTTTGAGCTGACTTTGGTGCGCTCGTTCTCTTGCTGCGTTGGGCAGTAGCGGGCGTAGTGTCTAGGGCATGGCCGCTCCGCTTCTGCACCCTGCTCCCTCTTCTGCTGTGCTGGTGGCTCTGTGCGACCACCGCCTCTTCCTCCAAACTACTCAGGTCACCTTCATGACGTTCATTCCATGTGGGGTCGAGGACCTCATCGTCCTCCACATCATCTTCCACCCAGTCTTCACCCCTGCCCTCCTTGTCGGTCTCCACAATGCTGAACGCCGCAGCAGTTGGCATCTGCGTTTCGTCATCATCGGAGACGTGCTGCGATGATCCTTGCATGTACTCATCTTGAGAAATAAGTGGTTGGGCATCGCTGCACTCAATCTCTTCCACTTCTGGGGCAGGGCTAGGTGGATGGCCCTGGGAAACCCTGCTGACAGAGTCATCAAAAAGAAGAAGAGACTGCTGTATGGCTTGGGGCTCAGACTGCTTGCCTGATTTGCAAGGGGGTGAGGTGAAAGACGGTTGGACATCGGCTGCAGGTGCCAACTGTGACCTTTCTGCAGTAGACTGGGTGGGAGACAATGTGAAGGAACTGGAGGCACTGTCAGCAGCAAACCAATCTACTATCGCCTCCACTTGTTCTGGCCTCATCACTTCTAGGGGCGTATGATGCCCTACCAAATACTGATGCAGGTTCTGTCGCCTACTCACACTTGAGGAAGGTGTTTCACTTGTGCGTGTAGCTGGCACAGATCGACCACATCCTCTCCTTGCAACAGGAGCTCTACCAGCAGCACCACGACCCAGGCCACGGCCCTTATTTGACGGTCTCCTCATATTTCTGTAATTTAAGATCTTGCCCTAGAAAGGTTTTTATTGAATAGCGGAATAGGAAATATGATCCAAAAAAGTGTATGTATCTCGCACGTACAAAACCACACTAGGCCCCAATTACTATTGTTTCTACCCCTAAAAGGATGGATGAGGAGTAGGAGGAGTATGGAACAGACAGCACCCTCAAATCTTCAGAAGTATGAGATGAACCTCAAAAACTTGGAAAGGTGGATCTCACACGTACCGACACAGACTATCCCGCAATTCAATTAATCCTCAAAGGTTTTTATTGAATAGCGGAATAGGAAATATGATCAAAAAAAGTGTATGTATCTCGCACGTACACCACCACACTAGGCCCCAATTACTATTGTTTGTACCCCTAAAAGGATGGTTGAGCAGTAGGAGGAGGAGTATGGAACAGGCAGCACCCTCAAATCTTCAGAAGTATGAGATGAACCCCAAAAACTTGGAAAGGTGGATCTCACACGTACCGACACAGACTATCACGCAATTTAATTGATCCCCAAAGGTTTTAATTGAATAGCGGAATAGAAAATATGATCAAAAATAGAGTGTATGTATCTCACACGTACACCACCACACTAGGCCCCAATTACTATTGTTTGTACCCCTAAAAGGATGGTTGAGGAGTAGGAGGAGGAGTGTGGAACAGGCAGCACCCTCAAATCTTCAGAAGTATGAGATAAACCCCAAAAACTTGGAAAGGTGGATCTCACACGTACCGACACAGACTATCACGCAATTTAATTGATCCCCAAATGTTTTAATTGAATAGCGGAATAGAAAATATGATCAAAAATAAAGTGTATGTATCTCACACGTACACCACCACACTAGGCCCCAATTACTATTGTTTGTACCCCTAAAAGGATGGTTGAGGAGTAGGAGGAGGAGTATGGAACAGGCAGCACCCTCAAATCTTCAGAAGTATGAGATGAACCCCAAAAACTTGGAAAGGTGGATCTCACACGTACCGACACAGACTATCACGCAATTTAATTGATCCCCAAAGGTTTTAATTGAATAGCGGAATAGAAAATATGATCAAAAAGAAAGTGTATGTATCTCACACGTACACCACCACACTAGGCCCCAATTACTATTGTTTGTACCCCTAAAAGGATGGTTGAGCAGTAGGAGGAGGAGTATGGAACAGGCAGCACCCTCAAATCTTCAGAAGTATGAGATGAACCCCAAAAACTTGGAAAGGTGGATCTCACACGTACCGACACAGACTATCACGCAATTTAATTGATCCCCAAAGGTTTTAATTGAATAGCGGAATAGAAAATATGATCAAAAAGAAAGTGTATGTATCTCACACGTACACCACCACACTAGGCCCCAATTACTATTGTTTGTACCCCTACAAGGATGGTTGAGCAGTAGGAGGAGGAGTATGGAACAGGCAGCACCCTCAAATCTTCAGAAGTATGAGATTGTGTTCACTGTACCCCACAAAGATTGTGTTCACTGCACCCCACAAAGATTGTGTTCACTGCACCTCAAAAAGGATTTTGTTCACTGCACCCCACAAAGATTGTGTTCACTGCACCCTAAAAGGATTTTGTTCACTGCACCCCAAAAAGATTGTGTTCACTGTACCCCCCAAAGATTGTGTTCACTGCACCCCACAAAGATTCTGTTCCGTGTACCCCACAAAGATTGTGTTCACTGCACCCCACAAAGGATTTTGTTCACTGCACCCCAAAAAGATTGTGTTCACTGCACTCCAAAAAGGATGTTGTTCACTGCACCCAAAAAGGATTTTGTTCACTGCACCCCAAAAAGATTGTGTTCACTGCACCCCACAAAGATTGTGTTCACTGCACCCCACAAAGGATTTTGTTCACTGCACCCCAAAAAGATTGTGTTCACTGTACCCCCCAAAGATTGTGTTCACTGCACCCCACAAAGGATTTTGTTCACTGCACCCCAAAAAGATTGTGTTCACTGTACCCCCCAAAGATTGTGTTCACTGCACCCCACAAAGATTCTGTTCACTGTACCCCACAAAGATTGTGTTCACTGCACCCCACAAAGGATTTTGTTCACTGCACCCCAAAAAGATTGTGTTCACTGCACCCCAAAAAGGATGTTGTTCACTGCACCCCAAAAAGGATTTTGTTCACTGCACCCCAAAAAGATTGTGTTCACTGCACCCCACAAAGATTGTGTTCACTGCACCCCACAAAGGATTTTTTTCACTGCACCCCAAAAAGATTGTGTTCACTGTACCCCCCAAAGATTGTGTTAACTGCACCCCACAAAGATTCTGTTCACTGTACCCCACAAAGATTGTGTTCACTGCACCCCACAAAGGATTTTGTTCACTGCACCCCAAAAAGATTGTGTTCACTGCACCCCAAAAAGGATTTTGTTCACTGCACCCCAAAAAGGATGTTGTTCACTGCACCCCAAAAAGGATTTTGTTCACTGCACCCCAAAAAGATTGTGTTCACTGCACCCCACAAAGATTGTGTTCACTGCACCCCACAAAGGATTTTGTTCACTGCACCCCAAAAAGATTGTGTTCACTGCACCCCAAAAAGGATTTTGTTCACTGCACCCCAAAAAGGATGTTGTTCACTGCACCCCAAAAAGGATTTTGTTCACTCCACCCCAAAAAGATTGTGTTCACTGCACCCCACAAAGATTGTGTTCACTGCACCCCAAAAAGGATTTTGTTCACTGCACCCCAAAAAGATTGTGTTCACTGTACCCCCCAAAGATTCTGTTCACTGCACCCCACAATGATTCTGTTCACTGTACCCCACAAAGATTGTGTTCACTGCACCCCACAAAGGATTTTGTTCACTGCACCCCAAAAAGATTGTGTTCACTGCACCCCAAAAAGGATTTTGTTCACTGCACCCCAAAAAGGATGTTGTTCACTGCACCCCAAAAAGGATTTTGTTCACTGCACCCCAAAAAGATTGTGTTCACTGCACCCCACAAAGATTGTGTTCACTGCACCCCACAAAGGATTTTGTTCACTGCACCCCAAAAAGATTGTGTTCACTGCACCCCAAAAAGGATTTTGTTCACTGCACCCCAAAAAGGATGTTGTTCACTGCACCCCAAAAAGGATTTTGTTCACTCCACCCCAAAAAGATTGTGTTCACTGCACCCCACAAAGATTGTGTTCACTGCACCCCAAAAAGGATTTTGTTCACTGCACCCCAAAAAGATTGTGTTCACTGCACCCCAAAAAGATTGTGTTCACTGCACCCCAAAAAGGATGTTGTTCACTGCACCCCAAAAAGGATTTTGTTCACTGCACCCTAAAAAGATTTTGTTCACTGCACCCCAAAAAGGACGTTGTTCACTGCACCCCAAAAAGATTGTGTTCACTGCAGCCCAAAAAGATTGTGTTCACTGCAGCTCACACACAGAAAAATGGATGTGGATCACTGACACCTGCCTATCTCCTATCCCACACCACACAGCAATATGGATTGTAGTTTGTAGAACGCAGTTTCCCTAAAATTCAGCAGCAGCCTCTCCCTAACAGGATTGAGAAGAGATCGTAGATCGGGACTAAGTGCAGACCCCACACAGCAATATCGATTGTAGTTTGTAGAACACTCTGACCCTAAAATTCAGCAGCAGCCTCTCCCTAACAGGATTGAGAAGAGATCGTAGATCAGGATTGAGTGCAGACCCCACCCCCCACACAGCAATATCGATTGTAGTTTGTAGAAGACACTGACCCTATAATTCAGCAGACTCTATCCCTAAAATGCCTACAACTCGCCCTGCCTAAACACTCCGACCTGTCCCTCAATTCTATCCGGACACAAATGTTTTTTTCCTGCCTGTCTTTCCCTAATCAGCAGCCAGCACGTTGATGTGTGCTCTGTCCCTGATCTAAGCAGCAGAATGAAGACGCTGCGGCTGCCTGGAACTTATAAAGACTTGGTCACATGCTTCAGACGGCCAATCGCAGCTACTGAGACATTTGCAGGCATGGCTGGGATGGCTTAAGGCACACCAGTTAAACGATTGTTGATTGGCTGTTGAAAGCCCGCCATGAAAAGAGCGCCAAAGCATGCAAAACCCGGAAATAAAACGACCGAACACGGATTTTTACCCGAACATACAGTAAAGTGTCCGTGTCCGTGTTCGGGTACAAAAAATCCAATTATTCGGTACGAACACGAATAATACAGTCCGTGTTCGCTCAACACTACCAATGAGCGCTTGAGATTGCGAGCATTATGATGTATACTTAGTCTGGGTTAGCGCATTGTGGTGTGCAGTGTATGGACCGCTACATCGGCAGCATGGGGCAGCATGGCAGCTATGTACAGCAGGGTCCAAAGGTTGGCAAGGGTATTTGGAGTTAGTTCACCTTTTCATTTTTCATGAAAAGTGAACTTACCCTTTAACATTCCCATTGGTATCCTTAACAACCATTGACAGTTAGAAGCTATTATGTATAATAGAGGTAGTGGGTAAAGGTTCGAACATTCATCAAAATGCCCAGACAGCCAAGGTACAGTCCAAACTTGTGTTCAGACCAAAGCTTAAGCTCATTCCTACTCACAAATCAATGAGTGCCTTCCAAATGATAAAAACACTACGATTATCCTGCACTTAGTACAGGATAATTAGAGGCCAGCATTGTGCTTAAATACTAACAACTTTGTTGGTATGTCCATGCCACCATGCACGTGTGTATTGGGATGGGCTATGCAGATCCCAGTTTCAATGCTAACTACTGTAGTATTTTGTGGGTCCCACATATCTGCCTTTATATAAATGTAAATGCATAAACATAGGATATTTAATGCAGTGTACAGCTCCAGAGCCAAAAGGTCTAATGAGCTAAGAAACATATTTTGTACTGACAAGAGAATAAACACTAAACACTAATTTATTCTGAGTGCTGGATAGTATTGTATAAGAAAGATTTACCTCTACGCTTCACAGATTTCCCCCAGGATTTTCATTTCAAGATAAAACCTTCAGATAAACTTTCTCATGCAAAAGCATTCTGCTCTGTGATGCTAATCAACTGAATCTGCGTTTCCCTTTGTTTGCCATTTGACAATGTTCTTCAAAAGCAATGTCAAAATTTTGTACATGATAATAATGGCAACAAAAACATTAAGTTGCTGATGTTACGTATATTTTTTCCCATAGATGTTAAAGTATTTTATTACAAAGAGGAACATTATGCTAAGAAATAACAGTGAGTCAAATTGAAATTTACAGGTAGATATCAGTATAGTTTCTCTCCATTAAGTGACAAGTCTGATAAATGTACTGTCATGCACCTAAATGCCAGCGCTTTGTGGCCGTGCATCAATTAACATTTAATTTGACTTTTACAGCCTCACTGATCACCTCTTTTCATTCCTTCAATAATAATGATTGTTATTGTTCAGCAGTGACTATTCATGAGTAGCTCAATAGCTCACAAACAACATTTTACAATAATAAACCCAAATAAAAATAGGTAGCAACCGATCCTAAAAGCTGGGTACAAATGGCACAGAACTGATAAAAATAAATGGACACTGCAAAACAGTATTTTGAATAGTAAGATAATGCACAGAGGACAAAAATGCTTTAGAGTGGTAGAAAGGTAGCCAGAACCCCAGAAGAGAAAAACATGGGAGCAACTACACCACACATATTTGGTATCAGTGAGAGGTGATACGTTGCCCCCTTGACATATTCTACATGCAAAACTTCCTGTAACTTCTTCCTTGGTAAAGGTACCCATCGATGAACCTCCTCCCACCTGGGTGGGTGCTTCCTCCTTCTGAGTGGACGTTCCTGAATGTCCTTCAGCAGGAGTGAGATCTCATGGCTGCGTGCCTGTGCAACTGCGAAAGCCCAGTATGCCTGTGTCCCCCGGACACAGTGCATCACTACTCAGCAGGGGGGCTCTGTGATTGGCCCTCCTGATCACATGATGGCTGTGTCAAATCACAGCTGTCATGTAATGTAAACAAAGCTGTTGTAAGGGTGACCGCCTCTGCTTCTCCTCACACAGAGCCTGTCAGTGAGGAGAAGGAGAGCGGATCTGTGCTGCCAGCTGAGGTTCAGTTTTGAGCTGTTTTACTGCTTTTTACACACTGATCACCCAGCTAGTGTCCCCAAAACAGTTTCCCCAACACAGTGGAAAACACCTGTCACACATCTGTCCCAGTGAACATCTGCCACATCTGCCCATGATCATCTGGCACATGTGTCCGTGATCATCTGCCACATCTGTCTGTGATCATCTGGCACATCTGTCCATGATCATCTGGCACATTTGTCCATAATATTCTGCCACATCTGTCCTTGATAATCTTCCACATCTGTCCGTGATCTGGCACATTTGTCTGTGATTATCTGGCACATCTGTCCTTGATCATCTGGCGCACATCATCTGTCACATTTGTCCCTGATCATCTGCCACATCTGTCCATGATCATCTGGCGCATATCATCTGCCTCATCTGTATGTGATCATCTGCCACATCTGTCTGTGATCTGCCACATCTGTCTGATCTGCCACATCTGTCCCAGTGAACATCTGCCACATCTGTCCCAGTGAACATCTGCCACATCTGTCCCAGTGAACATCTGCCACATCTGTCCCAGTGAACATCTGCCACATCTGTCTGTGATCTTCCACATTTGTCCCAGTGAACATCTGCCACATCCCAATGAACAACATCTGTCACACATCTGACACATCTGTCCCAGGAATCATCTGCGCACATCTGTCCACATGGCTAAAAAATTATTTAGCAGCGAGGAGGCTTTTCATGTACTCCAGAGTATGTCGGATGAGAGTAGCAGGGAACTCTCTCCATCAGACTTGGATAGCGAGTAAGAGCCAGTATAAGCAATGGCTCTGAAACAGAAACTGAGGAGGACAGAATCCTAACAAAGAGGCTCAGGAGATTTGAGCAGGCTCAGGCATCCACCAGAAGTGCAAAAAATTCAGAGACATCCTCCAGCAGCGCAATAAATCCTGTGGCTTCCACCAGCAGTGCAGCACTCCAAGATTGTAGGCAGGCATCCACCAGCAGTTTTGTCACTCCTTGTGCAGTGGCAAACACAAGCAGGGCAACATTCCTAGATGATAGGCCAGATGCTAGTAACGGCATCAACAATGAGGCAGGGCCCATACTAGCCTCCCAGATTTATTATTATACCCTACATGGCTGCCCGATACTTCGGCAGAACCTGTAATTCCCCCTTTTACAGCACAGCCAGGCCCTCAAATACAATCAAAAAATGTAACCCCACTTTTATTATTTTCATTTATTTTTCACAGACGATTTACTGAACAACATAGCAGAGCAGTGTAATCTGTACACCAGTCAACATATTGCCAGCAATCCTAATTCTTCCAATGCCATCCTTTGGTGGAAACCCCTCATTGTGGAAGAATTTAAAATTTTCCTTGTACCAACCATCAACATGGGACTGGCAGAAAAATGAACTCCATTCCTGCTGGTCTACCTAACCTATCCATCATATGCCAGTCTACTCCTCTTTGATGCCCAGAAACTGTTACAAAATGATAATGAGATTTTTACATTTAAACAACAATTACCAAGTGCCTCCTTCAAAATCATCCTGATTATGATAAATTATTCAATATTCGGCCCCTAATTACATTTTCGGCAAATATTTACCCCTGATATAAACATTTCTGTAGATGAATCCCTAGTCCACTTCACAAGAAGACTTGGCATAAAGCAATACCTCCAATAAACGGGCCAAATATGGGGTAATATTTTACAAGGCATGCAAAAGGGCCACTGGTTAAAATTTATGAGGGAAAGGACATCCAGGTAACCACCCCTGGATTCCCTACCTATATGGGGACAAGTGGCAAAATCATCTGTAAGCTGATAGAACCACTGTTTGAGAAGGGATACCACCTATATGTAGACAATTTCTACATGAGTCTCCCACTTTTCCGCCATCTCTACCTAAAGAAGACTGTGGCCTTTGGGACAGCACAGTCCAACCTCAGAAGGGCTTCACACAGAGATTGGTCACCAATAAATGATGTCTACATCCTTTCCACAATACATGATGACACCTTGGTGGAACTTCAGACAAGACGAGGTCCTGTCCAGAAGCCAAAATGTGTACATGAATATAACCTACCCATAGAGGCATATATATGGATATGAACGACCAGCTGATACAGCCCTACTTGACCACCAGGAGATCAATGTTTTGGTATAAGAAAGTCGCCATTTATTTGATTCAACAATTTTTTCCAAGTGCACCCAAAGATCCCTAACCTATCTGAAATTTCAAGAGGATGTTATCACAACCGTTCTCTGTCCCCATGGCCATGCCCCTGAACAAATTTGCTCCAATACATTAACCATACTTCATGAAGGGCACTTCCCCGATATCCTCCCTCCTACCCAAACAGGCCACAAACTACCCAAAAAATGTTGTGTTTGTTCAAGTAGAGGAATTTGCCGTGACACCCGATACTACTGTCCCCAATGTCCCTCCCAGCCAGGCCTCTGTATTGGAGAGTGCTATCGTATTTATCACACATCACTACACTATTAGTGAAGTAAAGACATTTTTTAAGTTTCCATTATCTGCTATTTCTGTGTATGACCCGAAATGTTTATTGACTATGTTGTGAAGATATTTTTCCAGTTTCCGCTATTTCTGTCTATGACCCAGACTGTTTATCATCTATGCCTCTTCCAACCAGGTTTCTGCCTTACACGTGAATTGACCTTGGCCTGTTAAATGACCATGCTTTTTGCACGCCTCCTGCCTCGACTGTCCTGCCACTGTATTAGTGGGAATCAAGACAGCACAGGGGTCTCACATATGTGAGGAGCTCCAGAATATATTTTTTCTCCAGTTTTTGTTTTCTTGAATTAGGGTCTAGAGACCTGGAGGCTTCAAAGAGATTTGGATGGGAGAAGCCTCTACCCCTGTCCTCAGGTCTTACCTGACCAAAAGCCCTAAGCCTTATAGTGCTGCCTGCTGCCATCTGAACTGGCCATGTCTCTGCCTTCCACTTGAACTGGCCATGGCTCTGCCTGCCACCTGAACTGGCTATACCTCTACAAGAAAACAACAAGAGAAGGGCGCACCGACCTTGTGCATTACCACTTAAAAGTTTATTAAAATCAAAGAAGGGTAGTGTACAATATACCCACAAACATAGCATATGAACAAGCATATAGGAAATGGGCACCGCTCGCTTCCAGGACACTTCTCTACTGCTGGATAGCGTGATGGCGTCCTCAAAACCTGATGTGGCTTATGCGTTTCGAGGGAGGACCCTCTTCCTCAGAGCCAAAATCGCCACTGGCTATACCTCTGCCTGCCACCTGAATTGGCTATGCCTCTGCCTGCCACCTGAATTGTCCATGCCTATGCCTGCTACCCTAACTACTGCCAGGACCAATACTTTGGCATATCTCTGCCTGCTGCCTGGGTAATTCCTGTACATTTCTATTGGCTGTCTGGACTAATGTTTTTCCTCTGATGGGACAGTATTCCTGCCTGCTAAAACCACAGGTAATCCTTTTTTTTTTTGGGTGTAGTTCTTGGTATGTACATGCTATGTGTTAGAAGCTTGAAGGTGCTACTTGCATGTTGGGTCTATGTATGTGGCCAGTCTGTAGAAAAGTCTCCCACATGTGGTATCACCATACTCAGGAGGAGTAGTAGAATGTATTCTAGGGTGTCATTCTTGGTATGTACATGCTACTGTATGTATTATGTCAGAATGTTTATACTGCTCTGATAAACAGTGTCTATTTATGCAAATAAGCAAGGATCTATAAGTAAGGAGATTCTCAACTTATTTCCATAAATCAATAAAAACTCAAGATCCTTTAGTGGCGCTAACCTGAAGATAAGAGGAATACAATTTTGTGCAAATATATATATATTTATTAAATAAAATCAATACAGGATAATGCCAAAAAGATAACTGGTAATGAATACAAAATGCGGAACGAAATTCAATAATATGTATTACATAGTTAATGTGTGAAATGCAATCAAAGGATATTATTACAGAATATCAAGGTAACCAAAACCCATAACTTCTGGAATGTGATTAATAGCTTCCCATGAGCTCACAAAAGATGGAAACAAAATCTAACAGGTTTGACAGGTGACCTCTCTCAGCCAACAGATGTTCATAACTCAATGTTTAAATAAATGCATGGACAAAAATTGTTACACCATGCACCAAGACTTGCTAGAAGTCCAGATAGTTTTTGGTAAAATAAACTTCTATTAAGTTAATTTATTAAAAAAATACATCACAACTGCCCCATTTACTATGGGCTAAAATCAGCTAAGATAAGATAAAATATAGACCAGTCATACTGCAATTAGAATTATCTAAATTCAAATCTTGATGCTATAAGGATAATAATGGTTCAGTCAGATGTATATGGCAAGCAATTGCCTAAAGAAAATATAGTAATGTATACTTTACCAAAGAATATATATGTCTGTTGTCTGAGATGCCACGTTTGATTAGCCTCCTCAGCTTCAAATGTCTCCCATCAGTGTCACAACCTCATCCCAGCATCCTACTTCCTTCCAGATCTTTTAAGTTCTCTCCCTTTCACTAAACATTTATCCTATAGAAATGTGGGCAAGGATTTTGTTTTCCACATGAAAATACATCAGATAGGGGCTTATTCTCTAAATGGCTATAACTTTGCCATATCAATAGGGAGCACTGTTTGCCTGTATAAAGGTTTGGGTTATTGAATTTAATTCAACTATTTTCTCAAAGATAACCTTCTGATCTCAGCCTTGGAGAAAAACTTAAATCTTATGGATGTTTACCCCCATGTCACTTTCTGTCAAGAATAGTGTCTACCTTGTAGGATTTATATTGCCTGCATAGGATTTGACCACTGCAATTAACATTCCTTGTAAGTGAAGCAATTTAAGTGTAATTAGTACTTAGCTCTTTACACAAAAAACAATGGTATACATATAACCCTATATTTGAAGCTTAGACCTACTATATCAATTAAAATACACATATCATTCAAGGAGTACCTCCCCCCAATATATCACAAATATCAGTTGAATATTATAAAGTAAATATATATAAAATATTCCTAGAACGTATTCAATTCAGTAGGCCTATGTATACGCTTCATATAATACAACAACATAATAATATTGTTGCTAATACAATTACTACAAATAATAATAATGTTTCCACAAGCATATTTTTAAATGAGCCTTAAAAAAAATGAAACATTCTGATCTCTTGTTTATTTTTGAAATCCAGACAAGAATGACATCACTCTCATTAGAACCCAGCCTGGCATTCTGACTAGACTATATCTTGGTGTAATGTCAGGTGCCCCTTTAATTTATGGCTTGAGAAAGTATTTGCTGAGACTTTAAGATTTTCTATAAAAATCCTTGCCCAAGGAAAATTATTGACTTACATTCACCTTATGACAAAATGGCTGCCAGGCTGCCCAATATAACAATATAACACTATGTTTAAAATAATATACATGGGCCTTATGTGATTCCTTTTTAGCCCCAATAGTTCTGACAGTTAGAAATAATTTAAAAATTTACAACATTGTGTTAAAAAATAGGTTTTTATTTTGTTTCCACATTTTTCAATAACTTGTGGAAAACAATGACTTGTTCAAAAGACTCATTAGCCCTGGTAGAATATACATTGAGGTGTTTTATTTCCAAATTGGGGTTATTTTGTGGGTAATTCCATTGTCCTGGTTCTCCGGGGCCTTCAAAAATGTGATTGGTGCTCAGGAAAAGAAATGTGTAGTTTATGCCTTTAGAACGCCTGACGGTGCTACTTTGATGTTGGGCCTCTGTATGTGGCCAGGCTGTGTAAAAGTCTCATGCATGTGGTATCGCCATACTCAGGAGGAGCAGCAGAATATATTTTGGGGTGTAATTGCAAGTTTATCGATGCCATGTGTAGGAAATAACTTGTTAATATAACAATTTTGTGGGGGAAAAAAAATCGTCATTACCCAAACTATTGTGCCCAAAAAATTGCAACTTCAAAAAACTCACTATGCCTCCTACTAAATACCCTGGACTGTCATCTTTACAAAAAGGTCATTTGCGGGGTATTTGTACTGTTCTAACATTTTAGGGCCTCAGGAAATGAGATAGGTAGTCAGTACATTAGGATTGATCAATTTTCAATGATATGTAGCCTAGCTTGTAGACTCTATAACTTTCATACAAACCTATTATCATACACCTATCAGGATTTTTTTTTACCAACATGTAGCTGAATACATTCTGGCCTAAATTTATGATGAAATTTGAGTTTTTTTGGATTTCTTTTAAAACAGAAAGTCGAAAATATAGTTTTTTTCCTAAATTTTCGTTCTTTTTTCACCTATATCGCAAAAAAATAAAAAACCCAGAGGTGAATAAATAACACCAAAAAAAAAAACTGTATTTGTGTGAACAAAGTGATAAAAAATAAATTTGGGTAAAGTGTAGCATGACTGAGTAATTGATATTCAAGTTGCGAAAGCACTAAAATCTGAAAATTGGTCTGGGAAGGAAGGGGTGAAACTGCCCAGTATTGAGGTGGTTAAAGTTACAATGCCCCTCCCCCTACTGGTCACTGTCTGTTGCCAGATTTTAAATAGAGCAGAAGCAAAATTAGTAGAGTATAGACAAAACTGGCAGAAATCCAGGGTACCTCAGTAGTAGTTTTACTAATAGAACCCAATTAACTGAATTACAGGCATATTTTGGAATCAGTTATTAACATGTTTAAGAATAAGTACTGTGCCATGAACAGCGACCAGTGATCAAAAAGAAAAAAAAAAAAAAAACAGCTGGAGAAATTAAAGAAAAAACATCAAATGCATTGTAAAAATACAAGCAGTTTTTCTTACAGCCTCACATTACTAAGCCACTGTATTCATATGTGATTTTCTCTGATTCTTGCAAATTCATTGTAAAAAAAATTCTCAAGGAAGTGCCCCAAAATAGGTCTTTATAGACAAATCTGATCCAGATGAACTGATAGCTTATCAAATATTACTCACATGCTCTCAGATTTCCACCTATTTATGTGCTTTATGTGGAGCAGAGTCCCCCTCTGGATTTGCTATATAACATTCATGGTCATATTTAGTAGGTTTGCCTGGAGCTACACCTAACCATTAACAGATGTGCTGTATATTGCCATCCTTAGAAGATAACCATGCTCAGCACTGTGTGATGCCACAATGCTAAAATGTAATCATAATAATTTCTAATTGTGTCATTGGCAATGCAGAGTTAGTCCAACACAGGGTTGGATGAGAACTTCAAATGTTTTAAAAAACTCTTGATCTAAAGAAAGGAACTTTACAATACACATACTGTATACCAACGAAGGTAAAGAATATGCAGTATATACAGGGAAGATCAGTTTTCCCAATTAAAAGCCTCTTTGGATATTTCATAGTGCAATGTTTGAGTGTCACCCCAGAGTGGCCCTGTGGACACTGAATTTGTAAACTAGTGCCTCGTGCTAATGCATAATGTAACAAAATAGAGAAATATGGGGAAGATGGACTTTAATGGCACAACACAACCTCACAAAAAGGCTTCATTTTTCTAAAATATACATTTTATTGCTATACCAATAAAAACAGGTACTTTCAATAAAACGAAATAAGTATCAAAATTGTATCATTGTCCCAACAATCCTATGGACCATCAACCTCAAATGTTGGAATGGCACACCCAAACTACAGCAAAGGTGAAACCTGCAGACACAGACTCCTAGTGAAGATTGTAAGTGTGCGACCTACAGTGAGGTGTTGTGTCTAGTAGTTGGGTTTCAGCTCAGCTCAAACCCCAACTACTGGACAGTGGACACAACACCCCGCTGTTGGTTGCCCACTTACAATCTTCACTAGGAGTCTGTGTCTGCAGGTTTCACCTTTGCTGTAGTTTGGGTGTGCCATTCCAACATTTGAGGTTGATGGTCCATAGGATTGTTTTGACAATGATACAATTTTGATACTTATTTTGTTTTATTGAAAGCACCTGTTTTTATTGGTATTGCAATAAAATGTATATTTTAGTTAAATTTAGCCTTTTTGTGAGATTGTGTTGTGCCATTAAAGTCCATCTTCCCCATATTTCTCAATTTCATTACAATATATTTCATAGTGATCGATAATATTTGCCAATCTAGGCATAAGCAAAAATATCTCCATAAGCAAAGAAAAATAAAAATAGATAAAAACCCACACAAACTAGCTGGTTCACTTGAACGGTATGTGTCACCAGTAATCATCAAAAGATCAGAACTATAAATGTTCTCATCAAACACTCCTATGTGGAACCATACATTTTCTCATTAAACACCCTTGTGGAATCAAGAAATGTATAATAGGCTGTGAGAAAAGTGATTTTTTTAAGTATGCAGAACACATTTTTCTTTTAGGTTAATTTTGTATTTTGAGAAACTATGCTTTGCAATTTTAAAAACCAAAAATGTACTAAGCAATAAGTTTGGTCATTTAGGTGTTGTGTACCCTGCTGAGTCATTACGTAGTTTTCCTGCTAAAACATATTATTAGCTTTAACCCTTATATATTTGAGTGGGTTGGGAGAAAAACTGCTTAAATTTAGTTTGTTTATTTGAAAAAAGGATTTGCACAAACAGAAATAATTTGCTGGCAAGCATAGAAAATTATACATAACAATATATTAGTGTTTGCTTTATAAATATGAGTGGGCTACCACAAAGAAAACAAGCTCTGTCTTGCTCTGCCGGATGTAGACTGGCAACCAGTGCTCCTCGTGTGTCTTTTTATCAGAATAAATATGAGAACATACTGTTCTGCTTATACTTGTACAACAAAACAGATTACTCGTGAATGGGAATGCTAAACAATACTGACAAGCTATTAAAAAGGAAAGAAAAAATTTAGTTAACTTGTGCCAACTTTTTTTTCTTTTAACCACCAAATATGTCGTTTAAACAGAAGAATGGGATCACAGTTCTAAAGTGAGTAGTGATAAGTTAAAACATTCATTTAGAAAATGTGGCAAAAACTGTTCTATAGTTCTACAGGGCTGGATCCCCGAGCATACTAACATTTAAAGTGATTGTAAACCCTTACCTTGTAAAAACACCAATTTAGTTTAACAACAAAACATTGTGTATAGATATAAAAAAATATATATAAAAACTTTGTTTCCCCTTTTCTTTAAGTGATCACATAATCTCTGTCCTGAACTGCATAACGAGCTCAGAGAGCTGGGGGAGGAGAAACAGCAGTACACTAGTATTCCCAAGACATCATTGGTGTAGGGCAGGCTGAGTTCTCAGCACAGCCAGAACACTGACCAGGCTGTACTATTCTGCTTAGTGTGGTCCATTTTAACAGGAAAGCAGAGGTACAAAGAGAACAGAATACTAATTCATACAAATACATGGAACAGCAGGCATTTATCAGGAATATGAAATCTTGGGTTTACATATATACAGTGTATATATACAAAGTATATATACACTGTATATATATATATATATATATATATATATAGTATCTCACAAAAGTGAGTACACCCCTCACATTTTTGTAAATATTGTATTATACCTTTTCATGTGACAACACTGAAGAATAACACTTTGCTACAATGTAAAGTAGTGAGTGTACAGCTTGTATAACAGTGTAAATTTGCTGTCCCCTCAAAATAACTCGACAGCCATTATTGTCTAAGCTACTGGCAACTAAAGTGAGTATACCCCTAAGTGAAAATGTCCAAATTAGGCCCAAAGTGTCAATATTTTGTGTGCCCATCATTATTTTCCAGAATTGCCTTATCCCTCTTGGGCATGGAGTTCACCAGAGCTTCACAGGTTGCCATTGGAGTCCTCTTCCACTCCTCTATGATGACATCACAGAGCTGGTGGACGTTAGAGTCCTCACGCTCCTCCACCTTCTGTTTGAGGATGCCCCACAGGTGCTCAATAGGGTTTAGGTCTGGAGACATGCTTGGCCAGTCCATCACCTTTACCCTCAGCTTCTTTAGCGAGGCAGTGGTCGTCTTGGAGGTGTGTTATGGGTCGTTATCATGTTGGAATACTGCCCTGCGGCCCTGGCTCTGATTATGCTCTGCTTCAGTATGCCACAGTAAATGTTGGCATTCATGGTTCCCTCAGTGAACTGTAGCTCCCCAGTGCTGGCAACATTCATGCAGCCCCAGACCATGATACTGCCACCACCATGCTTGACTGTAGGCAATACACAGCCATGCAAACCAAGTTGATGCAGTGTGTGCCGTATGTTCTGAGCACTGACAGGTTGGCCCCCACCCCTTCAGCCTCTGCAGCAATGCTGACAGCACTCATACGTCTATTTCCCAAAGACAACCTCTGGATATGTATCAACGTGCACTCAACTTCCTTGGTCGACCGATGCGGGGCCTCTTTTGAGTGGAACCTGTCCTGTTAAACCACTGTATGGTCTTGGCCACTGTGCTGAAGCTCAGTTTCAGGGTCTTGGCAACCTTCTTATAGCCTAGGCCATCTTTATGTAGAGCAACAATTATTTTTTTCAGATCCTCAGAGAGTTGCCATCATATGGCGGTTCAATGCATTTAGGAATCTAGACGTAGTGAAGATGGCTTGCTAAGGTTCAAACTGAGCTTCAGAATGGAGAAGAAAGGGGATTTAAGTGACTTTGAATGTGCAAGGTTGTTGATGCCAGTCGGCCTGCTTTAAGTATTTCAAAACTGCTGATTTACTGGGATTTTCACACACAGCCATCTCTAGGGTTTACAGAGAATGGTCCAAAAAAGAGAAAATATCCAATGAGCAGCAGTTGTGTGGAGGAAAATGCCTTGTTAATAACAGTGGGTAGAGGAGAATGGGCAGACTGGTGTGAGATGATAGAAAGATAACAGTAGCTCAAATAACCAAGGTATGCAGAATACCATCTCTGAATGCACAACACATCGAACCTTAAAGCAGATGGGCTACAGCAGCAGAAGCCCACACAGGGTGCCACTCCTGTCAGCTAAGAACAGGAAGCTGAGGCTACAATTCACACAGGCTCACCAAAATTGGACATAAATAGATTGGAAAAATGTTGCTTGGTCTGATGATTTCAGCTACGACATTCAGATGGTAGGGTCAGAATTTGGTGTAACAAAAAAGCGTGAAGGCCATCCTGCCTTGTATAAGCAGTTCAGGCTCGTGGTGGTGGTGGTGTAATGGTGTGGGGGATATTTTCTTGGCACACTTTGGGCCCCTTAGTACCAATTGAGTATTATTTAAACACCATGGCCTACCTGAGTATTGTTGCTGACCATGTCCATCCCTTTATGACTACATTGTACCCATCTTCTGATGGCTCCTTCCAGCAGGATAATGCACCACGACACAAAGCTCAAACTGGTTTCTTGAACATGACAATGAGTTCACTCTACTCCAATGGCCTCCACAGTCACCAGATCTCATCCAATAGAGCACCTTTGGGATATGGTAGAAGGGGAGATTCGCTTAATGGGTGTGCAGCCAACAAATCCACAGTAACCACGTGATGCTGTCATGTCAATATGGACAAAAATCTCTGAGGAATGTTTCCAACACCTTGTTGAATTTATGCCATGAAGAATTAAGGCAGTTCTGAAGGCAAAGGGGGTTCAACCCGATACTATGAAAGTAGTACCTAATAAAGTGGCCAGTGAGTATATAAACATATATACAGTGTATATATATATATATATATATATATATATATATATATATACACTATATTGTCAAAAGTTTTGGGATTCTTGCCTTTACGCCTCCCGGTCTTAGTCCATAGGATTCAATATTGAGTTGGCCCACCCTTTGCAGCTATACCAGCTTCAACTCTACTGGGAAGGCTGTCAACAAGGTTTAGGAGTGTGTCTATGGTAATGTTTGACCAGTCTTCCAGAAGCGCATTTGTGAGATCAGGCACTGATGTTGGACGAGAAGGCGTCTATCGGAGGGCAGGCCAGGCAAGTTCCTCCACCCCCAAACTCACTCATCCATGTCTTTATGGACCTTGTTTTGTGCACTGGTGCCCAGTCAATTTGGAACAGGAAGGGGCCATCTCCGAACTGTTCCCACAAAGTTGGGATCATGAAATTGTCCAAAATGTCTTGGTATGCTAACACCTTAAGAGTTCCCTTCACTGGAACTGAAAAACAACCCCACACAAATGAGTTGGACCAATGCACTAAGCAAGGTCCATAAAGACATGGATGAGCGAGTTTACTGTGGAGAAACTTGACTGGCCTGCACAGAGTCCTGACCCCAACTCGATACACACCTTTGGGATGAATTAGAGTGGAGATTGCAAGCCAGGGCTTCTCATCCAACATCAGTGCCTGACCTCACAAATGTGCTTCTGGAAGAATGGTCAAACATTCCCATAGACACATTCCTAAACCTTATGGATAGCCTTCCCAGAAGAGTTGAAGCTGTTATAGCTGCAATGGGTGGGCCAACTCAATATTGAACCCTACGGACTAAGACTGGAATGCTGTTAAAGTTCATGTGTGTGTAAAGGCAGGTGTCCCAAAACTTTTGACAATATAGTGTATATATAAATCATGTTTTTTAAGCTATGTTTACATTGCTGACATTCTGTGCACTTCCAGAAATTGCAGAAAGGATTGGAAGAAATGTTTCTCTCCCAACTAAACTTTGCATCAACTCATGATAGGCTCACTTTACTGATTTAGTAGCTTGATTCCCAAAGTGAGCAGGAATTTAAAGAATTATCCCTTGTCTGTGTATCCTATTTACAGGACCGAGGCAAAAAAAATTTAAAGGTGCAGGTTTGCCTGTATTGTAGGATATCTTGATTGGCATCAGAGTTCCTCTGATGAAGTCAAACATCATAACGTGTAAGGCAGAGTATATAAGAGCTCACACTGTAACACAGGAGCAGCCCAACCTTACTGGAATTAAGCCTGAGCTGTCAGCCTGACCTCTGTGGAGCAGTGAGCTTTGGGAGAGGTGAGGGGCTTGCTCTTTAGAATCTATGTAGAATGCATTTTTGATTTTTTTTTTATATGTAAGTGCATTTTTTATAAATTATGTGGTTTTATACATTTTTTATGGAATGCAATATGGTCTATTTGTGTTTTTGTATGGCAACAGTGTACTCTCTTCCTGAAGCTGGCTATGATGTCAAAGAAGGTTTTTAACCCATCAGTTATCCTAGCTGATTGAAAGGGAACCTACCCATTATTATTATTATTATTATTATAATACAGGATTTATATAGCGCCAACAGTTTGTGCAGCACTTAACAAAATGAAGGCAGACATTACAGTTACAATAAACTTGATAAAAAAGGAATCAGAGGGCCCTGCCTGTTAGAGCTTACAATCTAAGAGGGAGGGTCAATTGATACAAAAGGTAATAGCTGTGGGGGGATGAGCTGATGGAGAAAGTGAAACAATGTATTAATTAGAAGCCGGATAGGCTTCTTTATAGAGAAGGGTTTTCAGGGATCTTCTAAAGATAGATGGATTAAGAGACAGTCGGACAGATTGGGGTAGGGAGTTCCAAAGAATGGGGGAATCTCTGGAGAAATCCTGGAGGTGAGCATGGGAGGAGGTGACAAGGGAGCTAGAGAGCAGGAGGTCTTGGGAGGACCTAAGAGAGTGGCTTGGTTGATATTTTGAGATCAGGTAAGTGATGTAGTTGGGGGGCCGAGTTTTGGATGGCATTGTAAACTATTGTTAGTACTTTGAATTTTATTCGTTGGGTGAGGGGAAGACAGTAGAGGAATTGGTAGAGAGGGGTGGAGAATAGGGTTGAGCGAACATGGACTGTATTGTTCCGGATCGTACCAGACTTTTTGGTGTTCGGTACCCCGAAACGGACCCGAACATTTTACTGTATGTTCGCGATACAGTCCGCTGTTCAGTAATTTATTTCATGTTTTGGCACGGTTTTAATGGCGTGGTTTCAACAGCTGCAGGGCAGCCAATCAACAAGCGTTTAACTAGTGTGCCCTTAGAAGCCATCACAGCCATGCCTACTAATGGCATGGCTGTGATTGGCCAGTGCAGCATGTGACCCAGGCTCTATATAAGCTGGAGTCACATAGCGCTGCACTTCACTCTGCTCTAACTACTGTAGGGAGAGGTTCCTGATACTGCTGAGGGAGAGATAGGGAGATTATTGTAGCGTCAGGCTGGAGATTGCTTTCAGGGAAAGTTACATAGTTAGTGAGGTTGAAAAAAGACATCAGTCCATCCAGTTCAACCTATGATGTGTGTGTTTGCTGTTAATCGTACATTGTATACCCCTGTACGTTGTGGTCTTTAAGGTGCCCATCTAATCGTTTTTTGAAACTATGGATGCTCCCTGCTGATATGACTGTTTGCAGGAGAGAATTCCACATCCTTACCGCTCTTACAGTGAAGAACCCTCTACGTACTTTAAGGTTAAACCGCCTTTCCTCTAGTTTTAGTGAGTGGCCACGTGTCTTATTGTATTCCCTTTCTCTGAATAGTTTGTTCCTTATGCTAGGGTCGCCAGTACAGTATTTGTACATTAATATCATATCCCCCCTTAATTGTTTCTTCTCCAGAGAGAATAAGTTCAGTGCTTGTAGTCTTTCCTCATAGCTGATGTCCTCCATTCCCCTAATTATTTTTGTTGCCCCTCTCTGGACTCTTTCCAGTTCCAGCACATCCTTCCTGAGGACCGGTGCCCAGAACTGGACAGCATACTCCAGATATGGCCGTACCAGAGTCTTGTAGAGAGGGAGAATAATCTCTATTTCTGGAGTGAATCCCCTTTTTTTACATCCCAGTATTCTGTTGGCTTTGCTTGCAGCGCCTTGGCATTGCATGCCACTAATAATAAATAAAAGTCGCGCTGAAAAAATGATCAAACATTTAAGTGAAAAAATGTATCAAAAATATATAAATAGTCCATAAAGACTGTGAAGAACCAAATACAATAGACGTGACTGGGGATGTCCGTGTAGATGAAAGGCTTACCAGATATCAGTAAAAGACGTGCCAATGATAACGTCGATTCCAGAAGTTCGGCAGCAACTGTACACCTTAGATCTCACAATCTCTAACGATCCCCTCGGTGACGATATTGTATGTGGAAAAAAAATTATAACGCCATAGCGTAAAACCAAAATAACAGATGGGAAGAAATAATCTATATGAGTGTAGCACCAAAACTACTGTAATAATAAAGAGCTCAAAAAATATAAGTGATAAGCATGAAATCCGAGTGTTAAGGCAAAGGGTAAGTGAAACGTCCAACACTAGGGTTGAGCGGACACCTAGATGTCCGTGTTCGACGGGTTCGGCCGAACTTTAAAAAAAAGTCCGGGTCCGTGTCCCGGACTTTTACCGAACTTTTCCCGGACACCGAACCCCATTGAAGTCAATGGGGACCCGAACTTTAAGGCACTAAAATGGCTCTAAAACACCAAAGGAAAGGGCTAGAGTGCTGCAAATGGCAGCAAAACGTAATTAAGAGCATGGCAAGTGCTCTGCAAACAAATGTGGATAGGGAAATAACTTAAAACAACAAAAAAAAACAGAAAAATAAAACAATGTTCTTCTTCATCTCTGAAGGACGAGGCCCATATGGAGTAGGAGGGAGGTTGAGGTGGTGGTGGATGTGGCGGTGACATAGGCGTGCGCACAGGGTGTGCTGGGTGTGCCTGGGCACACCCTAATCACCTAGGGCACATAGCATTGCCAGTGAGGAGATGGGAAAGATCTCCCTGGGACCTGCTCTGCTCTATTTCTCCTTGCCTACAGGTACATGGCCCCGATACATTACTCTCCCTGCTGGCAAACACATGCATGTGTATTTCAACTTTGGGGTGCACACCTTAATGCAATAGGCTGCGCACACCTATGGGCGGTGTAGGTGGAAGCGGCGGTGGAGGAGGACCAGGGCCGGATTAACAGCATCATGGGCTTGGTGCTGAGGATTTTGAAGGGCCTTAGGGCCGTGCCTTGCCATGCACCCAGAGGAGGAAGGGTGCAGCCATGCATGCCTAATTCAACATGGGATGCTGTCTCTGAAGCCCATAAACACATCCATGCATCGCCAACTGTCCCTCCTTGTCCGGCCTTCACGCTGTGTGGGGAGGTTCTGAGGGTGCTGCCTGGGGAAGCGAGCATAGAAGCCAGACTTCTGTGTTTACAAGTGACAGAAGAGCGGTAACAGTGAATATGGCCAACCCGGGGCCTATATAAAAGGTAGGGGCCTGGAGCTGCAGCTCCAATAGCCCCTACATTAATCTGGCCCTGAGGAGGAGGACGAGGTAGCCAACACTGCTTCTTTTCACAAATTTTAAATGAGGGTACACCCCAAAAGAGTGAGAAAGAGCAAAAATGGAACAATGGGTGGGTAAGGTCGGTATCCATTGCTATTCTGCATAAGGTACGGAAAAGTCCCGTGGGATCCATGCCTGGTTCATTTTAATGAACGTGAGCTTGTCCACATTGTCTCTGGACAGGCGGCTGCGCTTGTCTGTTATAACGCCCCCAGCCGTGCTAAATACCCGTTCAGATAATACACTGGCTGCAGGGCACGCCAGCACCTCCAAGGCGTAAAGGGCAAGCTCAGGCCATGTGCCCAATTTGGAGACCCAGAAGTTGAAGGGGGCAGACCCGTCATTCACTACATGTAGGCGTGTGCACACATACTGCTCCACCATGTTGGTAAAATGCTGCCTCCTGCTAAGACGTTCCATCTGAGCTGCTGGTGCTGCTGTTTGTTGTGGCGTGCTGACAAAGCTTTTCCACATTTCGGCCATGCTAACCCTGCCTTCTGAGGTGCTGGCGGTGCCCTGGTTGCGTTGGCGACCTCCTCCTCCTCCTCCTCTGCCTTGTGCTTCCACTGTGGCCCCGCTGTCAGATGGGAATGCCAGCAGCATGGCGTCTACCAGCGTGCGCTTGTACTCGCGCATCTTGCGATCGCGCTCCAGTGAGTGAATTAAGGACGGTACGTTGTCCTTGTAACGGGGATCCAGCAGCGTGGCCACCCAGTAATCAGCACAAGTTAGAATGTGGGCAACTCGGCGGTCGTTGTGGAGACACTGCAGCATGTAATCGCTCATGTGTGCCAGGCTGCCCAGAGGCAACGAAAGGCTGTCCTCTGTGGGAGGTGTATGGTCCGTGTCCTCTGTATCCCCCCAGCCACGCACCAGTGATGGCCATGAGCTGGCCTGGGTGCCACCCTGCTGTGAACATGGTTCCATCTCCTCCTCCAGCTCCTCCTCCTCCTCATCCTCCTCATCCTCCAGAACTGTGCCCCTGCTGGACAATTGCGTCCCTGGCGTTTGCGTGTGCAGGAACCCACCCTCGGAGCCCCTTGCGAATGACTGCCCTGAAAGCCTTGGAAATGTTACCTCTTCATCCTCCTCCTCCTCCTCATCCTGTGCCACATCCTCTTCCATCATCGCCCGAATTGTTTTTTCAAGGAGGCATAGAAGTGGGATAGTTAAGCTGAGAACGGCGTCATTGCCACTGGCCATGTTGGTGGAGTACTCAAAACAGCGCAACAAGGCACACAGGTCTCGCATGGAGGCCCAGTTATTGGTGGTGAAGTGGTGCTGTTCCGCAGAGCGACTCACGCGTGCGTGCTGCAGCTGAAACTCCACTATGGCCTGCTGCTGCTCGCACAGTCTTTCCAGCATGTGCAAGGTGGAGTTCCACCTTGTGGGCACGTCACATATGAGGCGGTGAGCGGGAAGGCCGAAGTTACGCTGCAGCGCTGCCAGGCGAGCAGCAGCAGGGTGAGAACGCCGAAAGTGCGCACAAACGGCCCGCACTTTCTGCAGCAGCTCTGACATATCGGGGTAGTTTTTAAGGAACCTCTGCACCACCAAATTCAGCACATGCGCCAGGCAAGGGATGTGCGTCAAACCGGCTAGGCCCAGAGCTGCTATGAGATTTCGCCCGTTATCGCACACCACCAGGCCGGGCTTGAGGCTCGCTGGCAGCAACCACTCATTTGTCTGCTGTTCCATGCTCCTCCACAACTCCTGCGCGGTGTGTGGTTTGTCCCCCAAACAGGCAAGTTGTAAAACTGCCTGCTGTCGTTTACCCCTGGCCGTGCTGAAGTTGGTGGTGAAGGTGTTACGCTGTCCGGATGAGGAGGCGGTAGAGGATGAGGAAGCGGAGTAGGAGGAGTTAGGAACAGGAGGCAAACTGAAGCGCCCTGCAATCCTCGGTGGTGGAAGGACATGCGCCAAATTGCTATCCGCCTCAGGCCCATCCGCCACTGCATTTACCCAGTGTGCCGTTAGGGAGATATAACGCCCCTGACCGTGCTTACTGGTCCACGTATCCGTAGTTAGGTGGACCTTGGCACAGATGGCGTTGCGCAGTGCACACCTGATTTTTTCCCCCACTTGGTTGTGCAGGGAAGGGATGGCTTGCCTGGAAAAGTAGTGGCGGCTGGGCACGACGTACTGTGGGACAGCCACCGACATAAGGTTTTTAAAACTGTGCGTCTCCACCAGACGGAATGACAGCATTTCAAAGGCCAATAATTTTGAAATGCTGGCATTCAGGGCCAGGGATCGCGGGTGGGTAGGGGGGTACTTCCTCTTCCTCTCAAGTGTTTGGGAGATGGAAAGCTGAACGCTTCCACGGGACATTGTGGAGATGGTTGTTGGTGACCCAGGTGGTGGTGTTGCTGACAGATCGTCTGTTTGCGGGGTGGCAGGTGCCGGTATCACTACAGATGTGGCTGGAGCGGCCGAGACTGCAGCAGAAGAGGAAGCAGGATGAGCCAGAGACGTTTCTTGGTTTTGAAGGTGTGTACTCCACTGCAGCTCGTGCTTTGCACTTAGATGCCTGATCATGCAGGTTGTGCTCAGGTTGAGAAGGTTCATGCCTCGCTTCAAGCTCTGATTGCACAGGGTGCAAACCACTCGTGTCCTGTCATCAGCACATTTTCTAAAGAACTTCCACGCTAGAGAACTCCTTTGAGCTGACTTTGGTGCGCTCGTTCCCTTGCTGCGTTGGGCAGTAGCGGGCGTAGTGTCTAGGGCACGGCCGCTCCGCTTCTGCACCCTGCTCCCTCTTCTGCTGTGCTGGTGGCTCTGTGCGACCACCGCCTCTTCCTCCAAACTACTCAGTTCACCTGCATGACGTTCATTCCATGTGGGGTCGAGGACCTCATCGTCCTCCACATCATCTTCCACCCAGTCTTCACCCCTGCCCTCCTTGTCGGTCTCCACAATGCTGAACGCCGCAGCAGTTGGCACCTGCGTTTCGTCATCATCGGAGACGTGCTGCGATGATCCTTGCATGTACTCATCTTGAGAAATAAGTGGTTGGGCATCGCTGCACTCAATCTCTTCCACTTCTGGGGCAGGGCTAGGTGGATGGCCCTGGGAAACCCTGCTGACAGAGTCCTCAAAAAGAATAAGAGACTGCTGTATGGCTTGGGGCTCAGACTGCTGGCCTGATTTGCAAGGGGGTGAGGTGAAAGACGGTTGGACATTGGCTGCAGGTGCCAACTCTGACCTTTCTGCAGTAGACTGGGTGGGAGACAATGTGAAGGAACTGGAGGCACTGTCAGCAGCAAACCAATCTACTATCGCCTCAACTTGTTCTGGCCTCATCACTTCTAGGGGCGTTTGATGCCCTACCAAATACTGATGCAGGTTCTGTCGCCTACTCACACTTGAGGAAGGTGTTTCACTTGTGCGTGTAGCTGGCACAGATCGACCATGTCCTCTCCTTGCAACAGGAGCTCTACCAGCAGCACCACGACCCAGGCCACGGCCCTTATTTGACGGTCTCCTCATATTTCTGTAATTTAAGATCTTGCCCTAGAAAGGTTTTTATTGAATAGCGGAATAGAAAATATGATCCAAAAAAAGTGTATGTATATCACACGTACACAACCACACTAGGCCCCAATTACTATTGTTTGTACCCCTAAAAGGCTAGATGAGGAGTAGGGGGAGTATGGAACAGGCAGCACCCTCAAACCTTCAGAAGTATGAGATGAACCCCAACAACTTGGAAAGGTGGATCTCTCTCACACGTACCGACACAGACTATCCCGCAATTCAATTGATCCTCAAAGGTTTTTATTGAATAGCGGAATAGGAAATATGATCAAAAAAAGTGTATGTATCTCGCACGTACACAACCACACTAGGCCCCAATTACTATTGTTTGTACCCCTAAAAGGCTAGATGAGGAGTAGGGGGGGTATGGAACAGGCAGCACCCTCAAACCTTCAGAAGTATGAGATGAACCCCAACAACTTGGAAAGGTGGATCTCTCTCACACGTACCGACACAGACTATCCCGCAATTCAATTGATCCTCAAAGGTTTTTATTGAATAGCGGAATAGGAAATATGATCAAAAAAAGTGTATGTATCTCGCACGTACACAACCACACTAGGCCCCAATTACTATTGTTTGTACCCCTAAAAGGCTAGATGAGGAGTAGGGGGGGTATGGAACAGGCAGCACCCTCAAACCTTCAGAAGTATGAGATGAACCCCAACAACTTGGAAAGGTGGATCTCTCTCACACGTACCGACACAGACTATCCCGCAATTCAATTGATCCTCAAAGGTTTTTATTGAATAGCGGAATAGGAAATATGATCAAAAAAAGTGTATGTATCTCGCACGTACACAACCACACTAGGCCCCAATTACTATTGTTTGTACCCCTAAAAGGCTAGATGAGGAGTAGGGGGGGTATGGAACAGGCAGCACCCTCAAACCTTCAGAAGTATGAGATGAACCCCAACAACTTGGAAAGGTGGATCTCTCTCACACGTACCGACACAGACTATCCCGCAATTCAATTGATCCTCAAAGGTTTTTATTGAATAGCGGAATAGGAAATATGATCAAAAAAAGTGTATGTATCTCGCACGTACACAACCACACTAGGCCCCAATTACTATTGTTTGTACCCCTAAAAGGCTAGATGAGGAGTAGGGGGGGTATGGAACAGGCAGCACCCTCAAACCTTCAGAAGTATGAGATGAACCCCAACAACTTGGAAAGGTGGATCTCTCTCACACGTACCGACACAGACTATCCCGCAATTCAATTGATCCTCAAAGGTTTTTATTGAATAGCGGAATAGGAAATATGATCAAAAAAAGTGTATGTATCTCGCACGTACACAACCACACTAGGCCCCAATTACTATTGTTTGTACCCCTAAAAGGCTAGATGAGGAGTAGGGGGGGTATGGAACAGGCAGCACCCTCAAACCTTCAGAAGTATGAGATGAACCCCAACAACTTGGAAAGGTGGATCTCTCTCACACGTACCGACACAGACTATCCCGCAATTCAATTGATCCTCAAAGGTTTTTATTGAATAGCGGAATAGGAAATATGATCAAAAAAAGTGTATGTATCTCGCACGTACACAACCACACTAGGCCCCAATTACTATTGTTTGTACCCCTAAAAGGCTAGATGAGGAGTAGGGGGGGTATGGAACAGGCAGCACCCTCAAACCTTCAGAAGTATGAGATGAACCCCAACAACTTGGAAAGGTGGATCTCTCTCACACGTACCGACACAGACTATCCCGCAATTCAATTGATCCTCAAAGGTTTTTATTGAATAGCGGAATAGGAAATATGATCAAAAAAAGTGTATGTATCTCGCACGTACACAACCACACTAGGCCCCAATTACTATTGTTTGTACCCCTAAAAGGCTAGATGAGGAGTAGGGGGGGTATGGAACAGGCAGCACCCTCAAACCTTCAGAAGTATGAGATGAACCCCAACAACTTGGAAAGGTGGATCTCTCTCACACGTACCGACACAGACTATCCCGCAATTCAATTGATCCTCAAAGGTTTTTATTGAATAGCGGAATAGGAAATATGATCAAAAAAAGTGTATGTATCTCGCACGTACACAACCACACTAGGCCCCAATTACTATTGTTTGTACCCCTAAAAGGCTAGATGAGGAGTAGGGGGGGTATGGAACAGGCAGCACCCTCAAACCTTCAGAAGTATGAGATGAACCCCAACAACTTGGAAAGGTGGATCTCTCTCACACGTACCGACACAGACTATCCCGCAATTCAATTGATCCTCAAAGGTTTTTATTGAATAGCGGAATAGGAAATATGATCAAAAAAAGTGTATGTATCTCGCACGTACACAACCACACTAGGCCCCAATTACTATTGTTTGTACCCCTAAAAGGCTAGATGAGGAGTAGGGGGGGTATGGAACAGGCAGCACCCTCAAACCTTCAGAAGTATGAGATGAACCCCAACAACTTGGAAAGGTGGATCTCTCTCACACGTACCGACACAGACTATCCCGCAATTCAATTGATCCTCAAAGGTTTTTATTGAATAGCGGAATAGGAAATATGATCAAAAAAAGTGTATGTATCTCGCACGTACACAACCACACTAGGCCCCAATTACTATTGTTTGTACCCCTAAAAGGCTAGATGAGGAGTAGGGGGGGTATGGAACAGGCAGCACCCTCAAACCTTCAGAAGTATGAGATGAACCCCAACAACTTGGAAAGGTGGATCTCTCTCACACGTACCGACACAGACTATCCCGCAATTCAATTGATCCTCAAAGGTTTTTATTGAATAGCGGAATAGGAAATATGATCAAAAAAAGTGTATGTATCTCGCACGTACACAACCACACTAGGCCCCAATTACTATTGTTTGTACCCCTAAAAGGCTAGGAGTAGGGGGAGTATGGAACAGGCAGCACCCTCAAACCTTCAGAAGTATGAGATGAACCCCAACAACTTGGAAAGGTGGATCTCTCTCACACGTACCAACACAGACTATCCCCCAATTTAACTGATCCCCAAAGGTTTTTGATTAAATAGCGGAATAGAAAATATGATCCCAAAAAAGTGTATGTATATCACACGTACACAACCACACTAGGCCCCAATTACTATTGTTTGTACCCCTAAAAGGCTAGGAGTAGGGGGGGTATGGAACAGGCAGCACCCTCAAACCTTCAGAAGTATGAGATGAACCCCAACAACTTGGAAAGGTGGATCTCTCTCACACGTACCAACACAGACTATCCCCCAATTTAACTGATCCCCAAAGGTTTTTGATTAAATAGCGGAATAGAAAATATGATCCCAAAAAAGTGTATGTATATCACACGTACACAACCACACTAGGCCCCAATTACTATTGTTTGTACCCCTAAAAGGCTAGGAGTAGGGGGAGTATGGAACAGGCAGCACCCTCAAACCTTCAGAAGTATGAGATGAACCCCAACAACTTGGAAAGGTGGATCTCTCTCACACGTACCAACACAGACTATCCCCCAATTTAACTGATCCCCAAAGGTTTTTGATTAAATAGCGGAATAGAAAATATGATCCCAAAAAAGTGTATGTATATCACACGTACACAACCACACTAGGCCCCAATTACTATTGTTTGTACCCCTAAAAGGCTAGGAGTAGGGGGGGTATGGAACAGGCAGCACCCTCAAACCTTCAGAAGTATGAGATGAACCCCAACAACTTGGAAAGGTGGATCTCTCTCACACGTACCAACACAGACTATCCCCCAATTTAACTGATCCCCAAAGGTTTTTGATTAAATAGCGGAATAGAAAATATGATCCCAAAAAAGTGTATGTATATCACACGTACACAACCACACTAGGCCCCAATTACTATTGTTTGTACCCCTAAAAGGCTAGGAGTAGGGGGAGTATGGAACAGGCAGCACCCTCAAACCTTCAGAAGTATGAGATGAACCCCAACAACTTGGAAAGGTGGATCTCTCTCACACGTACCAACACAGACTATCCCCCAATTTAACTGATCCCCAAAGGTTTTTGATTAAATAGCGGAATAGA
Source organism: Pelophylax lessonae (assembly GCF_965119305.1). Taxonomy (NCBI): domain Eukaryota; kingdom Metazoa; phylum Chordata; class Amphibia; order Anura; family Ranidae; genus Pelophylax; species Pelophylax lessonae. The sequence continues at coordinate 252,682,079 of NC_138770.1, read as the reverse complement.
AAATATGATCCCAAAAAAGTGTATGTATATCACACGTACACAACCACACTAGGCCCCAATTACTATTGTTTGTACCCCTAAAAGGCTAGGAGTAGGGGGAGTATGGAACAGGCAGCACCCTCAAACCTTCAGAAGTATGAGATGAACCTCAACAACTTGGAAAGGTGGATCTCTCTCACACGTACCAACACAGACTATCCCCCAATTTAACTGATCCCCAAAGGTTTTTGATTAAATAGCGGAATAGAAAATATGATCCCAAAAAAGTGTATGTATATCACACGTACACAACCACACTAGGCCCCAATTACTATTGTTTGTACCCCTAAAAGGCTAGGAGTAGGGGGGGTATGGAACAGGCAGCACCCTCAAACCTTCAGAAGTATGAGATGAACCCCAACAACTTGGAAAGGTGGATCTCTCTCACACGTACCAACACAGACTATCCCCCAATTTAACTGATCCCCAAAGGTTTTTGATTAAATAGCGGAATAGAAAATATGATCCCAAAAAAGTGTATGTATATCACACGTACACAACCACACTAGGCCCCAATTACTATTGTTTGTACCCCTAAAAGGCTAGGAGTAGGGGGGGTATGGAACAGGCAGCACCCTCAAACCTTCAGAAGTATGAGATGAACCCCAACAACTTGGAAAGGTGGATCTCTCTCACACGTACCAACACAGACTATCCCCCAATTTAACTGATCCCCAAAGGTTTTTGATTAAATAGCGGAATAGAAAATATGATCCCAAAAAAGTGTATGTATATCACACGTACACAACCACACTAGGCCCCAATTACTATTGTTTGTACCCCTAAAAGGCTAGGAGTAGGGGGAGTATGGAACAGGCAGCACCCTCAAACCTTCAGAAGTATGAGATGAACCCCAACAACTTGGAAAGGTGGATCTCTCTCACACGTACCAACACAGACTATCCCCCAATTTAACTGATCCCCAAAGGTTTTTGATTAAATAGCGGAATAGAAAATATGATCCCAAAAAAGTGTATGTATATCACACGTACACAACCACACTAGGCCCCAATTACTATTGTTTGTACCCCTAAAAGGCTAGGAGTAGGGGGAGTATGGAACAGGCAGCACCCTCAAACCTTCAGAAGTATGAGATGAACCTCAACAACTTGGAAAGGTGGATCTCTCTCACACGTACCAACACAGACTATCCCCCAATTTAACTGATCCCCAAAGGTTTTTGATTAAATAGCGGAATAGAAAATATGATCCCAAAAAAGTGTATGTATATCACACGTACACAACCACACTAGGCCCCAATTACTATTGTTTGTACCCCTAAAAGGCTAGGAGTAGGGGGAGTATGGAACAGGCAGCACCCTCAAACCTTCAGAAGTATGAGATGAACCCCAACAACTTGGAAAGGTGGATCTCTCTCACACGTACCAACACAGACTATCCCCCAATTTAACTGATCCCCAAAGGTTTTTGATTAAATAGCGGAATAGAAAATATGATCCCAAAAAAGTGTATGTATATCACACGTACACAACCACACTAGGCCCCAATTACTATTGTTTGTACCCCTAAAAGGCTAGGAGTAGGGGGGGTATGGAACAGGCAGCACCCTCAAACCTTCAGAAGTATGAGATGAACCCCAACAACTTGGAAAGGTGGATCTCTCTCACACGTACCAACACAGACTATCCCCCAATTTAACTGATCCCCAAAGGTTTTTGATTAAATAGCGGAATAGAAAATATGATCCCAAAAAAGTGTATGTATATCACACGTACACAACCACACTAGGCCCCAATTACTATTGTTTGTACCCCTAAAAGGCTAGGAGTAGGGGGAGTATGGAACAGGCAGCACCCTCAAACCTTCAGAAGTATGAGATGAACCCCAACAACTTGGAAAGGTGGATCTCTCTCACACGTACCAACACAGACTATCCCCCAATTTAACTGATCCCCAAAGGTTTTTGATTAAATAGCGGAATAGAAAATATGATCCCAAAAAAGTGTATGTATATCACACGTACACAACCACACTAGGCCCCAATTACTATTGTTTGTACCCCTAAAAGGCTAGGAGTAGGGGGAGTATGGAACAGGCAGCACCCTCAAACCTTCAGAAGTATGAGATGAACCCCAACAACTTGGAAAGGTGGATCTCTCTCACACGTACCAACACAGACTATCCCCCAATTTAACTGATCCCCAAAGGTTTTTGATTAAATAGCGGAATAGAAAATATGATCCCAAAAAAGTGTATGTATATCACACGTACACAACCACACTAGGCCCCAATTACTATTGTTTGTACCCCTAAAAGGCTAGGAGTAGGGGGAGTATGGAACAGGCAGCACCCTCAAACCTTCAGTATGAGATTGTGTTCACTGTACCCCACAAAGATTGAGTTCACTGCACCCCACAATGATTGTGTTCACTGCACCCCACAAAGATTGTGTTCACTGCACCTCACAAAGATTGTGTTCACTGTACCCCCCAAAGATTGTGTTCACTGCACCCCACAAAGATTCTGTTCACTGTACCCCACAAAGATTGTGTTCACTGCACCCCAAAAAGATTGTGTTCACTGCACCCCAAAAAGGATGTTGTTCACTGCACCCCAAAAAGGATGTTGTTCACTCCACCCCAAAAAGATTGTGTTCACTGCACCCCACAAAGATTGTGTTCACTGCACCCCAAAAAGATTGTGTTCACTGCACCCCAAAAATGATTTTGTTCACTGCACCCCAAAAAGGATTTTGTTCACTGCACCCCAAAAAGGATGTTGTTCACTCCACCCCAAAAAGATTGTGTTCACTCCACCCCAAAAAGATTGTGTTCACTGCACCCCACAAAGGATTTTGTTCACTGCACCCCAAAAAGATTGTGTTCACTGCACCCCAAAAAGGATGTTGTTCACTGCACCCCAAAAAGGATTTTGTTCACTGCACCCCAAAAAGATTGTGTTCACTGCACCCCACAAAGGATTTTGTTCACTGCACCCCACAAAGATTGTGTTCACTGCACACCAAAAAGGATTGTGTTCACTGCACCCCAAAAAGATTTTGTTCACTGCACCCCAAAAAGATTGTGTTCACTGCAGCCCAAAAAGATTGTGTTCACTGCAGCCCAAAAAGATTGTGTTCACTGCAGCCCAAAAAGATTGTGTTCACTGCAGCCCAAAAAGATTGTGTTCACTGCAGCTCACACACAGAAAAATGGATGTGGATCACTGACACCTGCCTATCTCCAATCCCACACCACACAGCAATATCGATTGTAGTTTGTAGAACACAGTTTCCCTAAAATTCAGCAGACTCTGTCCCTAACAGGATTGAGAAGAGATCGTAGATCAGGATTGAGTGCAGACCCCACCCCCCACACAGCAATATCGATTGTAGTTTGTAGAAGACACTGACCCTATATAATTCAGCAGACTCTATCCCTAAAATGCCTACAACTCGCCCTGCCTAAACACTCCGACCTGTCCCTCAATTCTATCCGGACACAAATGGTTTTTTCCTGCCTATCTTTCCCTAATCAGCAGCCAGCACGTTGATGTGTGCTCTGTCCCTGAATCTAAGCAGCATAATGACGCCGCTGCGGCTGCCTCGAACTTATAAAGACTTGGTCACATGCTTCAGACGGCCAATCACAGCTACTGAGACATTTGCAGGCATGGCTGGGATGGCTTAAGGCACACCAGTTAAACGATTGTTGATTGGCTGTTGAAAGCCCGCCATGAAAAGAGCGCCAAAGCATGCAAAACCCGGAAATAAAACGACCGAACACGGATTTTTACCCGAACATACAGTAAAGTGTCCGTGTCCGTGTTCGGGTACAAAAAATCCAATTATTCGGTACGAACACGAATAATACAGTCCGTGTTCGCTCAACACTATCCAACACCAAAACAATCCAATAGGGTACTCCTTACCAAGTGGAAAAAATGACAGACTGAAGGATAGATCCAGACACCTCCACTGATAGGAATGCAGCTTATGCAACTCAGTGTTCTGGTGGCAGGATAGGCTTCAGATTGGGGGACTGAAGACTCTGTCCACGATCTGCAGTGGACAAATATGAGGAAAAGATACACATCAGGTTCCAAGCTTAGGCTACATGTAGAAAAATGAATACCAATGCAGGAGGCAGCAATTCCGTACCAGTAGCTCAGTTGTTTAACTAGCCAGGGAGTCTGTTATTTCATTGACACTGCCAAGCCTGTCGTCTACCAGTACCCCCAGGTCTTTTTCCATCCTAGACTCACCCAGAGGTTCCCCCCTAGTGAGTAGCTTGCTTTCTGGTTTCTGGCACCCAAGCGCATTACTTTACATTTTTCAACATTAAACCTCATCTACCATGTAGTTGCCCACCCCATTATTTTGTTCAGGTCCGCTTGAAAGGTTTCCACATCCTGCATAGAAGATATTGGCATGCTTAGTTTAGTATCAACCACAAATACTGAGATTGTACTAGATATCCCCTCCTCTAGATCATTTATGAATAAATTAAACAGGATTGACCCCAGGACAGAACCCTGGGGGACCCCACTTTCCACACCCGCCCAATCCGAGTACTCCCCATTAATCACCACCCTTTGCACTCTCCCCTGGAGCCAGTTCTCTATCCAGGTACTCACCTTATGATCCATACCTACCTTCCTTAGTTTGAACAGTAAGCGTTTGTGGGGAACGGTGTCAAAGGCCTTTGCAAAGTCCAGATACACCACATCCACAGGCTTACCTTTATCTAGGTGGCAGCTCACTTCATCATAGAAGGTTAATAGATTGGTTTGACAAGAACGATTTTTCATGAATCCATGCTGATTACTACTAATAATACCATTTTCATTACTAAAGTCTTGTATGTGGTCCCTTAACCACTTAAGCCCCGGAAGATTTTACCCCCATTCCGACCAGGGGGTATTTTGCGATTCGGCACTGCGTGAATTTAACGCACAATTGCGCGGTCGTGCGACGCTGTACCTAAACGAATTTGACTTCCTTTTTTTCCCACAAACAGAGCTTTCTTTTGGTGGTATTTGATCACCTGTGCGATTTTTTGATCACGCGCTATAAACAAAAAAAGAGCGTCAATTTTGCAAAAATAGCAATATTTTTCACATTTTTTTATATGAAATTCCCCCAAAAAAAAATGTAAAAATCAAAATTTTTAAAAATTTTCGGCCAATTTATTTTATGCTACCTATGTTTGGTAAAAAAAATCGCAAAAAGCGTATTTTGATTGGTTTGCGCAAAAGTTATCGCGTTTACTAACAAAGGGAAAGATTTTTGTCATTTTTGTTGTTTTTTTTTTTAACGCGTAATGGCGGCGATCTGCGATTTTTTTTGCGGTACTGCGACATTGCGGCGGACAGATCGGACCCTTGACTGACATTTTTGACACTTTTGGGGTTACCAGTGACATTTCTACAGTAATCAGTGCTATATATATGCACTGTTACTGTAAAAATACACTGGTAGTGAAGGGGTTAACTTTATTTGGAAGGGAGGGGCTGTGTGTGTCCCTAGGGGCGTGGTTTCTACTGTGATTGGCTGTGGCTCTAGCTGTAAAGACACTGATCAACGGATCTACATACCAGATCCGTTTTATCAGTGTCTTTGCAGCGAAGAGAATGACAGGCAGTTTGTTTACACAAGCTGCCTGACATTCTCCCTCTCCCCCGCCGATCGCCGAGTGACCGGCGGACATCGGGTCCGCTGGTCACACGCGCGGGGGGGTCCGTGACCACGCGGGAGCGGGAGCGCGCCCCGGGGGGCGCGCGCTCGCTCCCTAGACCCTCACAAGCAAGCAACGTAGCCCTACGTTAGTTTGCCTGTGAGGGGCTGACCGCCGACGTAGATAGTCGTGCGGCGGTCGGCAAGTGGTTAACATCCCCTCCAAAATCTTGCAAACTACTGATGTTAGGCTGACCGGCCTATAGTTACCCGGGATATATCTCGGCCCTTTTTTTAAATATTGGTACCACGTTGGCTTTTTTCCAATCAGCTGGTACCATACTCGTCTGTAAACTATCCTTAAAGATCAAGAATAATGGTCTGGCAATCACCTGGCTGAGCTCTTTAAGAACCCTCGGGTGCAAGCCATTCAGTCCCGGTGATTTATTTATGTTAAGTTTCTCTAGTTTAGTTCTAAGTCTATCTTCTGTTAGCCATGGCGGTACTTCCTGAGGTGTGTTGTTTAGTTTGGCCTTACAAGCTGGGTTAGTGTAGCCCCCCCCCCCAATTCTTTTGTGAAGACTGAAGAGAAGAAATGATTTAACACTACCGCCTTTTCCCTGTCCTCTGTGGCCAAATCTCCCTTGTCGTTTTATGGGGCCAATGTGTTCTGGCCTCGCTTTCTTACTGTTTATATACTTAAAGAATTTTTTGGGGTTCTTTTTACTCTCTTCTGCTATATGTCTCTCATGTTCTATTTTAGCCGCCTAATAGGAAGAATCTTCTTTAATCAGACAGTGATCTACATCGATTTTATTGTGTGGGGGTGCAGTGCACGATCTTTTTGCCCTGACCTGAGCCCAGTGAGGAGGAGGGCGAAAAAAAAAAACTTTTATCAGTCTGTTAGGTGTGCGGCATGTAGGGGCCATGTAATGCAAGCTCAGTGCATATGTGTCTGCCTAATCTGGATTTAAAAAAAAAAAATGTTTTCCTTCATATTTTACTGTGTCATACAGTGTTTAGACACTGCTGTCTTTTTCGGTTGTTATACTGGATTTGAGCATTTTGTGGCACTATTGACTACTATTAATATATACATTAATTTTGTGATTGTGTTGTAACTGCTGTCTACTAAGCATAGTACACTACATGCGACCTCACAGAAGTGGGTCTTTATTTACAAGCTAGAACATATACATACCTGTATTTGTGCTGAGATGTGCGCCGCACAGCCCACTCCCAACACAGAGACCGGGCTCTCACTGAAAGCCCTGTGTCTTGTACTTTTGATTGGGACCTAGGACTCTTGGTTCCTGGTCAAAGGGACGGGCTGCACAGTGACTAATCACTATGATAGCCAATCAGAGGCTGTCGCAGCGATCAGTCACTGTGTAGTCTGTCCCTTTTCTTTATTTTTTGAATGAAGAGAAAGATATAAACAAATAAAAGTGTGTAAAAATAAAAAAAATTATTTAGACATTTTTAAAAATAAAGAAAAAAATAGCTAGACCAAGGTTTGATCTCAGTAAGTGTCAGGGATAGTGTTAGGGTGAAGGTAAGGGTCAAACAACAGGGTCAGTATATTTTCAGTAGGTTTTAAAAAAAAAAAATTAATTAGTATCAGTTAGTAGGCATCAGTGCGTTTTGGGTAGAATCAGTATCAGTACATTTTGGGTATAATTAAATAAATAATAAATATTTACTCAATAAAACATTATTAAATCTGGGCCCTACTACGGGTACAAACAACAAATAATACACAAATATGCGGTATCACTGAGATCATCAAGAGCAGGAGAATTTATTTTGGGTTGTTTTTTGGTGGCAAGCTGTAACGGAACAGGGCACCCCTGACGGGGTACCTCCGTTGACTGTTGCTCCTAGTGCTTCCCGAGGGGCTCCAAGCACTCCACCAGACACCGTAACCACTTCAGACCCCACAAACTGCCGCAGCTTGGTTAGGGTCTCTCAATCTCCTACCCACCCTGGACCTACGACAAGGCTCCAGGTTCCTGTGGGTGAACCTCCTTTCCCCAGAGAGTGCAGCACGAACAAGCTCTTACACAAGCTCTTACAAGAGCTTAGTGATTCTCTAAGGGAGTATGGAGGACCATAGCAATCCCTTGCAGAAGATTCCCCCGATAAGAGACAGGACTCTAGATTGAGGGTGAACTAACTCTAGAACAACTTTATTGAACAGACTTATATACAGTTTTCACCCACAAGGTTACCACCCAGATGGACCTTGTTGAAAACTGAACGTGATATTCACAATCAAATAGGAACAGTTTTACACTCTCATACAGTGTACACAATCCCTCCCCTCTGGCTGATTACAGAAGCATATACAGATGAAAGTGTATACAGGGACTAAACTAATTATCTAGCCATCTGGACAGAACAATGTGAGGTCATTAACATTTAACAATGGAACAGACAGGTAAACTCCATCACAATACACATTCCCTCCCAATACACAAACAATAGGGAAGTCTGCGAATGAAAGTCTTTGTGTCTCTCACAGCCAAGCATGGAATACACTGTGTAAGGTGGTATTAAATCTTCATATTTCTATATGAAGATTTTGCTGACAAATATTTAAGCAATCCAAACCATTATAAATGAGGTGCGTATTAATCATAAATATTATAAATATAAATCAATATGCACAAGCAGCGCTGCAACTAAAATCCTTAGTCTGAATAAATGACTCTAAGATCTTATGTCTCACATAAAACCATAAATCGGTCATAAAATGAATAAATAGGTAAAATAAAGTCTGTGATAAAACAAGTCCATCACCAACAGAGCTTCATGCGGGGTCGGAGTGGGAGATATGTTTCCAGTGTGGAACGCAGATATTCAATAGGTCCCTCCACCTCACCACGTGTGAAACACCCAAATATACACGCTTACCAGATGTCTCTGTATTGAAGCCTGTAAGGTTATGTAATCACATCCGGACCATCCAAATGATCAAATCCTAGTGAGACCTGCTCACAGCTGCGATATCCTCAAAGGTGCAGTGCATAGGAGGGAGTAAAAAATGCACATAGGGCAATATTGCTTCATAAAAACATGCACTTTTATTGGCTCCTCCCACCCTCACCCATTACACTCACATCCAGTAAGTAGTAAGTAAAAATACAGCATATAAACGAACAATGTAGGCACCACGGTCTCTGCTGGCCGCTTACCGGTCTCCTGCCCGCTCGTCAGTGTTCCAGAAGTTCCCGATCTCAGTAGCTGTGCAGCGTGCCGTTGCCTGGGTGACCGCGCAAGTCACCGCCCTAACGCGTTTTGTCAGAGGACTTAAACGGAGAGCGTGCTTGCGCGGTCACGTCACTCCTATTTATCTCGTACCTCTGCCTGGCCTTAACCCCTTCAGTGGTATTGCAACCTCTGCAGTCAGCCGGCATCCTCGGTATTCATTGATAGCGGGACCCGAAGATCGGAGACCCTCCTTTGGATACCATTTAGTATACATAATGTTACACATTTAATGCATATTTATTTCTATGGCATTATGATTATATTAATAATACCATAAGCTACCATCATGCGATGTCCCTGCAATATATCATTATATCTCTCCAAATACTACAGGGGGTCAATGATCTATTCATGTTTCATGCTGGAACATCACTTATGATCTATTAATGTTTCATGCTGGAACATCGCTTTAGTGCAGCTATATCATACATTGTACGATAACAATTACACATGTGTATCCATACAAGTGCATGTTAAAATAATGATAAATAAAACCAAAAGACTTCTTACATCTGTGATGCCTAGACATAATTACATCAGGATAGCTGCATATATCTATAATGCCTCCATCATACCGAGTGTACAATCACCGTGTCTGAACATCTACATTCTTTGTCATATATAAGATTCAAAGTTTAAAACGAAAACCTGAGCGCATCCCGTATGGGTGAACAGGTGCCCTAGATCTATAAATCAAATTATTTTAAAATCTCTGTCGTGCGCATAGTTTGCGCAAATGAATCCATTAAATTTCAAATAAAATTGACATACTTCTGGATAATAAACAGTTAAAAAACGTAGTCATATTCGAGTACATAAATCGCAAACTAACAAATTCGTCTCCAGACAAGCATTGTGACTAAAAAAGTGTTAAATATATTAAGACCAATAGTCAACCTCTCTCTTTAGGCCTCTATTTCGCCGCTCCATCCCAGTTCATATATTGGGGTTTGTCATGGAATTAAAGGAGAATAGGAAACTATCTTTATTTAATTCTTAATAGTCACTAATAAAGCAATTGACATCTAGTTCAACATTGAGGCCCTTGGGATGAAGGACGTCAGTAAGATATATCCAGTGGGTCTCTCACCATATTAGACCATATTAGATCCCCTCCAATTAGGATGTGTGCTATCTACACCCCAGAATTTCAATCCTGAGGGGTCCTGATTATGCATCTGTTTAAAATGTAAGGACACACTATAGTCCTTGTAACCCTTAATGATGTTTGTTATGTGCTCGGACACACGTTTAGTTAATGTTCTTTTAGTGCGCCCGATGTACATAAGGCCACATGGACATTCTAAACAGTACACCACATGGGTAGTACAGCAAGAAATACATTCCTTGATGTCAAACTGTTTGCCATTGGCACTTGAGGTAAAGGTGGTCATCCCCCGTGGGTGTTCTCTAACCTGCCTGCAGGATTTACACCTGCAGCAGGCATAGAAACCAACCCTGTCCCAAAACATCTTGGGTCTAGTGGATGGATCTATAATCTTTTGGACAATCCAATCCCCAAAAGATGGATCCTTCCTGTATATAAACATAGGAGTTTGCGGGATCACCTTCCCCAAAAGCTTGTCCATACATAGGACTCCCTAGTGCCTTCTAAAGATATTTTCTATTTCCTTGTATTGCTCATTAAAGTTGGTAATAAACCCCCATTCGTTTGTATTGTTTTCATCCCGAACTTTATCCTCCAAGCAATGATCCTGTAAGAAATTCCCAACCTCCTGGATGGTACTTTCCAAAATGGAGGGACTGTACCCTTTCTCAACAAATCGTTTTTTTAGAATCTTAGACTGCATAAGGTAATCTACATCACTAGTGCAGTTCCTCCTAATTCGCAGGAACTGCCCTTTTGGGATGTTTTTCAGCCATTTTGGATGGTGCCCACTGTGCATATGAAGATAGCCATTCCTGTCGGTGGGCTTAAAGTAAGCCTCAGTGCCAACTTTGCCATTTTCTAAAAAAACTTCCACATCCAAATAATGGATGCTTGTCTGACTCCAACTGAAATCTAACTTAATGTTATTCCTGTTATTATTCAGATGTTGCATGATTTGGAGTAACGATTGTTCAGATCCCCTCCAGATCAGGAATAGGTCATCTATGTACCTCCTGTATAAAACCAATTCTGGTCTTTGGCCACAGTAAACAAAACGATCCTCCCACTCCCCCATGAAAAGATTAGCTAAGCTGGGGGCGTACTTGGCCCCCATTGCTACGTCTCTCTTTTGGGTGTAGAATTTGCCCCCAAACCAAAAATAATTGTGCGAGAGGCAGTAGATTAACATATGGCTTCCGGAACGCTGACGAGTGGGCGGGAGACCGGTAAGCGGCCGGCAGAGACCGTGGTGCCTACATTGTTCGTTTATATGCTGTATTTTTACTTACTGGATGTGAGTGTAATGGGTGAGGGGGGGAGGAGCCAATAAAAGTGCATGTTTTTATCAAGCAATATTGCCCTATGTGCATTTTTTACTCCCTCCTATGCACTGCACCTTTGAGGATATCGCAGCTGTGAGCAGGTCTCACAAGCATTTGATCATTTGGATGGTCCGGATGTAATTACATAACCTTACAGGCTTCAATACAGAGACATCTGGTAAGCGTGTACATTTGGGTGTTTCACACGTGGTGAGGTGGATGGACCTATTGAATATCTGCGTTCCACACTGGAAACATATCTCCCACTGCGACCCCGCATGAAGCTCTGTTGGTGATGGACTTGTTTTATCACGGACTTTATTTTACCTATTTATTCATTTTATGAGCGATTTATGGTTTTATGTGAGACATAAGATCTTAGAGTCATTTATTCAGACTAAGGATTTTAGTTGCAGCGCTGCTTGTGCATATTGATTTATATTTATAATATTTATGATTAATACGCACCTCATTTATTGTTTTATTCATTTTTAGGCAGCAGCTCTTTTTGAATTATACTGCTGGTGGGTTAGCGCACAACATTTGTACGAGTGCAGAGCGCTGGGTGATTGGGCTTTAAGTTTGTCTTGGTGCTCAGTCCTTTTTTTTAAAATCCAAACCATTACTTATGTGTCTTTCACTCATAGTGACGGTTAGTACCGTCACATAAGCTACGGTAATAGCAAGAAATATCAAGCTACATTTAAAACAAAAATATTTATTTATTTTTTTTTGCTTTTTTGGGACAGTTTTCTTTGATAATAAAAAAAAATCAATAAGTATCCATTCCCATTTACCACCAAAAGAAAGAAGAATTTGTCCTGGAAAAAAAAAAAAAAAAAACAGGATACACTTAGTATTCGTGATGATGTGTATACAGTAGTTTTACTTACACGTGTCAAAGTTACAAAATTGTGTTCAGAGTAGACATTAGCATTCAGTCACCAAGAGGTTAATTAATTTTAACAATTATTTATCAGTGTGGTGCAATTTTTTTCTTATATTTGGTGAAAGTGTGTCATATATTTGAGCACTGCAGCTTAATTTTGAGTAACCACTACATTGGTGAGTGTGAGTCAGTGAGGGCTGGTTTCTGAATATTGGTAGGAGGGACCTTAAGATTGGTAGCCTTCTTAATCCTTGACGTGACATTAATGCTTCACCGCCAACGAGGAAGTCATTTCATGATGTAACACGTATAGGGGCGGAGCCTGTTGGTCAGCGTCACATTGCGGCTACCACGAGAAACATGCAGCGTGCCTTGCTAGTCCGCACTGCTTATAGTGCCTCCTTTGTGAGTTGTTTTCAACCAATTTGTAAAATAAACGCAAGTTTTTTATATAGAGAGCGCTAGATTTTCTCTTTCATCTTTTAACATATCATTAGTGATGGACGAACAATCGGCCGGGGCGGTTCACGAACGCCAGCCGCAAATTTTCTCAAAAGTCTGCGAACCGCGAGTTCGCGGCGGGCCCATTGACTTTAATAGGAGGCGAACTTTAAAAACCTTTATATTTGCAGCCACAAAAGACTTACTAGCTGTGTACAAATAGCCCCAGCACATGGACAATGTCATGTTGAAAAAATTGCCCTAATTTTTTTTTTTTTTTACAGCAAAAAATATATAATTTTTTTTTCATAAATCAGCCAGAACTGACAGCAGCCGGTAAATACATTGTCTAATACATATAGGGTCGATTCACACATCTGTAAAATGGGTCCGCATCCATTCCACAATTTGGCGGAACCTTTACAGACCCATTGTTTTTCATTTCCAGTCTGAAAAATTAGGCATTCACAGGATAAAGTAGTAAGTGTCGGCCATTCCAGGCCCCAAAAATTAACCCACATGCGTTTACCTGACAGCTAAGAATGTAGTATTCTGTGGCTGAAGGTACATTAGGCATTCACAGGTAACTGAAGTAAGTGTCGGCCATAAAAGGCACCAGAAAATAGCTCACATGGGTTTACCTGACGGCTAAGAATGTAGTATTCTGTGGCTGAAGGTACATTAGGCATTCACACAGTACACAGAACCGTAAGTGTCGGCCTGTATAGGCGCCAAAAATTAGCTCACATAGTTTGAACTTACAGCAAAAAACTTTGTTTTTGATAGCTAGAGGTACGGTAGGCGTTCACAGTACACAGAACCGTAAGTGTCGGCCTGTATTAGCTCAAAAAAATTAGCTCACATGGTTTGAACTTACAGCAAAAAACTTAGTTTTTGATGGCTAGAGGTATGGTAGGGGTTCACAGTACACAGAACCATGAGTGTCGGCCTGTATAGGCTCCAAAAATTAGCTCACATGGTTTGAACTGAAAACAAAAAATTTAGTTTTTGATGGCTAGAGGTACGGTAGGCTTTCACAGTACACAGAACCGTAAGTGTCGGCCTGTATAGGCTCCAAAAATTAGCTCACATGGTTTGAACTGACAGCAAAAAACTTAGTTTTTGATGGCTAGAGGTATGGTAGGGGTTCACAGTACACAGAACCGTAAGTGTCGGCCTGTATATTACCTGCCCGTGTTTGGTAGACCATGTGTCTGTGTAGATAACACCCCGCTTCAATCTGTGGTATTGGGCCACAGGTTTATCACACAATTTCTACAAATAATTGGCCAATATCTGTTGTCAATGTGTGTAGCACAGTTAACACAGAAAAAGAGGCCAAATTTTTGCAGAACTAAAATACAATCTTAGAAAAGTATACTGTTAAATAACACCCCGCTTCAATATGTGCTATTGGGGGGCCACTGGTCTATCACACCAGTTGTTCAAAAAATTGGCCAGAGAGTTTGGCACCGTGTGTTCCAGACTTCACTCAGCAAACTAGGCAATATTGTTGCATGACACAAATACACTTGAAAAAGTTTACTCAGGTAACACCCCACTTCAATATGTGGCATTGGGGGGGGGGCAATTGGTCTATCACACCAGTTATAATACATTATAAGTGTTTTTGTCACTGTGTGTAGTGTTGCTGCAGAAACGCTCAGTCTCACCACCAGACCTGTCACAATGCTGCACAGTGCACAATAATAGTACTAATCCACTATAATATGTTTTCTACAAAGTATATTATACTGTGGATTACCCCCCTCCCCCCCCCCTTTTAGTACACTGCACAGCAATACCAAAAAATGTGCAGCCCTTTACATGACTTCTGTGGACATTAACAGAGCGATTTGTGTGTGACTGCAGCCGATCTCTAACTGCCCCTACAGCAACCACAGGATACCTAGTAGGCCCTATAGTAAAGAGACTGTAATGGACCCTAAAACGACATTGGAGCATTTTAAATGACTTTTGTGGACATTGACAAAGCAATTTGTGTGACTGCAGCCGATCTCTAACTGCCCCTGCAGCAACCACAGGATACCTAGTAGGCCCTATAGTAAAGAGACTGTAATAGACCCTAAAACGACATTGGAGCATTTTAAATGACTTTTGTGGACATTGACAAAGTGATTTGTGTGTGACTGCAGCCAATCTCTAACTACCCCAACAGCAACCAGAGGATACCAGCCCCTGTAGTAAAGAGACTGTAATAGACCCTAAAACGACATTGGAGAATTTAAATTACTTTTGTGGACATTGACAAACCGATTTCTGTGTGACTGCAGCCGATCTCTAACTGCCCCTACAGCAACCACAGGATACCTCTCCCTAAGCTCAAAAGAAACTAGACCAATACCAAAATACCAGCCCTCAAAAGGACTTTTGTGGATCTTCACAGCGCTACATGTGTCTAGCAAACTCTCCCTGATGAGCACAGCAGATCTCTCCCTACACTGGCAGAAAGCGGAATGTGAAATGGCCGCCAGATCGGGTCTATTTATAGGGTAGGGGGACTGTCTGTGCTGGAATGTTTCGATTGGCTGTCCCGTTCCACCTGACAGCTGTGTCATGGGTCAAAGTTCTTCTGAATGAAAATGAAAATGGCGGCGCGCACATATTTGCGAACATCGGCAAAAGTCTGACTTTTCGCGAATTTGCGAAAAAGCAAAATTCGCCGCGAACCGACTGCCAAGCGAACCGCAAGGCCATCTATACATATCATGGATTCACACCGGTACTGTGGGAATTACCTATGAGCAAACAACACAGGTGGGATAAAAAGCGCTACCCCCAGCCAGGCAAAAAACCATCAGCTTGCAAAATTAGAATCCAAAAGTCTGACCGCTGCTGCAGCGCCCGGAGATGACATTAAGAAGGGGTGTACCCCGAAACATGTAGACGACAGTTCCTGGCATTTTTTTCTCTTCCCTAACAGTAGCTGGCCGCCCCTTGCCTCCACTCTGTACACACTCTTTGGAAATCTTCCTGTCCCGTGACGTCATCTTTAGGTGCCGCAGCAGTCTCCTCAGTAGGGAGGGGCAGCAGGTCCCGTGCTATCTGCGGTCACTGTCAGCACCTTACCCTCGTGTGGCTGGTGTCTCCATGGACAAGTACAGAACGGTGTTTACAGTGTCCCCTTCCGACTCCATCAAGGAACCCTCTTGTTTGGCCTCACACCATCCTGCTGTTGGGCAGCTTTGCCCGCTCTTTATTCCATCCTCCTTTTGGGAACACAGAGTTATCAGGCACTTGCACTGGCTCCCTCAAGGTACTGCCATTTTGTCGTTTCCAGCTGTGTTTCTCTTATGGTGGTCAGCATCCTTTATTATCCAGATCCTTTTTGGATTCAAATTTTGCAAGCTGGTGGTTTTTTGCCTGGCTGGGGGTAGCGCTTTATATTCCACCTGTGTTGTTTGTATTTTCTATCTCATTGGGTTTGAGTGTGGGTCAGAAGCACCCCCTGCAACAGGACTGTCCTCCAGCGCCTGGTTATTTCTATGTGTTTATTATCTATGAGCATACCATCAGTCAGCTCAATTAGATTGCCATTATCCCAGAAGGGAACAGCTGATTCTGACCTGATGAAACAGGGGTCAGAATGTGAGATGAGAGGCTGGAAAGCACAGGTGGTGGATGATCACAGAGCACTTACTAGGATCCCATACACGGATGGTGGATTTTATTGATTGATTTAATTGGATTTTCTGTTTATGGACTTTTACATTTATATATTTTGCACACGACTCAATTTTGTCACTGAGACACTTTATATGAATGCTTTTTATTTATGAATTTTTATTGTGTCACTGTCTATATTTGATGCAGCATTGTTTTGAATATTCCAATAATTTTCACATTTTTTATTTCACTGAGACACTTTATATGAATGTTTTTTATGTATTTTACATCATATGTCGCTACTGTTTCTATCTGGCGCAGCACTGTTTTTAAGATTTTCAATTTTTGGTGAGATGATAAAACAAGATTAGTGATAGCAGTCAGTTAGTATATATATTTATTCATGGTATCCACATCAAGGAGATTGCGCTGATTTTATTTTCGATTTTGTATTTTGTCTTTAATAAAGTAGGTATCTTTGTCTGTTTAGAAAGGAATAACAGCAGATAGTCATGTGTTTAATTGACAGAGACAGAAGGCTAGAGAGTGAAAACGTGTGAGAGAAGGTCCAAGGTCTGAATGACAGCAATGGTTACTGGCTCTAGCATTGAAGAAATCAATGTGAGCCTGTATTGAGAGGTTGTGCAATTTCTGTAAAATTGGTCACATAAGACTGCTCATTTGCACAGTTGACCCAAGTTCCAAATCATTGGATCCCATTAATGTCAGAAAAGTTTTTCAATACATCAAAATTTTTAAGGAAGGTAAGAAATCTCACTATCCGCGTTGGCAACCAACTGGATTAATCCATTTGCTCAATTATACTGCAGTAAAAAGGTGAACTTGTTTTACTGCTATAGGTAATTCTGACAGTCGCCTTTAGGCACATTGATAAATCAGGCTCATTGCATGGGATATAGCTTAGAAATCAATTCACTGCAAAACCTCTATCCATCTCAAAGTATTGAAGCCACAAAATCTAAAAAAAGAGACATGTAGATTGGCCTTGATCGAATGCATGATTTTTACTAACAGTATATATAAACAGCAATATCAGACATAAAACAAAAGGCTGACATATTTTCCAAAACTCAAAATATCTTGCTTTTTATACTGTCTATATTGCCAGATTATAATGTATCAGTTCTGTGCCTTTTCAGATAATAGATTGGAGGTAATATCTTGTATAAATGGTTATATGCTTTCTTTAAGATTCTTTTCGGAATTCCTCTGCTATGAATATTATTATGTTCCTGTCCTGAGAGTGATCATCACTTATCTGTCAAGCATTAATAGCTCATTTTTCATCTTTATGTCATTTGCTTTTCATTTTCCTACAAAAGAATTACAACCAAAATATACTAATTCAATAATCGGGTGAAAAAGCATATTTCAAGAATTTCATTTTCCATCCAGCACAAACTACCCATTCACAAGTATTACATGTTCTCTACTGGGTCATATAATTTTGCAAAATGTTTGCAGTAGAGATCAAGCGGGAACCCAAGATTAATAAAAATCATGGAGGTAATTACGAATTAATTTACCATTACTAAAACTGCATATAAAGTAACATCAAGAGCTGCTCTTTATTAGCCTAACCTAATTGTGTTATCCCTACAGGACTTTCTCTAGACATAGTGCAGCAAGCTATCTGCTGGAGTACCTAATCCTGGCAGAGCCACATTCTATGAGCTCTGTAATGTAATTTGTAATCTGAATGACTGACAGCAGAAAATGTCATAGGAATATGGAAAAGGCATCACTGTAACACAGAAACCTATTCTTCTAGAAAGCTACAATTAAAAGACTATTGAATTCAGTTTAAGTATTTAAATATTCACCTTAGAAGAGCCCCCCAGCTAGGGAGAGAGGACCACTTTATCACTTTTATCATACATTGGCTCATTTCACAATACATAATAAACCACATTTCATAAGATTAGAACAGCTGGCCAGTGAAAGATGGCCACTAAGTACTTACTGTAGGTAGTTTTAGCTCTGATTTTTGCAATTTAAAAAGACCTTCTCTCAGAATCTTTGCACCAGTCTAATCACCCTTCACTTCAGTGTTAAAAAAGCAGACCTTTTTCACATATACTTTTTACTTTTTTCAGTGTACCCCTGCCTTCATTTTCACCTATGTGAGAATGACATTTTGGTCTCCTCCTGCAGCCTTTTGGGATATATAGGTTACATACTCCAGGAGGTTTTTTACTTCCTCCACTTAAAGAACAATATAAAAAACAAAGAGCTAAATCTTGTACATGTACAGACAGAGATCTGGCACAATGTCTGTATACATATTTTTCTATGAATGGACGGTAATGCCTCTTGAGATATGGTATGTTAATATTCAAGAAGGCACTATTTTCCTCCATTCATGGAACAATATGTAAACAGACACAGCACTAGATTTCTGTCTGCTAGATCTGCTGCAGCATTAATTTCACTGGGCATTTTTGATTGTACTTCCTCCTTCTCCCCCCCTCTGTGGCCACGGCCACCGACATCACTTCCGCCTTTGCATTGCATCCTGGGAGCTGTTTGTCATCACTACCAGGAGACTGGAATCAGGAAGAACTCCCAGAACACTGCCTGCAATCAGGAAGAAGGACACTGCAGTTTCAGATGCCCACATCCAAGATGGCCGTGGCCAGACAGCGTTTTTAAAAGTATGATTTTGACTAAAATCCAATACTGTATACCTTGTAAGTATGAGAATAGCGGTTCTGTAAAGGGCGATGGATTAGTATTATAGGGGTATTTTTAGTTAAAAAGGTATTTGAGGCCGGAACTCCGTTTTAATGACATAAAAAAGGAAGATGGTGGAGAGTAGGAAAGAAGTGCCAAAAAATGGACAACACTAGGCCATATTATTCCAACATATTAAATCATGAAAGGTAAGGAGGAGGTTGAAGTTCCTGTACTTGTGCATTCAATAAGCCGGAGTAAAAAATGCTGATGAGATGCATATGCAGTATTCCATAGCATCCAATTTGATTCAGATAGTTATTTCTCATGCCCAAAACCCAGTGCAGTACATCTGGGCACAACATTTTTAGAGTCAAGAATGGATTTTGATGTCAGTTAAAGCCCATTTGCCCCCCAACTTCAATATATGCCACTTATCCTCATCCTCTTCTAATCTTTACCCCATCACATAATGGAAAAAAATGAAAGCACACATAAAGGCACATTTTTACCAAAATAAAAGAGTTATACTTACCTGTTCTGTCCAATGGAATTGCATTGGGAGGTCGCCTACCTCCTCTTCTGTGGTCCTCCACTGGCATTCTCAGCTCCTCTTATTCTGCCAGTGCCCCAATGCAAGCTGACTGCTTTGGGGGCACTCATGAGAGTGCACTTCTAAGCCAGGCTGTGAGTGTCCATATAGACACACACAGCGCAATTCAGTCCGACCCACCTCTCCCTCCCCAAAGGATTTGATTGACAACAGCAGAAGTTAATGGCTCTCGCTGCTGCCTCTGTGTCCTGTGAGAAGAGGAAGAGGGGAGAGCCTTGCTGGATAGGGAGGGGACTCAGATAAGTGTTTGGGGAGGAGGGGGGCAATATAAATACAGGGACATTTACCTTAATGCAGAGAATGAAAAGGTAAATATAATGTCTTGACTTTAGAACCACTTTAATGCAGATCTACTGTAAACCATCACATTTCTAGAATATGCTTATTTGAATGTCTCTTGCAATTTATTTCCTTATAGAACTCTACTCCAAGGACATTTACACTTTAAAGATACTGTTCTGATGCAAACATGTTTTATCAATTTACATTTTTAGTTCATTTACAGTATGTCTGTAGTGTGATTATTTATTGATCTGAATTAGCTGCATTCTATAATGATTCATATCTATATATGAATATCATTTATGTTTCTAAGTTTTAATATCCATGAAAAACCCTTTAAATTGAAATACACATTCAAAAATGTACACATTTGTGTGTTTTTTGGAAGGAATAGTAACATTATATTATTTTCTGTGGAAATTAATTAGCGAACATACAGTATGTTTAAGGTATTTTGTGGTTTGAAAAAAATGCTTGGTAATCGCTCATTTTCTAGGGAGTCTGAAATTGTCTTTGTAACCCATTGAATAATATAATCCAAATGTACCACACAAGGTAAATATAACTGTATACTACCATTAGAGAAGAGTTAAGTAATTTTTGGAAAATAATTTGCATTAAAATTACACCTTTTACCTTCACCAACATTTTATTGAAAATGTAGCACAATTTGCCAACTTTGCCAACTTTGAACTGCTTAGAGGATTTTTTTTTTTTTTTTTTATGGTGATCACATTGCTTTGTCAATGAACATAGGGTTAAAAATACGTAGTTCCTTTATATTTACCATCATATTCCCAGCTAAACTAGGGCCTCAGCTCCTCAATAGGTGATAGAAATACTGTATAAACCTGAGATGCTGAAAAAAGAGTTGAAAACCTGAAATGTGTTCCTACCATGCACACCATAATTGCAGTAGGAGCCTTGCTCGATTCATCTGCCAGATGATCGGGACCTTTTGATGACAACACATTTACTACCACAACTTGTTTCAACTTCAGTCCTCTGAGTTGCCCACTAATGACAATGGTGTGCCTTTGTTATGTTTACAAGTGCTACCTACTTTTATGAGTGCAATACAATAATTTTACTTTGTGACCTATTTTCTTTTTTGTACTGTGCTATGCTTGTAGCTCTGTTTCCTCTTCTCTTCTTTGGCCCCATGGAGCTCCCTTCTATTTGCCTCATTGAGCAGCTAGGTACTGTAACAGTTACATGACATCCAGCTGTAGCTCTCCTCTGCATAGCACCTGAAAACACCCGTTTTGTTCTCACAAAACCAAGCCCTATATCTTATAAGTATAAAAAAATATATACATATACACACATATCTATTTACAGTTACTAATGGAGATTACACATAAACTTCTCATAAGGCAACAGTTCTCAGTATTCAACTTGTTGTTATTTCCTTGTATACTCTTAGACAGTTTTAATTATGCTTGATTACTGTCTTTGCTTTTTTGTTTTACTTTTAACTAGTTCCTTGCTCTTCATAGAGTTTATACACTTTGGATTAATTTAATTGTACCCTTAAAAAAAAACTACCAAAAAAACTTATCCTTCACCTTTATCAGTGCATTTCATTGAAGTTGAACACAATTTGTAAAATGTCGAGATTTTCACCTGAAAATTCAGCAAAGTGAAAACTCAGTATTTCATTTATCCCAAACAACCATGTAACATACTCTATAGAATAACATTGTCTAGGTGTAGAAAAATTTTGAGTTCATGCTAGACTAATTTCGATGTGCAAGTAGTAAGGCTGAAAATCAGCCATAACGCCTTTATGTGAATCAGAAACTTGGTATTATTGTTTGCTCTCATAATATATTCAGCCTAGTTTTTTCTGCTCTCACTAGACACCCAATGAGCATGTCCTCACATACCAAGACTGCAGGAGATATGAATTCCATGTACTATAAAAACATGGGAACATGGCATTGCTTTGAAGATTATGTACATACAGTTTTTCATTAATTCAAAGCAAAAGTGCACTCTAGCAACTAGAATACATACTAATACATATTGTATGTACTAATGTTTCTTTAAAGAATACTGCTTTGTTGTTAGTGAAAATAATGCATTTATTGATTTCAATTCTTTCAAGGTTAGTTTTGTCAACTCTCGCACTTCCACAGTTAGTAAAGGGAAGCCTGAGAAGGGGGCCAGAGAAGTAATACTCATCTAGTTACACATTTTTACAAAAGTGTTTTCCTCCACAGAGTCTTGTATTTACTTATTAGGTACACATCATGGACTATGGTTCAATAAGTAGACTTTACTATGTGCCTAGTGTTCATTATTACATACATTTATTCAATTTGTACTTCTTTTAAACTATCTTTTCAGTTTTTGTCCTCTTTGTGTACAGTTTGCCTCAAGGTATATGTCACTGAGACATATGAATATGAAAACAAATTTACCCCCGTTTGTTGTTCACCATGCCATAGTGGCACCTTCATGGTCTCCCATTAGCCAAGCAGAAATTAAACAGAATTTAAATTTGTCATTATTACTATCATGGTACAATCACCATAAGAAGATATCTGAATTGTGTCAGATGACACAATATAGCAATAGTTTTAGGACTGAATAAAGGTTGATTTCCTTTTTCTTTTGATATGTCTAACATGCCAAACATGTGCTAAGTTCTTTCTTCTAAGATGAACATGTTATAATCCTTTGTCTTTCTTGGTATGTTACCTTCAAAGAAAATGCATGTGACAAATCTGTGAATATTTGTACTTCAGAGATGACAGTAGATAAATGGATTTCTCTGGAGGTTTCCCATCAGCCTCCGCTGTTAGCCTTTTTCAGTACACATTGCATTGTAAAATTTGATTCTTCACATAAAGTAGTAAGACAACCCTTGATTTTTTTATTCCCTAGGAAAAAGAATGTCATAACTAGCATACAGTTATGCAATTTATACAGTAGATTTAGGTGTTTTATATTCATAATTGAGTTAAAAAGGCAAACACTAAACATGTACTCAAAGAGTTTGAAGGGACATTTATTCTTTTTATCTTTTAATATTATATTTTATATTTTTACGGCTAATTCCTAAACTCATTTTTTTGAGGTTTTTAAAAGCAGAAGTTTAAAAAAATAAGCATGCAAGTTTAAATCTCTGCCCAAGTAGAGTTTGGGTTTGATTACAAACTATTCACATATAATAATATAGAATTAATTATATAATATTTATTAAGTAATAATAATTTAACAATTAATAATTAATGTATAATTTTGTTATTCATGCACTTTTGAGGCGTCACATGAATTTAAACATGAATGCAAGGCTTTTTAGTAAATTGTAACTGGTCGCTGTATTTATACTTTTGTTTTGCACCATTCACATACTGTTTATATAGCAGCAGGATTAGATAGCCAATGTATTACTTTTAAAACTGAAAGAAAGTTTAATTGTATATGTCTAGAATGTAACCTGCCATTGAGTCAGACCAACAATCCTTACCACTGCCTTCCACTGCCATAGAATGTGAGCTTTCTGCACTTCTCATAACTTTTTGCTATAAGCATGCCTGCATTTTTTTTCAACTGTCTTTTTAAAGGCTTTATTCCTTGCTTTGTAAATGTTTAAAGTAAAAACTGAAGCTAAAATGTGCTTTTGGTGGCAGCATGTGGGTGCAGATCTACTTTTCTATTGTACAGACCACCAAAAAAAAATAGAGGTGCTTCTGCCAGAGCTTTTTGATGTCAGTCAAAATCCCTTGCACCCCTTTCCCATTAGCATACCCTTACTCACTGTAGCTGCAATGTTTAAATGTAGACAGAAGATGGAAACCGAGTGGGACAAAAAGTTATTATTTAGACAAACATCCTTATATAGAAAATACAACCTGGGGAGGAGCTTAATATGGTAACAAGCTTTAAAATGTTTTTTCTTTTCAAAATTTGTCTTAAATGTATACAGCAGTGTAGTTTTTTCGCCAATATTTCAGGGTGCCAATTTTATTGTGCCAGAAGTTTGTCTTTTTTTACATTTTAAATAAACTGGTAAAATATGCATTGTGCATATGTGGCTGCAAAGTCTCAGTCTCTGTGTAGCATATTCATTGTATTTGGAATGACTTGTTTTATATGTTTAAGATAAATATTGTTTTATAAACTCGGTTTGGAAAATCTTGCATTCACATTTGATAACATTAGTGTCCATCATTAAAATTCCAAATAGATATGTCCCTAAATAAACTTGATGGGGAGTGAGAGATGTCCTTTTCTACTATAAACTGATAAATCAACTGAATGCTTACATATTTAAACTGGGTATTCTAATGTTTTAATGAAACCCTTTAGCAACTAATACTGAACATAGCAGGAGCAGTGGGCCCAGACTGCAGGGGTGAATCACTAGTCTTCACTTCCAAAAGAGGTCTTATGTGGGGTCCTTTGATAGTAAGTATAAAATATATTTTTTTACTGTTATGTAATGTTTTGTTTTTTTTTTCATTTCAATAAACTTTTATTGTGAACATTTTTTTTTTTTTTTTTAAAGGGTTTATTTTTTAAATAAATTTGTCAGTGAGTCAGAGTTGGGTGAGTGGGAGGAAATGAGGAATGAGGTAATATGTTCATATTGAAAGAGACTTTTTCAGTAACACTTGTAAAAAGGAATAATATAAAATTTACTTATGCAATATTTTTGAAGATCTATACCTGCAGCTCTCTGCATTTTAACATTGGTACTTTCCCTTAAAGCGGTTGTAAACCCTAAAAAATAAAAAAAAAAAAAAACCTGCAAGACAAAGGCATAATGAGCTAGTATGCATCGCATACTAGCCCATTATGTGTAACTTACCTTAGAACGAAGCCCCGACACGGACCCCCGGACATCGCTGCGGGCGCTGCCATGATCCCTCGCTGTCTCTTCCGGGTTCGGCGGCTCCGGCGCGGT
Organism: Pelophylax lessonae; assembly: GCF_965119305.1. NCBI lineage: Eukaryota > Metazoa > Chordata > Amphibia > Anura > Ranidae > Pelophylax > Pelophylax lessonae. The sequence goes on along the minus strand of NC_138770.1, from coordinate 252,657,235 downwards.
GATGGCCCGGAAGAGACGGCTCCGGCGCGATGATTGGCCGGAGCTGCGATGACGTTACTCTCGCGCATGCGCGCGGGAGTGATTTTCCGGCAAGCTCCCGGCAAATAAATTGACGGTCTCCCCGGATCTTCAGAGCGCATGCGCCGCTCGCGCGAGCGGCTGAATGCACTGTAAATATCTCCTAAAGCATGCCGGTTTAGGAGATATTATTTGTACCTACAGGTAAGCCTTATTATAGGCTTACCTGTAGGTAAAAGTGTCAAAAAGCGGGATACTACCGCTTTAAGTTCCAATTGTTAGTTTCATAAATGTAATTAGCATTTTCCAGCGTTGCTTTCACTTTCTCTAGACAGACAAGTCTGCGCGACATTTGAAGTAATTAACTTAAAAAAAACATTAGAATTGTTCTCCATCATAACAGAACTTTCTTGTGTCAAGTAGACAAAATGTTAAAGTGTATCTGAGCCGGAATAAATGTATTATTCCTTAATATGATCAGATGACTCTAATTCTGATTTAATTTCAATTTTATCTCTAGGTCACATGTCATGCTGTGAAGAAATTATTAATATTGCAGCATGGAGTCTTTACTATGTTACAGTAAAACATTTCATTTAGATATGTCTCCTAATTAAGTTTCACCTGCCTTGAACCTTTCAAATGCCTTGCATGAGTTGGATAATATTGAAAGAAGACATCACTATGTAGATTAAACCATGATTGAATAATTTCCCAAATCTTAGGATCTGGCATATCAGCAGAGAACTTTAATGAGATTTAGATCCATTTTAAAAGAAACCCATATTGAAAGAAATATGTAGACTCCCATTTAAACCTATCTTTCTTGGAATTCTAGTTGCCAGGCTGTAATGTTGATGCATTGACTATAAGAAAATATACATATTTTTCAGTTTAAACTATTTGATAACAGGAACTATAAGCATGAAAGAGGGAAATAAAAATATGTAAGAAATATTTCTACCAAAGGTCTCTTTAAATATTCCAAATGAATCATTCAATCTTTCTTGGTGGCAGATGTAATCATGATGCCAGATAATAGTCACTAACATGCGTATACAATAAGCATTGCAAGGAGCAAAGGGCAAAGTACATTAACCGAAAGCAACCAATTCAAAATAATTTAATTAAGAGCGTTACTATATGCATTCAATTAGTCCCTATAGATATTACATTTGGTACAATGCTTCTCATTTTATTGTATTTAAAAAAAAAAAAGCCCAATATTGCAAAAAAAATGTAAATATATCTCCTGCTCAATACCCTTCCAAAATTCTTTTAAGCAGCATATTCGTTGCATACTAGCACATTATGAAATACTAACCTTAGACCAAACCCCTCCAGTGGCACACGGGTATTGCTGAGAGAGCTTCCATCTTCACCCAGTCTTTCTTCCGGGTTCCCGTGCTCTGGCCGTCTGATTGGACGTGCTGCAATAAGGTCAGTCCCACGCGTGGGAGTCATGGACCGCGGCATGGGGCTCTGAAGGGATGGCACCGGTATGTTGTCTCTTCAGAGCCTGATCTGTTAAAATACTACACTCAGATTGCGCACTGCTGTTCTTCTTATCTGTGTCCCTTCAGGATGCATGCACCGGTGACATCACCAACTGCATGCAGTGTGAATATCTCCTAAACAGAGCAAGTTTAGGAGATATTAATGGTATCTACAGGTAAGGCTTAATATAGGCTTACCTGTAGGTACAAGTGCAAAAAAAAGAGTTTACATCCACTTTAATTATTACAGAGTAGAAATAATGTATGTAGTTTATATCTGTCTAGAGTTCATCTTTTGTGTACTTACCTTAAACAAAAAGAAAGCAGCGCCAGCTTAGTGAAGCATAAGGTTTATTAATACAAAAAACACATAGTGACTTACTCTTAGGTAAGTAAAGGCCGGTACGGTAGGTGAATGGGATCATCCATCTTCTTGTCCTGGATACCGTTGCAGAAAGGAGGGGTGCGGGGTGCCGGTGGTGCGTGGAGGCTGTTGTCTGGCAGCCTTTCTGATGGGGCTGTGGTGGTGGAGGACTCTCAGTGGGGCTCCACTTCCTACTTCCTGTTAGCCCGACATCACTTCCTGTGAGGCGGAGGGAAAGATGGGCGTTGCTAGCTTTCGGAGCATCCGTGCTCCTTCCTTAGCCGCCTAATTTTGCACAAATTTACTCCTACACTCTGTTGGAGTGTCATTTTATGAGAGCTGGAGTACTTGGTATTCCCCAGGATCTCATCAAAAGACTGGGCGATGTCACTTTTTTGCAGTACAGAAGTCAGGGAAAGATAAACAGTACACGTTGACTAACTTTTTCCCCTACAGGATTTTATTTTTCTTAATTTTTGTGCATATGTTTAGGTAAGGAAAGAGCCCTCAGTGAATAAACAATTTTTGCTTAAAGTACGAGTTTATGTGACTCATAGCTGCCAATGTCTTATGCTGACTATACTGTACATCCTACAGTGTAGTTGTACAATCCCCTTTAGATTTAGATTTAAAAACAATTTAGTACAAGAACCTGCTTGACTGAATGCAAATTTAATGGATTATTTAGATATGCTCTCACACTACATTATTACAATGTAGCCCTATTTTGGGGGGCTATGACAAACATCTTTCCCCAAACAGAATATCGTGCTAAATCTGTAGGTAAATAAGAGAACCAGAACCTTCACTAAATTGAAGAGTGGGTTTATTAATTTAGTTGGCACTGCCTCCACCCAGGACAGGGCCTCTGGAAGAAGGGGATATTCCTTTCCTGGAAAATTAACCAGTAATCTAATCAAAGTAGTTAAAAGCAGAGGAACTACTGCAGCAAGCATATAATATTAACCATAAGGAATATAAATGTACACCGCATAGAAAAAATACAAGCTTCAAATATTAAAAAAAAAAAAAAAATAGTACACACAGGCAAGGTACAAACAGGTAATATCAGCCCAAAAAGTATCCTGGTAGAATTGTGCACATACACCTGAATAAATATGGTTATTAATAAAGGTACTTCCAAATGTTTGTTGCAGCAAAGTTCAGTTACATGGGCCCCTGAGAATGATCGCAATATGGCGTCCATCTTGGTTTCATAGACCTGAAGACAAGATCAGTGATGGTG